>NC_089748.1:6735235-7100235 GCF_040412425.1 Macrobrachium rosenbergii
TAGTGAGGTGGGTGCTAACATGGAATGCGGCTAGTGTTGCCTTGTATACAGTCCATGAGTAGTGCATGGGCTTGTATCGGCACCTCTCGTTGGGACTTTTTGACATTGGGAATCTCTATAGGATAAGGTTCCGTGTTTTTGTAGTTCACCCTTTTCCATACACCGACTCCATCTAGTGGAGCTCTCTCTGGGGGTAGTAACTCCAGCATTTCATTTAGCTTTCTCTGGTATCTAGCAAACGGAATTACCTAGAAATAAGTGCTGAATGGACTATTTCACCGGGTGACACGACCCCTCTCCAGAAATAGATTTTCCTTTGTCAAAATCCTTTATATATATATATATATATATATATATATATATATATATATATATATATATATATATATATATATATATATATATATATATATATAGTGTGTGTGTGTGTGTATATATGTATGTATGTATGTATATATGTATATACATGTACAGTATATATGTATATGTATGTGTATATATACAGTATATATATATATATTATATATATATATATATATATATATATATATATATATATATATATATATATATATATATATATATATATATATATATATATATATATATATATATATATATATTTCTCTTTGGAACATCTCTACCCATTATTCGTGGAAAATTCGCCCAGTCGTGGTATTTTTCACTGAGAAATATTCACTAAATACTGTATTTTCATCTCATTTTCATGACTAAATGCACATTTTGTGATGAAACTATTAAAATACTTGGGTACTGCTCGGGTTATGATAATTCACTTTACGATAATTCGGTTTTGCAATGGGGTAAGCAGTGAATACTGATACGACAAGATTATTTAAATAAAATATTTTTAAATTTCCCACAGGCACAGGCAGCATCGTAATCAGGCAGTGAGAGAGACCAAATTGCAATAGGCAACTTTTCCTCCATCTCTTTATCACATCTTCTAGTTAAAAAAGTAAAAGAGAATGATAAAAGTATTGTTAGTAACGTTACACTCTTGCATAAATGCATACAGCCATAAACAACCGACCAAGAAACTTGTTCCGCTCATAACCGAATCTGATAACAACAGCCGTTTACCAGGTATTTCGACCGTCGTATGGTAATAAACATTTACGGTAGGTTATGGCACAAATGATGTTAAGTAGAATAGGACTGATATATTTTTACATTATACCCTTATTCGGTATGGATAAAAGGATCGTCAAGGAAATATTCTGCTAAATTTAAGCTGCAAGTTGTAGCTGAAGCTGAGAAAACAATGTTCAAGCTACTAATGACTATACTGTATTATTGTGCATCGGCAATGTGGATGAAACTTGATCGTAATTAAAATGGGAGAGAGAGTATTTTAATCAAAACTACTGGGCATGAAAGAACACATTACTGTTATTTTTACGCCGATAAATGATAAATACGTAAAGATCGTATTATGATGAAATCAAGTGAAAATAGCGAACAGAATCTTGAATTTTTTTACACAAAACAAACGCCCCCAAATGGCCATCATTAATCGTCATCTATTAACGAAAATAATAGATATATTAATTTCACGACAATACGTATTTTAGTTATATTTCGACTTGAGAACACTTCGTATAACGAAAAATAACTTTGCCCCATATAAATAAAGTATCTAGACTCTAGAGATTCATTTATGCTAACTAGAAACAAGAAAAGCACTCTGAACTGAGTTAAATGTGGCAAAATAAACACTGTGTAAACATTTCCAAACCAAAACATTGATCGCTATGATCATAGTTTATACAGTGAACCCCCCGTATTCACGGGGGATACGTTCCAGACACCCCCGCGAATAGCTCAAATCCGCGAATACTTACAACCCGCCTCTAAAAACACTTATACCTGTCTACCATGAAAGGTCAAACACCAAAGTATACCTAAAAATACCAGCCTACATCAAATATACATTAAAATATTACCTTATTACTGTATTAATCTTTGAAATGATATTGTTAATATAATTTCCAAGCCATCTTAAAGATTTTATCATTACATTTATACGTATGTACTGTATGGCTTACAGCTGTAGGTGAAAATAATCCAGCCCCCCCTACGTATTCAGCCACGCACATTTTCTTTCATGCAGTTACAAGCCGTCCCGTTTTTTTTCAGGGGGAACCATTGGTATTTACGTATATATAATTCACAAAAAGAGAGAGACAAAAAATTAAAAAAAAAACATGCACATTTAAAAAAATTTAATACTACGTATATTTGTACCTGTCTACCATGAAAGGTCAAACACCAAAGTATGCCTAAAAATACCAGTCTACATCAAATATACATTAAACTGTTACCTTTTTACTGTATTAATCTTTGAAGTGATACTATTAATATAATTTCCAAGCCATCTTAGACATTTTATCATTACATTTGTACGTACTGTATGGCTTACAGCTGTAGGTGAAAATAATCCAGTTCCCCCGGTGTATTCAGCCACGCATATTTTCTTTCATACAGTTACAAGCGGTCCCATTTTCTTTTCGGGGGGAACATTGGTATTTACATATATGTAATTCACAAAAAAAGAGAGAAAAAAATAAAAAAAATGTATGCACATTTTAAAAAAATTTAATACCACTTATATATATATATTAAGATTACTACATACGTAAATCATACGGGTACTCACCAGCGATGAATGTTGATTAAAGATGATGATGATGAATTAGCTGTGCAGTGCTATGAATGACGATGAAGATATGACTGCACAGCAAAGCAGAGGTGTTACAACTCATCTGAGGGTGCCTCTTCACCTTCAGGAGGTGCTTCGGGAGGCACTTCTTCAGTTGATTTGGGAGGCACTACTTCAGGCGATTGGGGAGGCGCTACTTCAGGCGATTGGGGAGGCACTTCATCAGGTGATTCGAGAGGCACTACTTCAGATGATTTGGGAGGCTTTGGAGGGGCCTTCTTCATCCATTTGATGAACATGGTGATAGGCAGCTGCTGTCGCTGCTTTTTCATGGTGGTGAGGGTTTGATTATAGGGCTCCCATGCTAAATCAAGGACGTTTGAAAACTTAAGGAGCGTTCCACAAAACGATCCCATGTTGAAACATACTCCTGCGTATCCTTGATCATTCTCTTAATGTGGAACAGACGTTCCAAAGTCAGGTCGCCCTCCTCTTCCTCCTGCTCCTCCCCTGAACCTGGCGTATCTTCTTCCTCACTGGCAGACTTCGTCAGCTCTTCCAAATCCTGGTCCGTCAGGGGGTCAGAGTGAGCATCAATAAGGGTGCCGATTTCATCCTCGGTGATGTCCTTGAAGCCTTCTCCACCTAGAATCCTCGCCAACTGGACAGCCTTATTAATGGCCAAATGTTGAATTACTTCAGGAGAGAAGCCCCTGTAATCATGAACACACTCTGGCCACAACTTGCTCCAGCATGCATTCAGGGTCTCCTTCTTCATGTCATTCAATGATCAGCTGATAATGGTTAGACGTGGCAATCATGAATTTACGCCAATATTCTTTTAGCATAAATTCACTGTCATTGTCCATTGCATTCACAAGGTGCTGGAGGGAGTCCCGGTATAGAGTGCCTTGAAGGCACGGGATCACGCCCTGGTCCATAGGCTGGAGGAGAGAGGTGGTTTTGGGAGGGAGGAACTCAAGCTGGACTCCCTTGTAATAAAGATCAAGAGGGTGGCCACCAGCATTATCCATAATCAGCAACACCTTGAACTCCATGCCCAAGTCGTTCAGGTATTGCCTAACTTGAGGGATGAAGCACTGATGGAACCAGTACTCTGTGAGGACTTTGGTGATCCAGGCCTTAGGGTTATGCATCCAGAACACAGGAAGCAATGCCTTGTTCTTATTCTTGAGGGCCCTGGGGTTTGCAGCCTTGTAAATGAGGCCTGGTTTAAGCATGAAACCAGCTGCATTCCCACACATGATGAGGGTAACCCTATCCTTCTGGGCCTTGAATCCGGAAGCTTTAGCTTCATCCTTCATAAGGTATGTCTGGGAAGGCATCTTCTTCCAGAACAGGCCAATCTCATCCATATTGAACACCTGTTCTGGATGGTAGCCCTTCTCCATGATGATTTTCTTGAAGGCCTCCGGATATTTTGCGGCTGCTTCAATGTCTGCAGATGCTGATTCCCCATGCAGAGTAACAGACTTTAGGTGGAACCACTTTTGAAATCGGTGGAACCACCCCTTGCTGGCCTGGAAACCTTGAGGTGCTGATGATGGTCCTGCTTGGGGCCTCTTCCCCCCTCTTCTTCTTCTGCTTCTGTAGACGCTGGTTCATCAAAGCCTAAGAATTCTAATTCGCCTTCTTCAACGCCTTCCTCTGCCTGTACTACGTCAACACCTTCCCCTGCCTGTACTACGTCATTGCCTTCCTTAGCAATTGATAACTGCTGGTAGAGTTGTCACGCTTTCTCATGAATGATGTTGGAGTCGAGGGGCACGTCCTTCTTCCGGCAGTCCTTTATCCAGAATGCCAGAGCAGATTCCATCTTCACGATTGTTTTATCCCTCACTGTCAAAACTGTCTTTGCACTACCGAAGTAGCTCATACTCACAGACTTGCGTATCTCCTCCTCTTCTTGATGTATCTCACTGTGCTCTCATTAACATTAAAATGGCGGCCAACTGTGGCAAAACTTTTGCCCTCCTTTAATGTGTCAAGAAGTTTCACCTTCTCCTCGAGTTTCATAACTATCTTCTTTCTTTTAGACTCTGCCAGAAGTCTTTGAAGGAGCAGGGCGTTTTTTAGGGGCATTTTTAGGGCTGAATGCAGTGATGCACAAAGATTAAGAAACCAAATGCAAAGATGAGCGATTTCACACGGTAAGATGCTGCTGCAAACTACGCACGAACTGAGAAGGATGCCGTGGATGCGGTCTCCCAGAATTCCATGTTTGCGAGTTGGTTGTGAATGTTCAGCCAATCAGCACCAAGTGAACAGCCAATGAGCGCCAAGGAAAGTGAATGGTGCTTCTCGATTGGCTGCTTTGCAGATGACAGCCAATAGCGTGTTGAGTATCACTGGTCCTGGGTACACAGCGTCCAGCATCTCGAGTTCTTTATATTTGCAGAGGTGGCTTGGGTGAAGCACTTTTAAGAAAAACATATGTTACTGAAATTTTGCTGTTTACATTAATATATTACAGTACTGTAATATTTGAGAATTAGTAAATCTTTTTTCATTATACAAAATGTACTTACAGTAGTCATGAATATATACTTAGTACATACATGAAAATGCTATGTACCGCAGACGTAAACATACGTACCCTGCTATTCCTGTTGTCCTACGTATTTTAGATATGCTCTACGTACTACCCGTAGTACTGTACTGCACTATATGTAATATTTAAAAATCATCCTACAACAAAACATTTAATAAAATGTACGTACTGTGTGCGCAGAATATCAGTGTTAGTATATGTACACGCAATACAGTAGTACCATGCGTATACCGTAGCGGCAAATTATCAGCAAATAACCCAATATAACTCGTTTCATTGCTATCTTTCGTTTGTGTGTTTTGAAATCGTGCATTAAGATGTCCTCTGAATGCTCTGCTGCTTCTAATGCCTCTGGCCAATAGCCTACAATCAATGACTGATGAGAAGAAAGTAGACATGATTGTTTTATTAAGAGAGGGCAAAAGTCACGAAGTAGCAGCAGACCAATACGGCATGACATTAATTGCGGTTGCCTGCATTGAGCATGAACAAGGTAAAATACTCATGCAGCCCTACTGTACCACCTTCATTGCCAAGTTCAAATACCTTAACATGACAGCGCCTCCCGTCATTCATTGTACTGCACAGCTAATTCATCATCATCATCATCTACAGCATACTGCAATCAACATTCATCACCAGTTACTACCCGTATGATTTAACTACAATATTTATTATTATTAAGGTACCCAGTGTAGTATTACATAATATTATTATTTAATTTCTATTACAGTACTATTATATGTACAGTAATGTAGTACAGTATTATTATTGATTTACATGATTATTTAATGTTATTATACAATAAATATGAAAATACAAAATATTGCCATACGAAAAAGACAAAAAATCTGCATCCGCGATTAGGCAGGTTCCCTGCGAATATTTTTATAGATAGGTTCCATAGAAAACCTTGTGAATACGTGTTTCCCGCAAAAAAATTTGTAGATAGGTTCCACAAAAAACCCGCGAATGGGTGAGTCCGCGAACCTTGAGAATGTGAATATGGGGGGTTTACTATACTGATTTTACCAAGTTATAAATATTTTTTCTAATTTTTTTTATTTTTTTTCGTAGAATTATAATTACAGCTCACACAATGCAACAGATAACTAAAATTGGTAACAAATTCTGAGCACGTATAATTATTGTAAAATATTTATGAAACATCCTGGGATGGAGAGCTGCAGTACATTCCCCCATGAAATCTCAAGGCAAACTGATCTCTCTCTCTCCTGTACCAAGTCTCTGTTAGAGTTGCTGTAAGAGTTGCCGTGAGTCATTTATGGCCCAATAAAGTGATCTGAACATTTTTCCTGCAAAATTCATTCAAACTGTATGGTGCAAAATGTTGGTTGTCAGGGGACGATACCCTGAATTTACTCTAAAGTTTTAAATAGTCTTCATTTGATGATGCCTACTCACGAAGGGTTAACCCCATTATCCACATCACCCTGTGCATCTATTATGAAGTCCAGGTAATAAAACATGCTGGATGTTCACCTCTTAATCTTGGCTTGCTGGTAATTATCCATCCCATTCGTCATATATTCAGTCTTTGTTCAACTTGTTTTCACCTCTTGACCCCATATATCTAGGCTTCTCACTAGTTGCTGCCATGGCTGGGAACCTCCCCATGGCAGTTAAGGTAGTTGAGGGATATATGGTATAAATGTCTTAGTAATGACTGGCAGAAATGATACAGAAATAATTATTGCATAGTACATTAGTTTGTATGTTTATACTCAATGAATTATCAGAGTAACTGGACACTTAATGGTGCTTTTGAGTATTTCTCTATGTAGCTGTTTTTATTCCCTGAAGTATGCATTTGAAGTACTGTATGTGGGTAAGATGGTTATTGTGAACAATGTTCCATTAATACGTTTATCAGTTTCAAAGAAAAATGTTTTAAAACTAGTTTCATGCTGCATGTGTTCATTTTTGTTGAAAAGTGAATGATACTTTTTCATGGGTGCCTAGCTTTTCAACATCATCCTTAAATTTTCCCTGTAGACCTCATTTTTGTTATTATAATTATTATTATCATTATTATTATTATCTAGTTTAACCAGATGGTTGAGTTGAAATAACTTTCATAGGCCTGGACTCTTCATTTATCTGAAGAACAAACTTTTCTTCTTCAAATATCCCACAAATGAGCTTTTGGACTTATAGTAAAATTTCTTATTCATAGGAACCCTCTAGCTCAAATGGAAGAAGAAAAGGCAGAACATACCAGTCGCATGAAGAAAATGGAAGCTGAAATGGAACAGGTGTTTGAAATGAAGGTCAAGGAAAAGATGGCTAAATTGAATGAGTTGGAAGCTGATGTAAGTATGAGCATATCCTTTTATAAGCAAGATGAATTTTGTAATTGCTGTAGTTTACAGACTTTGAAAGTATATATTAATGTTGCATTTTGGAAGCATCATGTAGGTCAAAAAGTGAAGGATAATTCTGTGAACATTGGAGTTGGTCTCATTTCTGTAAGATTTGTTTTCCTATTTTATGTTGCAGTTACAAAAAAGAAATGAATCAGTCCGAAAAAAGCTTGAATCTGATGTAGCTGAGTTGGATGAAGAGAGAGAGCGTTTTGAAAGAGATAAAAAGGCTTGGGAGGCTGCAAATGGTGTCACAGTAGAGGAACTTCGACGGAAATCCCTGGAATCAATCAGCAGAGAGTGAGTATTCTTGGGCTTTATTTTACTAATAGATTTTGGAAAAGATTGTAACACAGTTTCCTTTGTTATGATTGTGTAACCAAGATACACAGAAATGACCAAAAGCCAACTGGACAAAGTGTTTTGCTGAAAACAATGCACAGTTCAGTGTTTTGTTAAATTTCATAATAGTTTTGTATATCAGAAGATAAGAACTTCAATAGTTCCATTATGCTTGAAGGTTAATGACTAATGAACTTGAGTAGTGTTTCCCTTATTGCTAGATTTTGAAAGTTACAATTAACATGGGAAGACTGTAGCTGTTTTTCAGTGTAATAATGGATTTTCTGTTAAGTTTGTAGCAGGATTTTAGAATTGTTCCTTTTTGACTTAGTATATACATGTTATTTTTATTCATTTGGATGGGTCATGATACATGCAGTACTGATTGCAAAAAACTAGATTCACCAGCATTTATTTGTGTTTTAAGTCATCACGGATGAAGCTTTTAGTGGTCAGTGCATCTGCCATCAAAAGTCAGCTTAATTTTGTTTTATAGTACAGTATTATTAACAGCATGTGACCCATGCTTTAATATTATTTAACATTTTCTTTTCATTATTTCATTTAAAGGGCATGGCATAAGGGCTGTTGCTGCATGCTCTTCCATATCAGTCATTGCATTTTATGGCAATAAGCATGCGGGTCCATCAGATTGAGGAGTTTTACAGGGTTACGCATATTTTATATTTTCTTTTGAATATAATATAGTGCAACAAGTTTTTTTCATGAGTATGGACTTGAAGTGGGAGGTGAATTGACACTTTTTTTCAGCAAATGAAAAAGAAAAGTTCCTGGGGTGATAAACACTGATATCATGATGTGTTGTAAGTGTTACATTTTTCTTATGTGAAAGAAAACTGCATGCATTGTGATATTGCTGCCAAAGACTCATATTTTTTACTTTGTGAAAGTAATTCTAGGTTTGCTTGTTTTCAAGGTACAGGCAAATGTTTATATACTTAGAAGTATTTTCATTTTTACTTGAACAGGATCAAGCTAACAATTGTTATTCCACAGAAAGGTTGCAGTATTAAGAGAATACTTTTATTCCAAGATACTTTTGAAACACATTAAGAGAATGCTTTCATTGCAAGATACTTTTGAAACACACTGTATTTTCTTGTTCCCTATTAGCAAGGCATAGTGAGTTTTGTTTTGAATCTGTAATCCAGAGTGAGAATAAGGAATTAGGAAAAAATCCGGAAAGTTTTCCGTATTGTTTCTTTAACATGTATGTAAGTGGCTCTTCATGTTTGTTGTCTATATAGAAAGTTGTCTGTGTTAACAGCACTGAAGTCTTTCAATGTCATCTGATGTCACAAAAGAGGACTGTATTGTAGTTCAGGGCATCATAACATTACCCTTCAAACCTTGCTCCAGATTGTTAAATGTTGCTAGTCCTTAAGTAATAAATTTTTTCTTTTTCCAGATAACTGCCTTTTTGGCACCACAGTTAATGATAATTTTGTGGTTACTACATGTACCACCTTACTGATGGGTTTTTGGTTTGAATTTTGGGAAGCTGTTATAGGTTAATTGGTTATTATTTTAGATTGAAATATTTTCCAGTAGTAGGGATTTTAAAACTAAGAGTTACTCATATATCAGAAAAGTATTTACTTTGCAGTTGGCATTTCAGATTCACAGATTTGGTGATCCATGGTATATTCATTATTGATCAAATAAAAAAAATCTTTGCAGTTTGTACAGCAATCAGTGTACACTGACACATGATAATCAGATAACTTGCATTGGCTAGAAGTTTAAGTAAATCTAAAAAAAGGTTTTATCAAGTAAAGTGCATCAAATTTATATACATATTAGTCATATTTTATCATTTAAATATACTCATATCTTTCAATAAGTAAAAATTTTGAAATAAATTTTTACACAACTACTTGCAGAATCAAGCAAAGTGCAAACAATGAAACAAACTGTTTATCTTCATAAAGTAATTGTTGATTTATTGTTAACGGCACATTTATTATAAATTTTTTCATATTGAGGAAAGTTTTAAAAAGTTACAGTAATTACAGTAATATCTCCCATGTCAGCAACAAAGAGCCAAGGCTTGCTGGATAGGGGCAAAATCTGGAAAGGCCAAAAACCTCCCCTCCCTTGTCAGTACAACATAACCACATATACTAAATATGCTTGTATTGCAATCTCTCAATTATCTAGATTTATAGAGCCAAGGCTCTGTCAGATAAGGTCAAGTAAAACTACAATCATACCCATACTATCCCTACCTTGTCAATACTGCATAACTGTAAACACTCACTGTGGTTATAAACAGCAACCATCACATTTTAAACTGAAAACTTTATGCAAAAGGCAATTATCTACCTTAATTTCCCATATTTGTAACAATGTAACAAAATATACTGGGTCAGTAACTGTAAAAAAAAAAGCATCTCTCTCTCTCTCTCTCTCTCTCTCTCTCTCTCTCTCTCTCTCTCTCTCTCTCTCTCTCTCTCTCTCTCTCTCTCTCTCTCACTACGGTAGGTAGGTAGCCTACTTATTTTTTCCTACATTAAACTTATAGATTCCTTTTATAACTTTTCCATGTGCCATCTCGTGTACATGTGATAACCTTTTTGAAATAATTCCACATAATGGATTTATATTTCACAGAACTCATTACAGTATCTTCACTTATAATAATTATATTATTCATATTATAACTCAGTTTTAAGATTTTATTGTGGAGAGTGTATGAGCTGTTGAAAAGTAATAAACCTAAAGCTTTTAATCTATGACATTTGGGCAAATACAGTATGTATTTTCCTAATGTGTAGTCACTAGGGTTTTTTGTATAGTATTTGGTGTTCAGAGAATTGCAGTGAAGTAGAATGCCCTTTGTGTTGTAATATCAATTACATTAGATTTTATAATACTTTTATGTTCATATGCAGGAATTGTCTTTCCCGTAGGATGCAGAATGAGATAATTCTTAGGTACAGGAAATGGCTACACTGTATGTTGTGCCTACTGCTTTCTTTAAAATCATCTTCATTTGTGTCCATCTTGTAATATTTTGTGTTGCTAATTTTTAAAATGAATATGCCTTATTTTTTTATATGTTTACAATACAATTTCATTTTTTGTAAGCATTCATTGGTGTACATGTGCATTCCATGGTCTCATGGCTCTTAGTGATCATAATACTTGAACAGTATTTGCCATTAACAAATGAAGAAGAAGCTAGGTGAGTACAGTATTATACTTGTCAGTGTAAATGTTTTAATTTTTTGTTAATCAACTTTCCCATTTCATATTTTTTAAATAATTGTATTATACCTAATTAACCACAAAAACAATTACAGGTAGACCTTGTTAAATATAAGATGCTTGATAAAGTTACAAGAGAATATTTGAGATAAAATAAAGCAATAGGTTGTTTATACAGGCCAGGAAGTTCTTAATGCCAATAACTCTTAATTTAAACTTTAAGGGATGCCCCAAAGCCATTGGGCCCACTAAAATGTATGTTGAGACGTTGACCATGTAGTTGAAGGGATTTGCTTCAGATATTCACCTGTCATGATTCAGCCTAAAATTCTCACCTTAGAAAATCAAATAATTCAACCTCCTAAGTTTGTAATTTATTACATTTAAAAATTTACTCATAAACTTAATAAAAAATTTTTTGATAGAGTAGCCACTGTTTGCCAACAAAGTAGTTACACATTCACGGTCCCACAGGGCTCCATAAGACAGACCAACCAATTACAAAGAATTCTCTTATAGTTGGTCTCGACCAGAATAGTGCTTGTTGGCACATTGATAGAATATAAAGGACTCAGGACAGGAGGGCTCTATACCCAGTCCTACAACGATTACCTAGGCTCTATATCATACTCGGACAGATGTGACAAGAAGTCGGTGCCATCCTCATTACACTCTGGTCTGTCCAAGAGTTCACTCATACCCAGGATGTGCTTTGGAATTTTGTTCGGCTGCTGCACAGTACTCGCTTTATTCACCAACTTTACACAAGTCAAGCTAAGTATAGGCAGTCCCAGTTATTGGGGATCCAGTTTTACGGCGCTTGTCTAGCGACGAAAATCAGCAATTTTTGGCGCCAGTAATTGCCGATTTCCAGTTATCGGCGCTGATAATTGGATATTGGCACCAATACCTGCCTAGCAGAGGCACCGATAACCAAAAAATATGCAATTTTCAGTGCCGAAAAAGCCCTGAAAATCGCCAATTTTCAGTTATCAGCGATTTTCGGTTACCATCAAACCATCAGAACGGAACCCCCGTCGATAACTGGGGACTGCCAATACTTACTTTTAAGACCCATTGAAAAGTTTTTGTTTCCTAAAATTTTAATGGGCAGGCTTACTTTTTTTTTTAAATTGGGAGCCAGTAAGCCTCTTGCTAGGTGAGAAGCTAGGAATAGATCCCTAGGCTATGCTGTAATTGCTATGCTGTTTTTTTTTTTTTACTGAGATTTAGCATTAAGGCAAAATCATTAGACAATTTTATTATTGAAACTTATTATATGATGCCCTTTTAGCATTCATAGATAATTTGTAGTTTACCGAAAGGGTAAATTGGGTTAGCCTAACTTTCTTGTTTATGAAAGATAGCTGTGTTCGTAGTTACAAATCATGCTTGACATTATGAGCCTGGTGGTTTACTAAAGGCCAGTATTTCCTTGGTAGTATTTTATAATCAATCCTAAATGGTTTTGTGATAGCGATAGTTCCCCAGTTATCCTCAATATCGGTGTTCTTTCCAGTGTTAAAGGAATACTCGTACATTCATGCAGATCTACTTCAACAGATATTACTCTGCCGGTAGTGACGGCACAGGTGTTGAGAATTTGTCGTGATATTTATATTTTTCCTAAAGGAATTCAAAAGTATTTTATTTATGTATCAACTAAGGTAGTCTATGGCCTAGGCTACATTACCTTTACCTTGTATTTGGAAATGACCAGGTATTCATAGGTTATGAAATGTGTAGAAATATACAGTATGGGTTTCCGTTTAGTTTTGTCTTAAGTGAGTTGAGAAGCATTGGTGAGTAAATCCTTTAAGGATTTACAATGTTATTGTAGTAATTGTGAATTAATATTTTAATACATTACTGCAGTCCAACCTCTTAAATCCGGGAATCTTGGGATCAGGCTACAGCCGGACCACAGGAAATCTCAGAATATAGAATAGACCCAAAAGAAATCAAGCCCCTATGTAAACACAGTCTAGCTTAGTTGCTAGCAAAGTTCTGATAGCACTTTTTATCATTGTATTATTCATATATTTTCACTTTATCATTTTATAACTCATATTTTATGTAAAATCTTCGGACTCTTTCTTCATACTGTATAATTTTCTTTAAAATAGTGTTACTTTATATAACAAATTTAGGCTACATTCCTGAGTTACCCTAACTATACGTCAGCAACGTAAATTTTCTCAGAATCGGCATAATATTATAGGTGGCTTTCATCTCCTATTTACTATCTTCATAATTATTGCTTTTAGTTTCTTCGTCATCTATTTTGATTATAGAGGGGTTAATGAGATGACAAAAATAAAGAATGAATTTTGGCAATCAGTCAGTGCATTCGCTGTGAGAAAGTAAACAGAGCACACTGCCATCTATTGAGGAAAATGAGCACTAAACATTCGCTAACTAAAGGGGAAGTATAGAAAACCTTGCCTAGCAAAGATGAAGATTTATGCTCGTGCTTCTTACCTCTAGCATCATCTGATCTCATGGGTGGCATATTGAATGGGTAAATATACAGCTAAATAAAAGAAATGATCAAGACCGTATCACCTACACACACTGCTGCTGTAGCAGTCAACTGCAGTAGTGTGAATAGGTGATATGGTCTTGATCATTTCTTTTATATAGCTGTACAGTATATTTAAACATTCAATATGCC
The DNA here is from genome assembly GCF_040412425.1 of Macrobrachium rosenbergii. Taxonomy (NCBI): domain Eukaryota; kingdom Metazoa; phylum Arthropoda; class Malacostraca; order Decapoda; family Palaemonidae; genus Macrobrachium; species Macrobrachium rosenbergii. The sequence goes on from NC_089748.1 coordinate 6,749,122, forward strand.
ATCCGTGAGATCAGATGATGCTAGAGGTAAGAAGCACAAGGCATAAATCTTAATCTATGTTAGAAAAGGTTTTCTATCCCCCTTTAGTTAGTGAATTTTTAGTGCTCATTTTCCTCAATAGATGGTGTTGTGCTTTGTTTACTTTTTTGATGGCAATGTTCAAATGCACTGAGTAATTGCCAAAATTAATAATCTATTTTGTCATTTTATTACCCTCAACAATCAAAATAAATGATGAAGAAACTAATAGCAATGCAGTGCATCCTCAACTTATGGTGCCACCGACTTATGGCGATTCAATCCTACGACGCTTTTCAGTGCCGTTAATGGCATTTTACAGCACCATAACTTGATGCAACATCAAGTTATGGTGCTAACAGCAAGAGTAGGCATCGTGTTGATGGCGCGTACAGCGCTGTAACTTGATGCAACATTAAGTTACAGCACCTAAAGCACCGATAATAGAGAAAAATCGACTTACGGCGGAAATCAACTTATGGTGCGGATTGGAATGGATTCCCCACCGAAAGTCAAGGACGCAGTGTAATTATGACGATATTAAATTAAGGAGATGAAAGTCACAGATAATATAATGCAGATTCTGAGAAAAGTTGTAAACAATATGTGGCGCCGCTCAACGAACTAATGGTGGCTGATTCAAAATCAAGCTGAACCACGGGAGTTCCAGGACCACAGAGTGCCGGTTTTAAGAGGTTTGACTATCCTATTTTATGAATATGACCCATTGATCATGTTTTCGTACATCATACTATGGACATGTAATTGTGGCCATGTAGGTCTGGGTTAATTTTAAGTGTTTGCAGCCTATACACTTGTTCCTTTTACCACTACTGGGCTACTATTACGCCTGTGCCACAGCAAGTTTGTCTGCTTTTTGCCTGTGGAAATAGTTCCTAACTACCTGCCATGAGCCACCCCCAGAAGGAATAAAGGAGAATTTGTTTGGTGGCGGGACATGTGTGAAATATGCCACATGCTTTTGGCAGCAAGTTAAGTGATGGAAGAGCTCATTTTAAGCTGTCTACTGTATTTGTTAAAGATTCCAACAGAGCTGCAGAGGATTACTGTACATGTTCGGGCAGAACTGGCAGTGTGTTTCCATCCCTCTCTGAGCAGAATCCACATTTGGGCCAATACTCCAAAGGCAGTGGTTTCTAGGAACTCCCTCTTCAACTTCTCCGATGAAGACGAAGTCTCTTTCCTTGGGAGAGAGGTCACTGATACCTAACATAAGTGGTTATAGCCATGGATCTAGGAAAGTCTTCTGTTTTACATGAGAGAGATACTTCAAATGAGAATCTTGCTTTTCCCATGCTACAATCATGTATTGAGGGGACCATCCCTCATCTGAAGTGTCTGTACCTTCTTGGGTTGTGATATATCCTGGACTAATGTACTGCCAGGCAGTAGTGGTACAAATGCATTGGCTCATTCAGTTCATAATAGGGAAATTCTGCTTGCTGTACTTTCTATATTGCCTTGGCTCAATCAGTTCATGCAGGCTTCCCCTGATAGGAAAGTTCCGCTTGCTGTACTTTCTACACTGCCAGGCGGTGGTGATACAACTGCCTTGGCTCATCAGTTCATGCAGGCTTCCCTAATAGGGAATTCAGCTTGCTGTGCTTTCTGTATTGCCAGGCAGTGATGATATGACTGTCTTGGCTCAGTCAGTTCATGCAGGCTTCCCTGATGGGAAAATGCTGCTTGCTGTACTTTCTGTACTGCCAGGCAGTGATGATACAGCTGCCTTTGTTCATCAGTTCATGCAGGCTTCCCTAATAGGGAATTCAGCTTGCTGTACTTTCTATACTGCCAGGCAGTGGTGATACAACTGCGAAAATTCTGCTTGCAGTACTTTCAGAATTTCGGGAGGAAATCATGAACTATATCAAGGGTGACCCCAAGACAGTGTAACTCCCTTGAGGACTCACTTGCTACTGAGCCTCTGCACAGAGATGCTATCCATGATTCCTAAGAGGAATTCAGGTGTCCTGGATATGGAAATGGGTATGGTATGTAAAATTTCTCATCCTTTAAACTAGGTGGAGATAGGACTCTCACCAAAAATCCTAGGTCATGGGAACAGGATAATAAAAAACCTAAGCCCAAAAAGAAGTTGAATCAGTTGTTTAGTTCCCCCGTTGAAATCAGAATGGATAATAAGAAACATCCTGCTTACTCCCAGAGCTCCTAATGGTAACAGTTGCGACCAGATTGGACAATAAAACCTCAGATCAGAATGTGGTACAGGCACCAGTATCTGCCCCCCTGGGAGTGATACTGATAACCCTTGGTGAGACACCTCGGTGTGCATCCTTTCACCAGATGGAAAATGCGGAAAATTGATTGAGGTTGAGCATATAGAATTTTGGGATAGAGTTGCTTTCCCAATACTGAATGGGGCTTGGTCCCTTTGTCAGTAGGAATTCAGAAACCATTGAAGGAGACGGTTATCCTGCCTAATAATATAGCAATGAAAGCCAAATAGAAGCAACCATATTAATGAAGGCCATAGAAGCCACTTTTCTCCAGTTTAATGGAAAATATAGTACAACAATTTTACAGAACCAATAACCTCTTTGGAGTCATCAGCTTTCTGTCTCTTCACTTTTGAAATAATCCATCATGTGAAAGCAGAGTTTCTGAATTTTTTGTTGACGGGGAAACAAGAATTTATGGCAGAAATAAAGCCATTTGTCCCCACCATCCCAGTATCTGATAGTGCTACAAAGGAATGAGCAACATTTTTCCTCTCTTCTGAGGGGAAAAAAGCTCCCATTGGACATGGCTACCCAGGAATTTTGGACCCCTATAAGAAAAATCTCAGGACAGCCATAGCTGAATTTTATGCTAGGCTCCGCCTAATTATAGAGCTTCCAATGTCATCCAGATCAATGTTCACTGCAGTAGCCAAAACACTTATGTGAACCCCATTGGGAGCACACTACGATTTTCTGGAGTGTCACATTATGGCTTGAAAGGAAACATTGGTGGGCTCCAACGTTTTGCTCCCCAGTGTAACCTCCCTATTGCTTTCTCCCCTATCTGTTGTGACCCTTTTTGACGAGTCTGTTGTTGCACAACTTCCTGAATGAGCCTGACAGTAGAATTGCACAATATACATACTGTTCTTGAAAAAGGGGAATCTAGGAAACAATACCCTTAAGAATTTACTCTTCCCTAGCTTAAGAAAGCTTGTTGTGAATCAGAGCCGTACAAGCCTATGGCAACTACTGAAGGGCCCCTCCAACAACAGAAGAAAGGACAACAATAGCATCAGCACCCCTTTCAAAGCAAACAAAACACTCCTACTAGGGGAAGGAAAAATAAATGGTACTGTGTGTTAGTTGGGGTTTTATATTACTCTCTCTTGTTCTATCCCAGGCAGGAGGAGGGGAAGTGGTCTATGCATCCTCCTTTCTGAGCAGTGACCTTCACCTGGAATTTTAAATCTAGTCTACTGTGAGGATTATTTGCCTAACATTGCTAGGTACCAAGTGCAAACTATGGTCTTCATCTATTTATCGTACCAGTCTGTGGGAAATGTGGTTAGGTTACCCCCATACTGATAGCCCAGTTGAAAAATGTTAAAAGAGTTTTACATTTTATTATCTTTTGAGGTCAAGTGCCATGCTATTTCAACAATCATGGCATACAAGGAAGCGTTGGCAGAACCTTTGCCTTATGGTTTAGGACTTGATTTTAATATAGAAATTGTTACAGTAAACCCCCATATTCGCGGGGTGTGTGGTACATATCCCCCGCGAATAGCTAAAATCCGCAAATACTTAAAACCCTCAAAAAACACTTAGAACTGCCTATTTTGATAGTTTAAACACAAATCCCGCCCCCTAAAAATGCTTATACCTGAGTACTTTAATAGTTTTATCACAAAAAGTGCATTTAGTCATGAAAATATGAAAATACAGTAATTAGTGAATATTTCTCAGTGAAAAATACTGCAAATTGGCGAATTTTCCGTGAATAATAGGTAGATACGTTCCACAGAGAAATCCGCGAGTAGTGAGACCGTGAATACATGGGGTTTACTGTAATTCCATTCTCCAGTCCTTTACACTGCAAAGGTCAACTCCTGCAAGGTTTCCCATTACATGGTTCCTGAATAAGGTTCTTAGACTCCTGTTATCTGCTCAATTTATGTGCTGCAAAAGGTAGTTTTCTTGACTGCTTTGACATCAAGAGCTCAGAGTAGCATGTTGGACTCTCTTAAACAAAGACATTTCACCACTCGTACACCTAGTTATCATTTGCTACTGTCTGCTGGCCTATTACTCCTGGCCAAGGAACTCTGCATTTCATATAAAATATTATGCCTGGTTTAAGCACTCAAGGTTTACCTAGATGCCATGGTAAACATCCCAGATGGTCCTATTTTTCTTACACCTTAGCACAAACAAACCACTCTCTACTTTGGATGAGAATTATTTTAGTGGTCCTCATTAAAAGTCAGACCCTCACTTCTTTCCTAAGTGGCATGACGTCCAAAAAGTGAGTATAATGTTAACTTTCTTCAGAAATGTTTCCTTTGAAGAAGTCTATGAGTGTATGGAGTGGTTATTATGGACAGTATTCCTGAACTGGTGGAGGCACAATAATCCTGCAGCCAAACCCAACATAATTAGTAAGTCACTGTAGAACCACAATGGATAATACCTTTACAGGCAGTCCCCAGTTATTGGCGGGGGTTCTGTTCCCAACAGCGTTACGCTAACTGATAAACAGATGATCATCGGTGCTTATCAGCACCTCTGTTATGTGGGTGTTGGTGCATATCGGCTCTGAAAATCCAGTTATCATTGCCGAAACTCTAGTTATTGTCGTTGCTAGACAAGCCCCATAAAACCGGATCACCAATAACCGAGGTTGCCAATAACCGGGGACTGCCTGTATAGGTTCATGTGTCTCCTATTCTTTGTTGCCAGACCCAAATGGGTATCCAGAATAAAGTAACTGTTTATAACTATGACTTTACCTTGAATAAAAAGTTTTTGAAACACTACAGTATTGCCATGAGAATGGTGGTCATGCTGAGATATTGCTGGGGAAGATGCAATAATCCCATGGCCTGACCCAACATAATTAGGTAAGCCACCTTTGACCCACAAGAATAATACATCTTGGTTCGTGTGTTGTACCTTGTTCTTTATTGCCAAACCCTATGGGTATCTGGACTAAAGAAAATGGTTCATAACCTATGAGTATGCCTTGGACCAAAAATTAATCTGGGTTGTTGTGATTTATTTATTAGGAGCTAAGCCATTTTGTCACCTGTCAGCTTCTTTTGTAAGCTCTTTTGAGGACAAATAGTGGCTATGCTATAAAAAAAAAAGGTTTTGATGTAGGAAAAGTCTATTTTTGGTAGCTGCTTTGAGTCCTCAAACCCACCCACTTTTCATGACGATAAGGCATGGGACTGGGGTGAACATTTATCTTGCACAGACTTGGCGTGTAATGAAGGTGGCGCCGACTTTTTGTCACATCTGTGCGAGTGTGACGTAGAGCCTTGGTAATCATTGTAAGACAGGAGGGGCCCTCCTGTCCTGAGTTCTTTATACAGTATTCTGTCACTGTGCCAATGAGCACTATTCTGGTTGAGACCAAGTATAAGAGAATTCTTTGTAATTGGTAGGTCTGTCTTATGGAGCCTTGGGGCCACCATGAGAGTGTAACTCCTTTGAGGTCTCACAGCGGCTACCGAAAATAGGTTTTTCCTACGCCAAAACCTGTTTTATAGGAATTCATATTAAAAAGTACCGCCCAAAATACTTTTCTTAAAGTTAAGTTTAACATTATTATGTTTACTACAAACCATATAAGTTTCATTGAAATTTTATGCAATTATCTCTTATAAATGTATTGTATATTTACTTCTTTACATTAGAAGTGTTGAGAAAACTGCAAAAGAAAAAAGTACATTATTGCTCGTTTTTAATAACTTTAAAACTGTTATAGGTAGAGGACATTTTCTGTGAAATTACTTCTTTAGAAAAATAATTTACTCTTACTTTTAAAAAATCAGATGAAAAGAAATGTGTGCTTCCACCTGCCATGTATATTAATTGAAAATGGTAGTTGTTTTCGTGCACACTAAACAAACAAAATGTTCAAGGAGCATTTAAAAGGTTCAGTATAAGTCGTAGAATTATTGGAATTTTATTACATGAAAAGGAGGTAAAGGCAGTTCCTGGTTAACAGCGGGGGTTTTGTTCCTGGCCAAGTTCCGCTAACCAAAAATTGCAGATAATTATAGTAATAAATGGTATTTACGATGTCGTAAGCACCAATAAACCACTTATTGGCACAGTTAACCACTTATCGGTGCCGTTAAACCGCTTACCAATGCCAATAAACCACTTACCAACACCGAAAATCACTTATCGTTGCCGAAAATTTGGTTAATGACGTTGTTAGCCAAGCACCATAAAACCAGAACGCCGTTAACCGACACCACCAATAAGCAAGGACATATATATATATATATATATATATATATATATATATATATATATATATATATATATATATATTATACACACACACTCTTAAGAATATTACAATATCTAAAATATGTAAAAACACATAAAAGTAGAATTTAAATGCACCTAGAATATAATATTTTATTTTGTTTTAAATATGTCTCACTTTTCCTCCTGAAGAAAGTTCTTGTTGAGCATTGCCTTCTTGTATCTGATTTTTTGTTTATCTGTATAAAACTTGTTGATTTACATATTTTTTGCTGTATTCTATATAATACTGTAGTCACAGATGTGAAAATCCGTTTTGGTGGCACAATTATTCTTGATTTGTGAAAAAAATAAAATTAAATAGACCTGATTTTCGATTTTCGTAGGTCTCTGTGTTTCCTTCTAAAATATCAATTTTTAGTAGGGCACTAAAGTAAATGAAGACAATTTCCAACTTAACGGGATGAGAGGACCTTACGAAAGTTTTGCAATAATTTTTGTCACTCACACAGCCATGCAAAATGAACAAAATTGTTTATCAGCTTCTCTGAAAAATTTTGTTGAGCAGTAAAACTTTTGGATTGGATTATTTGAACACCAAACTTTCCAAACTGTCCATAACTAATTTTCAATGTTTTCAAAATTCAGCCATTGGCATGCCCCATTAAACAGCTAGATGTAATAAGAAATTTTTTAACTTGTAATTTATAGAAATTTCTTTTACAAGAAATAACACTGGCCTGCAATAACTTCATGTTTAATTCTTGTTTTTGGTGTTGCCATTTGTATTTGAACTACTTATTGTTTTGCTAAAGTCTGCAGAAGATTGCTGTTCAAATGAGCTTTTCACTTAATAGGCTATGGTTGTTGCATTGTGTTCATTTTCATTCTGCAGAAACATGAGATTACTTTGCTATTGTTTTCTGTCAAGCAGTATTTCTTGAGGGGTAATAACTGCAGAGAAAACAAGAAAGTAACCACACTCACATTCAGACTTAATAACTGTTTAATTGTGCATGAATCCCTTGTGCAGAAAAAAATTAGAAACTTTCCAGGAGGCTCATTAGCAGTCAGTTGAACCTCCTTACACACTGCATCATTCATTTCTATCTCATGTTCCTTTGTGCTTCTTGAATATTAAGGTCAGTATTAAGGCCCTTCCTCCTTCCTTTTCAGTACCTCTTTCAGGCCATCTATCCAGTATTTTATAGGTCCTCTTCTCCACCTTCCTCTTGACGCTTCCAAATTTTACATACTTTCATATAGTGATTTTCCTAAATTCTCTATATATAACCAGACCCTTTCAAAGCAGGGAATGGTGTATTCACCAGTGCTAGCATTTTTACCACTTCGGTGTGCAGGTATTGCTACTATTCTTATTATATTTCAATACTTTTAACCCCACATATACTATGCAAACTGTTTATTTGTGTCCTTTGATTTGTATTCAGCATCATTACTTTCCTTCCAAAAAGAAGGGTTGTCTTAACACTCCCATCATAATGAACATTTGAGCTTTGCCATAGGTAAACATTTTTTTTCTGTTCCAGTTCATTTTGCTTGTACCCTCCTTTCATTTTTTCACCATCAGAATTGACATTCATTGCTATGACTTCCTGATTTTCATTTACTGTCATCATCAAACTTTGGCTTATATTTACTTTCAGATTTATTCTCTCAAAACCTTTTCAGACTTTCCTAGTTTCTGCAATTTCCCTTGCTATCTCTCAATTACCACTGTAATTCTGCAAATATGAGCACCACATTCCATTCAAGGCCATGTTTCTCTTCAATTTTTCTTGCATCACTCCATTGTGAAGGTGATGCATCCAGAAAGGTAATGTTGGGGCTTACCGAAAGAGAAACTGTGGTCATTGACCCAAAGTAGGAATATAGAAGTTTACAAAAAACTCAATTCCTTAAAACTAATTTATGTAACTGAACCCCAGTCTCACAAAATCAGATGAAATTTGGGCCCTTTCACAGCATGAGGCAACCCAAAAAAGGTTTCATGTCAAAATGTTGCCTGTCAAAATGTTGCACGACAAAATGCCGTGCGTCAGTATGCCATCACTGCAAAATGACACATGTCAATATGTTGTGTGTTGTAATGTCGTCACTGACGATGAGTATGGCTTAATGGCCAAGCAAAAAGGAAATGATGAGCAAGAAATAATAGGTCATTTTAGTCTTCTATACATATATAAACAAGGTATTTTAGAGTTCATTTGGTTTGCGGTTTAGTCAGTCTGTTTTGGGGAACTGTCTGTCAGTCTTGATCCAGATCTTTCATTTTAAAAATTTCTCAATGCTTCTGGAATTTGTAAAAAGCTAGAAAGGAGGCAATCTGTTGAATTATCATGGTTTCTTTTTCGAAAGGAAAAAACTGATCAAGCTGGGAAAACCGTTTGGAAATGCATGGAATATAACAGCTCGGATTCACACGAGAATGATGCTGTTGTGGAAGAGCCAGGAAGTTTTTGAATCTCAGAAATGATAGAGCTAGTTTTTTTCAGCTATCATTAAACTTTAATCCTTAATGGGCAGGAATCCTCATATGAGTATTAATATTGTGCACCATTTGGTTTGGATGAATTTAGCGGGAAAAATGTTCATAGCACTTCAGTGGGCCATAAATGACTTATGGCAACTATTTAGCTCAGCTCGGGAGAGACATCGGTCAGTGTGCCTTGAGATTTCAGAGGGGAATGTACGTCTTTTTTACTTATTTGCTCATAAATATACCCAGGGATTGCTGTTGGTTTTAGTTCTTACCTTTTAGGGTAGTATGCCAGCTATAATTGTAATTTTGCAAATAAAAGTGCAAAGAAATATTAGAAAAAACATGTTTACCTCACAAAAAGTTACTGCATCTCCCCATCTCAGTAAATCGCATAAATATTTTACAACAAATATACTCAGAATTTTTACTGATTTTAGTTCTTGTCTCTTATGATATTGTGTGAGCTGTAATTATAATTTTACAAAATAAAATAAAGTATATTATTAGAAAAAACATGCATAACTTGGTAAAATTAACATAATTTTATGAGTGTCTTGGGAAAGAGGCCCCACACAGGGTTGTAAATACTATAGTCATATTCAGCTTCCTGTTGAAGGAAGGGAACATTTTTTTAGAATTTTTTTTTTCTTGCACCATGTGCATTTGCATAACTTCCTCTCTCCCTTGATGCGATGTTTTTTTTTTTTAAATTAGCCAATCTTAAAGTTTGCCCAGTCTTGGGGGTGTGCATGATAGATATTTAGCTGTCCCATAAGGGTTAAACTTGCCTTTTTTATGCAGTTAGATAATGGTTGGAAGGTGTAATAATTGTAAATAATGGTTATAGGTATTTGGATACACATCATTATTTTCTAGAAGAAAGATGTAAAAGGTGAATAAAACTACCATTTAAGCAATTCTTTCCTTATTAAAGGCCTCCTTCTCCATGTATAGAATTGAAAATTTCTCTCAACTAAGTTAGAGAAGTTCATAAGGTGGTGCATACAGTTCATACTGTTTGGATCCTAAATTGGGGTATTTCATGGAAAATTTTTTCACAATGTATCCTCCAGTGTAATTAAGAGCCTCTTCTTCAATTACTAATCCTGCAGTATTGTTCATATCTGCCTTTTATATTTAAAAGTTCTTCATCATCATCAAAAACTTGTTTTCCCAAGTCGCATTCTAAATTCTCAAACATCTGCATTGTGTAATACATTTCTAATGCCAACACCCTTGCACAGAGATTATTGGTATAAACTCTGACCAGTTGCGGGGTTGCTTCACAATTCAGGCAGTCCCCAGTTGTCGGTGGGGTTTCTGTTTCTGACAGCATGATGATAACCAAAAATCACCGATAACCGAAAATCGGTGATAATGGCACCGATAATCAGGGATCGATGCTGAAAATCCAGTTATCATTGTTGCTAGACAAGTGCCGTGAAATCAGATCTCTGATAACCGGGGACTGCCTGTACAAACATTGACAACATTTTGACTGGCGACATATTGACATGAAACATTTTGATAGCCGTCATTTTTATCCACAACATTTTGATGCAATAAGCCAAAAAAAAAGTATATATACTGTACATACAAACAAATATGAGATTGAAGCATAGAAATTTTTCGAGAACAAAAACTACCACTTCCAACACACACACACACTCACACGTATCAGTTACCTTAAACTACGTAATCAGGCTTCAAAAAAACAACTGGTATATATACATACAGTATACAGTGACCTGCCCTTTACAACATCAGGGACTCCAGCACACAACAGAACAAAATAAATCAATACAGACAAAGCAAAATCTTCAATAGCACCTGCTTATGGGCACAGTTCCTTCACCATGTTAAAAAAAATCACTGTACAGCCACCAGATTTATATACTATTCTGTTACTTTTGTTCTCAAAAAGAAAAGCCTTTAAATAATTCTGAATACCAAATACCAATTATCAGTTTTCTGTAGCATGCTTCTTAATAAATACCTGCATTAAACAAGTGAAACGATGAAGCATTCTTTATTAAATTCACTACACAACAGCCACCATAAACAAACCCACTAATTAGGGTTTTCCCTCATATCTAGCCTTATCTTCTCCTTTTGTTTATAGTACAGTACTTCAAGAGATATCAGCTTCCCTCGGCTCACCACTAACAGTTTGTATTCCTGTAATCTGTGGCACTCAATGGGTTGGTTTCCATTTATGTGTGTTCCTGTAGTCTGTGGCACTCAATGGGTTGGTTTCATAAATGAGTTAAGGGTTATACACTACTGCCTTTTGGTTAGCCTTTTTTGACAACCAGGACACTGCTTATGCTGCTCCACCACCCCTCTTATGCAAGCAGAACATAACACATAAGCCCTCTAAACAGGATCTTGTAACCAAAAGCAGTCTTCAAACAAAAACCAACTTCAAACTTCAAAAGACTTCTGTATGCAAAAAAGCAAACTTCAAAAAGGGAAAAGTTGGTCGGGTGACCTTTCACTCATTCACTCCTGAAAAGACAAGAGAAAAAAAAAAAAAACTTTTTACATCAACCAACCACATTAAAGCACAAAAGACGCAACTAAACAAAAAACATTACATTCCTTCACACAAACCATTGCCTTCCCAGAAACCTACCACAATAATAAATTAAATCCATGTATATCCTTGTCTCAGACTTGTATTTACAACAAACCAATGACTATCCTATCTTATTTTCATTTCTCATTGAAAACTTTTAATCTGTCAGCAAAGTATTTTTTTCAAATCTTACAGCCACAGCAATCTCCACCTTGAATTGTCTCCATTCAGTAATATGGTTTTTTGAGGTCCATATATGCCACATGCATTATTTACCTCTGCCCAGAAACTTTTCTCACAACTTTTTCATATTGATAAAGTGATTCCTAAACCATCTTATTTTCTCAATCAAAATCCTACCTCAGTTATATTACGTAATGCTTTTATCTTAAGTATTTATAATAACTTCTATCACTTAGGTATATCTTCTTGAATGTACTGTACGCCATTCATGCTATAACAGGTATATCTTCTTGAATGTACTGTACGCCATTCATGCTATAACCATCCAAGTTAGCCAATCCATCACATGGTCACCACTTGCTTGTAATCCCATTAAGTGTACTGTTCCATTCTTTCATCTGCAATTGTCACTGCAAACGTTCTCAGTTTTACACTAAACCTTTGGCCTCTTGGAACATTCAGGTCTTTTTCTCCTTTTATCCTTCACATTCAACAGCTTTTCAAAGTGCTCACTTTATTGACAGAAGTGGCACAGTCTTCTGACCTTTTGCATCATTTGTTCTGAGATCTGTTTGATCATTAGCCATATTATATTCATTAGGAACAAATTCTCTCTGTACTATTTTCTGAAATTTGATCCCAAATTTTTTATTCATTTCCTTTGTTCTTAGCTAAATTATTTATCCTCTTTTGTATATTGCTACCTGTTACATTTTTCCTACAAGCGCACTATAAGTATCTTTCTCCCTTTCAGTAGCCTTCATATTTTATCATCTCACTAATTGCTATTTTAATTTTCTTTTCCTTTGATCTTCCACCTACAAATGCTCCCTGCCAATTTTGTGACCCCAGCCTTGGATATTGCATGGTCCACACATACTCCTTCAAATATAGCATCTTAAGCTTCCTTATTCTCAGAACTCCTGTGCCTTAATTACATATATTGTATTGCCAAATTTGCAACCTTTCCTCTCCGGCTAAAATTTGCTGTATTTCCACCATAGCATCTAATATGCCATTGATTAGGTTTGGATAGGCCTAGAAGTTATGATTATGAGTGCTTCCATATATACTCTTGTACTGTCCTATTTGTGTATCACGTGCCCCCCAAAATTTTCTCCACAAAATATGATTTCATCACCTATCTCATGTATCATGAAAGCTACATTTTTGGTAGATTACGCTTAATGTGTGAGTTTCATTTTCAGTAGATTATAGGAGGCCAGGCTTGATATGCCTGTCTCAGTTTCTGTAGATTCCATTGATAATGTAAATTACATCCAAGTTAGCTTTTCTAATTAAGTGGTCCATAAGTTTACATTCGATAGGCTAAAGGCATGCTAAACATTGGAGTAAATAAGAGCCAGCACTGACATAAACATCTGTTTGCTGATGTTTCTGTAACTATTGCACTTTTTAATTTTAATGTTAAGAGTTGCAATAAAGTTGACAGCTTTTTAAAAACTTACTCGGACTTCCACAAGTCAAAATAAAATAAATTTTTATTCATCACTCATGCATTAAGGAAGAAAGTCTTAATTTACGCTGCCAATAAAGAGACGAATAACAGACAGGCTACAAAACGATTGGAATAGGTAAAAGCAATGTACAAAATTGGCAAGTTCACATCTTTACTTCATTTAATATATACTACAATTATAAATAAATGTAAGCTTTTTTAATTTACAAAACAATGCATTGTGTTTTATTAAACAACTAAAGCAGTCAGGATGTCAATAATACTCCACTATCATTGGCAATGATATCAGTAAAACTCAGTCAGCTGATGGGTTTGAGAAAGTAATGATTACCAGAATGCTAATGGTGCATGATCACAATGTTCATTTTATAATACAATAATAATATAATTGGATAAAGTAAATACAATTTTATTAAAATAATTGTTAAGTACAGCTGTATTATTTGACTTTTGCAAGTGGATATTGTTGGTTTAACAGCCTAACCGGAGTCAGCAATTCACACACACAAACATTGTGTATCATGTATGGTGCAATCCCCTAAATTATGATGAAATTGTTTTGAAAGGTTGCATTACAGTACACGAGTATATACGGTAGCTTAACAACTTAACAACAATGACACTAGTTCCCAGATGATCCCAGAATGAAATACATGTTTATAAGTTATTAGATAACGAATACAAATTTTAAAATAATGCTAACATATAAAAAATGACTGCCATGATTATTCAGAAGCACATTGCTTGATGGCCTTACATTATTTTTTTTTTTTTTTTTACACTTTTTGACTCGCCTATCTACATAACATTTTGTTCTTGATTCTGAGTATAGATGAATCATAAGTTGAATAGTAAACCAAAATTTAATGTAAAATCTGTGAGTATTGCCTTGATGTTGTAGATATGAAATGGCCATCTTGTAAACTTGATAAGGTAATGAATAGTTTTATGCTTAAGCCATAACCATAATTTGTCAAGAAAGTTGTGATGTTACCTGGTAACATTTGATGCACTTGCTCAGATATTAGTTGTATGTTTTACTTAACCCTAAACGCTGACTGGACGTATCGTACGTCGACTAAAATTGTCTGTTGGGTGCCGAGTGGATGTACTGTACGTCGACTGCAAAAAGTTTTTTTTAAATATTCGAGGAAAAATAGTTATAGGCCTAGTTTGCGAAAGATTTTAAATCACGCACCTTGAGGGATGCTGGGAGTTCACGGATCACGCTGTTGTTTTGTTTACAAGCGTTACCCAGCCGCGCATGCACGAATTTCTTTCTTCTCGCACTACAGAGCATCAGCGACGCATCTCAGAAATTCTTTCGTCACTTTGTCGTAATTTTTGCACCATTTTATATTAGCCGTTACATAAAGTTTTATATTTGAAAATGTGCGCAATTTCATGTAGAATACAACAAAAAACAACTCATGGTTGTAGCTTTTATAAGTTTTGAAATATTTTCATATAAATCACGATAATTGCCAAAATTTCAACCTTCGGTCAACTTTGACTCGACCAAAATGGTCGAAAAACACAATTGTAAGCTAAAACTCTTACACTCTAGTAATATTCAATCATTTACCTTCATTTTGCAACAAATTGGAAGTCTCTAGCACAATATTTCGATTTATGGTGAATTTTTGAAACAAACTTTTTCCTTACATCCTCGCGGTAACTGCCGAAAAGCTCAGAAATTCTTTCGTCACTTTGTCATAATTTTTGCACCATTTTATATTAGCAGTTACATAAAGTTTTATATATGAAAATGTGCGCAATTTCATGTAAAATACAACAAAAAACAACCCATGGTTGTAGCTTTTATCAGTGTTGAAATATTTTCATATAAATCACAATAAGTGCCAAAATTTCAACCTTCGGTCAACTTTGACTCGACCGAAGCGGTCGAAAAGCGCAATTGTAAGCTAAAACGCTTACATTCTAGTAATATTCAATCATTTACCTTAATTTTGCAACAAATTGGAAGTCTCTAGCACAATATTTCGATTTATGGTGAATTTTTGAAAAAAACTTTTTCCTTACGTCCGCACGCGGTAACTTGGCCGAAAATCTCAGAAATTCTTTCATCACTTTGTTGTATTGTTTGCACCATTTTATATTAGCCATTACATAAAGTTTTATATATGAAAATGTGCACAATTTCATGTAGAATACAACAAAAAATAACTCATGGTTGTAGCTTTTATCAGTTTTGAAATATTTTCATATAAATCACGATGTGCCAAAATTTCAACCTTCGGTCAACTTTGACTCGACCGAAATGGTAGAAAAATGCAATTGTAAGCTAAAACTCTTACATTCTAGCAACAGTCAATTATTTACCTTCAGTTGCAACAAATGGGAAGTCTCTTGCACAATATTTCGATTTATGGTGAATTTAAAAAAAAAACTTTTTCCTTACCTCTGCTCACGGTAACTCGGCTGAAAATCTCAGAACTACTTTAGTCACCTTGTCATAATTTTCCCACCGTTTTATATTAGGTCTTACGTAAAGTGTTATACATGAAAATGTGCGCAATATCATGTAGAATACAACAAAAAATAACTCATGGTTGTAGCTTTTATCAGTTTTGAAATATTTTCATATAAATCACGATAAATAGAAAAATTCGACCTTCGGTCAATTTTTAACTCGACCTAAAATGGTCGAAAACTGCAATTGTAAGCTAAAATACTTACAGTCTAGTAATATTCAATCAATTACCTTAATTTTGCAACAAACGGGAAGTCTCTAGCACAATATTTCGATTTATGGTGAATTTTAGAAAAAAAACTTTTTATGTCCGCGCGTTATGAATTCATGCATCATTTTGTGATAATATTTTCTCTGTGTTGCTTTGATCATTTTACAATTTGTTATATACCAAAATCATCGCAATTTAGTGTACAATACAACAAAAAAAATAACTCTTTAGCTTTAACTGTTTTGCTCAGCGCGATTTGTATACAATTATGAAATTTTTTTTTTCGCTGTCATATATTCCAATATTTATATATGATAATGATATTTTTTTAATTTCTGATGGTTGCATACTAAACTTCAGGCAATGAGAAAAAAAGGAGCCAAAAATGAACTCTTAATCTTGAAAACTAAGCGTGCTGTGATTTTTTGAAAAAAAAAACTTTTTTTCTGCTTCGGCACTAACTCCCGAACGCCACTGGCATATGACAGACACTTTTGTAAATAGAGGCTCGGCATTTAAGGGTTAAGTTGTTCAGTTGGAGAATATCTATTAACCTGCAATTTTGGGCCAAAGCCTGTTTGAGGGTAAGGGTGTGAAGTTAAGGGAAAATGTAGTTTTTTATTTTTCCCAGCTATATCTTACCAGACTCCTTATGTGGCAGGCCCCTGTAGGGGGTGGGTAGTGCTGTCAGTGCATCTCATATGGTGCACTTACGCATCTTTCATTTCTTTTACTTTACTTCCATTTATATTCTCTTTCTTCCATCTTTGTATCCTCTCCAAACAATTGTTTTGTAGTGCAATTGTGAGGTTTTCATCAAGTACACTTAAAAGACCTCTTTACTCTCAATTTCCCTTTCAGCGCTGAATGACCTCCTATGTCCCAGCACTTGGGTTTTGGCCTAAATTTTACGTTCCATTCCTTATATGGCAGGAAATACAATATGTTATATATATAAATCCTAGTACAATAATGGTCAGACATACCTTCAGCTGCTACTCTTCTCATCTTTAGCTCCATCAGCTTTCTTTTCCATCTACTCTTTTAACATAACAAACATTTTACAATTTTATCTATCCCAAGTAAATGTATGAATATCCTTCTTTAGAAATGATTCCAGCAATCAAACCCTTTGCTGAACCATTAGTTCCCCAAGATCATTTATATCAACTGCCTTTGCATACAATTCCCCTAAAAAAGCATCCTTTCCAAACCCAACAAGGAGCAGATTCAGACTTCCTAAGAACTGTTTGTTGATTACTCTTATTTGTTTTTAATTCTTAGCTATATACTTTCCTTATCACAAGTTATCTCCTGGCATACTCAACCATGCTCTCACAATTATTGTGCTAACAAATTTATAAAATACAGTATTTTTTCTCCCATCCCCACATTTCCTGACACTACATTTTTTATATACATTCATACATATATACAGTATGTCCCCGATATTCGCAGGGGTTAGGAACCACAACCACCCATGAAAAAAAAATCTACGATAAGTTGGTACCGTCCCCCTTTAAAAATGCTGTATAACTGCCTATTTTAAAAATTTACTGCATATTTTAATAGTTCAGCACCAAATATAGTATACCTTCAGCTATCATCCTAAACACTAATATAATTTATAATATAATTTCAAAGTCATCTTACAACATTACCTTAAAAATGTATGGCTTACAGCTACGTGTGAAAACTAATCAAGTTCCCCCTATACATTACTCAGGCACAACCATTTTCTATTATACAGTATTTAAGCTATCCCATTTTCTTTTTACAGATGGGGGGAACATTGGGAATTCACAAGTAGAGTTAATTACTGTACCTAAATATTTAAATATGCATTAAAAAATACCAAATTAGAAATGCAATCAGCCATGGTAAAATATTCTCTTGTGTACTGGTGTTTGTGTTTATCATACAGTACTGTACTTAGAATCCGTTAAACTTTTAATAAAAATTCTCTCTCTCTCTCTCAGTTCTTCTTTGGGCGAGTCCTTAGAGTTGTCGGCTAGCACTCGCTAGACCCGAGTTCGATTCTCCGGCCGGCTAATGAGGAATTAGAGGGATTTATTTCTGGTGATAGAAATTCATTTCTCGCTATAATGTGGTTCGGATTCCACAATAAGCTGTAGGTCCTGTTGCTAGGCAACCAACTGGTTCTTAGCCATGTAAAAATAAGTCTAATCCTTTGGGCCAGCCCTAGGAGAGCTGTTAATCAGCTCAGTGGTCTGGTTAAACTAAGATATACTTAACTCTCTCTCTCTCTCTCTCTCTCTCTCTCTCTCTCTCTCTCTCTCTCTCTCTCTCTCTACTGTACATATCGTTTAATGAAATATGAATTACTGTATAATAAACATAAAAATAAGAAACTAAAACTATTCCAGGTACCCATTAGGGTCTGGCAATAAAGAACAGGGGACACACGAACCTATAAATATGTTATCCATTGTGGTTCTACTGTGACTTATGTAATTATGTAGGGTCTGGCTGCAGGATTATTGTGCCTTCACCAGTTCAGGAATACAGGCAGCCCTCGGTTATCAGCGGGGGTTCCATTCTGGGCTTATCGGTGCCGAAAAGTGCAGATTTTCGGTTATCGGCGTCTCTGTTAGATATGTATTGGCGCCGATAAGCGGAAATCAGTGATTTTTGGCACCGAAACTTGCCAATTTTTGTCGCTAGACAAGTGCCATAAGACCGGATCGTCATTAAGCGAGCCTGCCGTTGACCGGGGACTGCCTGTACTGCCTATAGTAACAACTCTGTACTTTTGAGGAATTCTTTGAAGGAAACATTTCTGAAGAAAGTTAACAATGTACCCTCCTTTTGGATGCCATGCAACTTGGAGAAGGAGTGAGGGTATGCCCTGTTGATGAGGGCCACCAAAATGATTCTCAGCCCATTAGAGAGAAAGGTTTGTTTGTGCCAAGGTGTAGGAAAAACCAGACCACCTGGGATGTCTTCCGTGACATGTAGATAAACCGTGAGTGCTTGAACCGGACATAATATTTTATATAAAATACTAAGTTCCTTTATCAGAAGGAGATTTTCCCTTTAAAAAGGTCCTCATTCTTGGCCAGGAATGATAGGCCAGGAGACAACAGTAAATGACAACTAAGTGTATGAGTGGTGAAATGTTGTCCTTGTCTAAGAGAGCTCCTGATGCCAAAGCAGTCAAGAAGACTGCCTTTTGCAGCATATGAGTTGTAGTTGTTTTGGGCCCCTGAATTGAGGGCATGACAGGAATCTAAGAACCTTATTCAGGGACCAGGTACTGGGAAACCTTGCAGGAGCTGACCTTTGCAGTGTAAAAGACTGGAGAATGGAATTAACAATTTCTATATGAGATTCAATTCCAAAATCATAAGGCAAGGATTCCACCAGTGCTGCCTTGTATGCCATGATTGTTGAGATAGCAGGGCACTTGACCTCAAAAGATAATAAAATGCAAAACTGCTCTACCACATATCAACTGAGCTCTCAGTGTGGGGGTTATCTAACCACATTTTCCATATGGACTGGTATGTTGGATAAATGAAGTCCGTAGTATTTGCACTAAATACCTAGCAATGTTAGACAAATAATCTTCTAGGTAGATTAGATTTAAAATTCCATGTGAAGGTCACGGCTCAGGAGGATGCCCCTTTTGTCTGGGATAGAATAACTGACAGCAATGAAATCTATTCTCTCACCTTTTGTTGAAGAAATAAGGAACCCAATGACTGGATGTCCAATTCAGGGCTACTAGGCAAGCAGTTACGTTGAAAGCTAGTAGATTGTTCAAAGCTTTTAAAATCTGGGACAGTGAAGGATAAATGTATATTGTCTTCCTTCTGTTCCAGTCATGCAGGAATGTGTCTTGCTGTTGCCTGAATGTCCAGGTTCAGAGAGAGATACACTGGAAGATGATGGTTCTTGCATGAGGTAAGCTCGCCCACTTATGGATTGTGGAAGCATGTCAGCATTTACTGACTTGAGAGGAGCTGAGCATGAGCCTAACCTCTTTAGATAAGACATTGCAGGCATGTTGTCTACAACCAACAAAATGTGAGTCCATTTTGGAGGTTTCAGTTTTCTGAGATGGAAAGACAGCCAATACCCCCAGGAAGCTGGTATGACACTCCCTCAGAACAGGTGACCATCTTTCCACTAACTGACAGTCCTCCCTGTGGCCTCCCCAATTTGTCAAGGAGGCATCCATATGTATTATCACTCATACGAATGGTGGAGTCGGGTCATCATGTTTGCCAGAGACCCCATCTAGGTCCACAGGCAGAGTATCTTCCCAATCTCAGATGAAGGCAGTCACAAAGCCTTTTCCTAGCATGTGAGAGCCAGACTCTGTTAAATCATGGTCACAATCTCATGTTAAATCAAGTCACAATCTCAGGATCAGATCTATTGTGGACCCAAACTGTAAAAGGCCCGGACTTCGTTCCAGTTGGCATCTGGAAAAGCTGGGCTGTGCAAGGAATCTTTCAAGTCCTTCCTTATCCTGGTTTGAGCGCTGTTTGGAAGAGACAGGTGGCCACAAAGAGTGGCCCAACAAAGTCCCAACCTCAGAAAAAGTCTGCTGGATGTAAGGATGGACTTGTTCATATTAAGAAACCTTTTGATTGGAGTCTGTTGACTACCACTCTCAGGTTTTATCAGCACTCTTGTCTTATGGCTGTCAGATTAGCCAACCATATAGGTAGGCCACCAGTTAAAATCCTTCATTCCTGAGTTCCCAGTAAATAAGTACAGTATATATAAAAATTTATGCAAACAATGTGTTTGTTCAAGTTTGACAGGTCAAGGATTACCTTTTGGTTGGAGGAATGCCTCTTGGGGACACTGAAGAGTGGAGATAAATAAAGCCATCTTTTTCTATGGCTTCCTTCTAAAAGGAGTCTGGATTTTGGAAAAAAAGCACTATAGAGGAGGGGAAAGGTGAGACCATCTGTACCCTAGCCCATTGAAAATTATACTGTGTCCCCCAAGGGGAGGACTTCACTGCATGTTATGCTGTAGAAGACATTTGCAACCATGCAAGTCCTATGGGGCTCCACCTCTTTCTTTCTTTGTAAAATACATTCTAGGAGTTGATTTTTCTTTTCCCTAGTAGGAGTGTCTTGTCAGCTTTGAAAGGGATGCTGATGCTGTTGTCCTTTCTTCTGTTGTCATAGGGGTCCTTTAGTAGTGACTGGAGGCTTGTATGGCTCTGTGTCACACCAAGCTTTCTTAGGCTAAGGAAGAGGAAACTCCCAGATTCCCCTTTTTCCAAGGAAGTCGTATCACCAATGCCTTGCAGTATAGAAAGTACAGCAAGTGAAATTTCCTATCAGGGAAGCTTGTATGAACTGTTGAGCCAAAGCAGTCGTATCACCACTACCTGGCACTATAGAAAGTCAAGCAAGTGGAATTTTCCTATCAGGGAAGCCTGCATGAACTGATTGAGCCAAGGCAGTCATATCACCACTGCTGGCAGTATATAAAGTACAATGAGGGGAATTTTTTTTATCAGGGGAGCCTGCATGAACTGACTGAGCCAAGGAAATCGTATCACCACTGCCTGGCAGTGTAGAAAGTACAGCAAGCAGAATTTCCTATCAGGGAAGCCCACATGAACTGATGAGTCAAGGCAGTCATATCACCACTGCCTGACAGTATAGAAAGTACGGCAAGCAGAATTTTTCTATCAGGGAAGCCTGTATGAACTGATTGAGCCAAGGAAGTTGTATCACCACTGCCTGGCATTACACATTATAGAAAGTACAGCAAGCAGGATTTCCTATCAGGGAAGCCTGCATGAAATGATGAGCCAAGGGAGTAGTATCACCACTGCCTGGCAGTATAGAAAGTACAGCAAGCAAAATTTTCGTATCAGGGAAGCCTGCATGAAGTTATTGAGGCAAGGCAGTCATATTACCACTGCCTGACAGTATAGAAGTCCAGGATAAATCACTACCCCCTAGACAGTATAGACACTTCAGATAGTATTGGGTGGACCCTATCAGGTCCTCTTATTACAAGATTGCGCCTTGGAAAAGGCAAGATTTTCATTTGAAGTATCTGCCTTATGTCAGGTGGACAACTGTTCCCTAGATCTTCAGATCCCGAAGGGAAATTTAAGTGGTTATATCCATGCCATGTCAAGTCAAGGTCATCTTGTCCAAGGAGCTGAGTTTCTGGTACCTAAATTTTGATATGCAGTCAGTCTTCTTAGGCTTCTATGCCTTCATGCCCTGATGTTGTGTTGCTTTGTTTGGATCATAGCTTACCACTACTTCACCATGTCCTTCTGTAATTAGGAAAGGATAAGCTTGTCAGTAATTGTTCTGTGATTTGTGGTACACCTGTTAGGTCTCAGTCCTGCACTTCTGTATTTTCTTGTGTTCACTACATTCTGTTGTCAGTTGCTTGATTTGGAGTGGTTCTTTCTCCCTTGATGACTGTGGAGACCCAAGGCATGAGTGGGGGTTCAGTGTTTTGGGGTTTGATAGCTACTGTCCAGTCCAGGACAGCATAAGTATCTTTGCACTCTTCATATGTGGGTGATGTAGGTGGGCTTGGACATTGTAAGTGTCCCCAGAGGCTCATATGACTTACCCCAAGTGTTATTTGGCCATAGTAGTAATGCTTTGCAGTGTCCTTGTGTTTTTGACATCCATGGTTCTGATTTCCACCTGCTTTGAAGGCTTTTGAGGAAGGTAACCCTGGAGGTTGTGGCATTGACTGTTGCCCTTTCCTGACTCACTTAAGGGGATTCATGCTTGTTACCTTTGTACAAGGTGCTTGTTCATACTGGCCCTTGGTTCTTGTAGTAACTAAATTCTTTTTGCTTGGGAATATCAGTTTGCTTTTGCTCTACTATCTTTTAATGAGTCTTCCCTCCACTTGCTTACAATAACATAACTTTTGTGCCAAATTGCCCTTTAGTAACTCTTCTTCTTAGTAGTCCTCATGGCTTCTCTTTTTAATTTCAGGTCTTTTGTCAGACACATACTTGCTGCTTTTGCCCTTAAAGTCTGTTCCCATTTGCCCTCTCTCCTTCTAAGCTCTTCAGTGACCTTTATACCTTTTCGGACAATGTTTCTCATTCTGCTATGGGTTTTCATGGGGACTCGTATTTGTCCCAGACTTTTTGGCAAAGAATCTCCTACCAATAAGGGTTGTTCATGGAATTCCTTGCTTTTGCTGCCTTGATCAGCTCTTCTGTAGTTGTTATCTTCTCAATAGGCCTCTGAAGTCATGCTTGTATTGGTTTTATCTTAGTCTTATTGTCCTCAGCTGTCCCTTCTCTCAAATTGATAGACTCAAACTTTCAGGACCTCTCTGTTCTATTGGCTTTGACAGAGTCATGGTGAAGCAGTGAAATGTCTCTGAGGGATCAACATCCTTTACTCTGCTGTTTACTTTGACAAGTTTTTCTCTTTCTTTTTTCTGTTCTTTTAGCACAGCATCTGCAGATATTTCTCGAGTCTAATTGACTTGGTGGGTCATGAGCTATGAGTTAAGGGATTCTGGTCATTCATCTTCCTCCCCTTCATGACTTCACCCCTTTAGCACACATGGTTTTTTTTTTTTTTTTTTTTTTTTTTTTTTTTTGACTGAAGTACTCTCCTTTATTGAACAAATTCTTGCACTCATACTGTCTTGGATGTCTGTTGCATCCTTTACTGACAGAAGCTAGATGGATTTCTGAGGTCATCAGCTCAACTGTCTATCTACAAGAATTGGACCTCTTGCATCTGGGTTTGCTATTCTATTCATGGGATCTATTTTGTCTTCCTCCTGAATTGTGATTCTCACCAATAAACCCAATAATCAAAATCATAATCTTCAGTCCCCTACTCCTTTTCTTCACTTTTGCTGGTGTTGGAGGGGAGGGTTGGCTCAAAGAAGAATGAGACATCATGGTTAGCAGGCAGTGGACCATGAGCTGATCATGCAGTATGGGACTGTTTTCTTCAACTCTTCAAATATGTTTGCTTGGATCCGTTTCTCATGGATAAGGCTTTTTATGATTAAGAGGTTTGTAGAATAGCATTTTCATGTAAAAACATTGTATTTTGATTATCCTAGGGTGGCCATACATATTACTCATTTTCAACACTTTCCTATATTCTTTCAGTTTTTTAAATTATACGTAGGTTTATTTTTATTTAAACATCCAGGAAATTGAATCCACTTTCAGGTAACATTCATACACATGCTTTATTATCATCTTAGTTTTTATCTTTAGGTTTGAACTAAATTGCTTGGAAAGAACTACCATTTCAAGTATTAATATAGTTTCTGTCTCACAGAAGCCCTTGCCCTACTCTCCCAGTAATTTTTACAGTATGAGGGGACATATTCACTAACATTGTAGTTTTCTCTCAACAGAATATTAAAGGAAAATTATGATAGAATTTTCTCTCATTAGTTGCTAAATCTTACAGAAAAAGATGCAGTATTGTAACATTGAAGGATTTCCAATAGTTTATGTAATTAGTTAATGAAAGCTTCATTGATAGTAAAGAGAACACATATATGGCTGCTTTGCTTATGGATGTTATTTTTCAACTAGACTGCCAATTCAAGGCAGCTTTTGCCTTTAGTCTGTAATATCCTCTTCTTTCACATTTTAATTTTTATGCCCTTGTCATATGGCATATCGACTTAGTCCTTCAGTTAGATAGAACTTGTCAACTTTCATCAAGAGACTCTTCTGTGGCCTACATCAATGTACAATATGTATTTGAAGGTGGTACCTAGTACAAAATTTGAAAGGATACATTTTCACTGATGCACTTCTAAAGAAGTCTGTCAACTAATTGTAAAGAACCTTTGGTAAAAGATATTCTGTGAGGGACCTACAGCAAACAAGTCCTCTTAGTTGTTTTTGTTTTGGCCAAGTGGGGGTGTGCATTTACAGCCTTTTTTGCTCAACACCCATTTTAGGACTCTGTATCCATGCCAGTTTTCCATACCTCAGTTCATCATTTCCTATCAAAGAATACCATCTTTTTATGTTAAGTCATCAAGTAAGCTTAAATGTCAATTTTAGAGCAACACTGCCCATCACCAAGGTTGAGGTTTCACAATGTTGTCATGGCAAACTGTAAGGCAGTGGTTCATGGGCACTTTTTGGGTGGTTCCATAGGATGTTCACTATTTTTGGTAATAAATTAGAGGTTGGTACATGCATTTTTTAATGTTCTGGAAAAATTCAAAATTTATATCCAGGCCTTGGTGAAGTTATGAAATGCTTGGCATCTCACTGAACCATTTCCCTTACATATGGAAATATATTGTCACTTCTAACACTGAAAAGCTTGTCAGTGAAAAGAGAATCCAAAAGTTGGATTGCGCAGAAAAATAAGACCAAAATGGTAGCTGTCTGCTTAACTCAACAATTTTATATTTTCTCAAAATTTGGTTTGTAATTCTTGTGTATGAATTGTATTTCAAAACCAAAATGCTTATTATCTATGCTTCACCTATCATTACTCAAAAATGAAATGGTCCATGAAATTTTTTTTATTGGGCTGGTGTTACATGACCTGAAACAAGTTGAGAGTCTTTGCTGCAAGGTCTTCATTTGTTTTCTCTTAGTGGAGAGTCTAAGGAAATATTATTGGACCTCTTACATTACCTATATTACCTAATGGACATCACACAGACCTTTGAATGCCTTCTGAATAGGGCTAGTTTTCCCTCAGTTGTTAATCCTTCATTCTTCCTCTTCCATCATCCTCCTTCATTTTGAGCCACACCTCATGGGACCAACACCCTCTTGAATATTTTTCACATTTAGAGTAGGTAGTTTTGCTTTATATTGGGGTAATACCTTATGCTTGATCCCAGAAAACTGAAGTTGTGAAGCATTTGGTTAATTTAAGACTTAAAATAATTTTTTAATGTGTATTGCACTTGTCTTTCACCAAAATACCCTTATTGATAAACTTG
Source organism: Macrobrachium rosenbergii (assembly GCF_040412425.1). Lineage (NCBI taxonomy): Eukaryota > Metazoa > Arthropoda > Malacostraca > Decapoda > Palaemonidae > Macrobrachium > Macrobrachium rosenbergii. The sequence continues at coordinate 6,775,016 of NC_089748.1, forward strand.
AAGCCATTGCAGTGTCTTACCTTTCTTCAAAACTGAAGCCATTTAAGTTAAATCTTGCATCACTTTGTTGGTTCATAAGCAACAACTTCCTTAAATTAAATGTTGTGGTTTGTCCTTTGTATTAACATATTTTTTTTTTGTTTCACAAATACAAATTGGTGTTCTTATGTAATTGATGCATCTAGTGGAGGGCAGGAAAATGATGGCTAGGGACTGAAGTATATCTCACCTTTGGATAGTTGCTAAACTACTGAAGGCATCATGCAAGTTCATCAGTGCTTTTGTTTATATTTTGCTGGTACTGTGTCATGAGAAATCTAGTATAAAGTGGCTTAATTAAAAGGGATAGTTTGCATTTGTTAACAGCTTTTCAGGATAAAGGTAACAATAAAAGTCAGTCATAATATTTTAAATACCTGGTAGTCACTGTAATTTTTTGTGATGCAGCCTTTATATTTGAACCCATCCTCCATTTAATCATGTGAGTTTTTTTGCAAGTGCTTTGTTGCTAGAAGAGAATATCAAAGTTTGTAAATAAATTCATACTTACTCATTGTGCCAGTGTCAAAGTGTCCCTCTAGGGGCTAGCTTTTTTGCAGAAGATGCTAAAAGTACAGATTAAGTCAGTAAGTCCTTTCTCCTGTGTGTTTTCTTGATCATGAATAGATCTGCATTTATTTATTATATGTCTTGTCTTTTTCATTACAGTGTTCTTTGAGAGACAAAGAATTATTAGCTATCTTTTATTGTTGATATTTTTTGGAGTTCATTGCTTGGTTTTTATTGCATGACCTTTATTTCTATTAAGGTGTTTATGTACACACATCAGTCTGGCAGTTACAAGGAATTGCAGCAGGCAGCTTGTCATCATCATCAATATGATAATTTAACTTGCTACAATAATGAGACAGATATAGGTATTTACCAAGGGAATACATCAACAAGAAATATCAGGGCACAGATAGTTCTTGAGAGTATACAAGATATTGAGCATTATGCATGACACTTAACAATAGCATTACAACCTTTCTCAAATTAAGGCCAGTGTTATCAAGATATTGATGCTAATACAGTATGAATTAATTGCAGTAAAACATTTAATTCCCAAAGCTTGGTACTGAATACAGTAATAACCTATAAAAATGGTCCAAATAGATATCTCCAAATAATAGTCTGAATCAGTACTGTTTTTAGGAAAAAGGGAAAAAAGTAATTTTGTTTAGATGTTGTAAAGTGGTTTAACAGCACATGGAACTACATTCCTAAACAGCACCTGGAACTACATTCCTAAAATTTCATAGGGCTTGTCTGAAAGATCTATTCTTGAATCTTTCATGTTTTGGCCATTTGCCAATCCTGTCCATGTCACATGCCTTTTATATTAAACAGTCACTCAAGAATTACTTTGACATTCATTTTTTATTACAGAATATTTTTGGGGATGAGCCTTCCTTAGACTAGCTGTGTATGTCATACAGAGGATGCCATTTGAACAAATAATTTTCAGCAAATTTTTTATTTTCTAAAGATTGTTTAATTTTACATCATCAGAATCTGTATGGTTGAGAATTGATGACATAATTTTACATTATCAGAATCTAAATGTTAAATTATAAGTGAAACCAGTGGAACAAGGTAAATTTGAAGACACTAGACAGCTAGGTGAGAAAATATGACAAGCAATGCATGAAGCAGCTGAAACGAAAGGGTAGCAAAATCTTTTTGTACTGTCTACAGAACAGTATGCTCTATTAGGTGCACTGTAAGCTGTACCAACTCCCCCTCCGTGGGTTAAATATTGTGGGAACATGGGGAATCCTAATGCAATAGTAGAACAAAAGTATACAGCAGTATAGTTTTAGTATAACAAAAGATCTGAAGCATATGGCCCTAATACTCTCTATATATGAGTATATTGGAAATTTTACAATCCCTTAAATTTTCAGTAATATTAAGTGATTAGTCATTTGCTGAAAAAAAGAGACCTTGAGAGTTGATACCAAGTACAATAGTTTCAAATATTCAGAATCATTCAGGTCAGTGTTACCATGTACAATGAATCATGGAGTGTGGTCCCTTAACTTTTGAACTGAGTACCTTGGGAGTTTTACATTAAAGATATCTCGGCAAGATTTAACTTGAACATGTAAAAATGAAGTTCTGTGCCATTGGTAAATTTGAAAGATGTGCTCTACAGCAATCCGTTTCGCAAAACTGCTTTGTAAAACAGTAGCACCATAAGCTTGGGCTTGTTACTATTAAGAGAAATATAAGAAGATTAGGTTAGAAGTAGTCTAAGATCATGAATTACTGTATGTATTTAACCATTCTTACATGACATGCTGCCTGCTGCACATATATGTGTTTGTTTATAATATATATATATATATATATATATATATATATATATATATATATATATATATATATATATATATATATATATATATATATATATATATATATATATATATATAATATATATATATATAATGTGTGTGTGTGTGTGTATATGTATGTATATGTATACACACATACAGCACATACAATGAATTCACCTGTAAACTTGGATAACAATAGCATTGAAAATTATTTATGCTAAAGATTGTATTGATTAGCTTACTGGTGTGTATGTACATAAGTAGTCATTTGGTACAAAAATAAAACTTATTGTAATATTGGTTTTATATGTATTTAAAAATGTGATATATACACACACACACGTACACATAGTATTACCTCGAACATCCATGAGGTTAGCTTCCAGAACCCGTCGCGGAAGAGGAGGGTTTGCATAAATTTGGTACGAGTTGCTAAAAATGCTAATCGTAAATGCTTTCCCGCCAAAATGGTACGCTATTTTTGCCCTATTTCATGCTTTTTTAAGCTTTTAATTGGTATAGATTATTCTTTAGTAATTAAAGTTGGTGACAGAAGCATAATTTCCTTGAAATACAGCAGTTTTAGCATAAAATACAGCAAAAATATGCTTTCAGATACTTGGAGAAGTTTTAAAGTAGTGATCCCTATTTTCATATAATTGATGTACGTTTTTATTCCATGTTCATTTTCATAAAATAGTGGATACTTGTGTAACATGTTAGTTCCTATTTTGAGAGGCCAAATTACAATAGACTAACCTCTTTTCCTCCATCTCTTTGTCCCATCTTCTAGTTAAATAAGTTAAAAAAGTAAAAGTGAATGATAAAAGTATCATTAGTATCGCTATACTAATTGTGTAAATGCGTACAGCCACAAACAACCAAATGTGAAACTGCTGTTTTGCTATTTCAACCATCGTATGACAGTAACCAATTACCATAGTTATGTTACAAATGGCGTTAAGTAGAATAGGACTTACAGTAAACCCCCTGTATTCACGGTCCACGATTCGTGGAAGATTTGCCCATTCGCAGTATTTTTCACTGAGAAATATTCACTAATTACTGTATTTTCATATCATTTTCATGACTAAATGCACTTTTTGTGATGAAACTATCAAAATACTGGTATAAGCATTTTTAGAGGGTTTTTTGTGTTTGAACTATCAAAATAGGCAGTTCTAAGTGTTTTTAGAGGGGTTTTAAGTATTCCTGGATTTTAGCTATTTGTGTTGGGGGCATTTACTGTACATATTTTTACATTCTACCTTTGTTCACTATGGAGAAAAGATCAGCAAGGAAATACTCTGTTAAATTTAAGCTACAAGTTGTAGCTGAAGCTGAGAAAACAAACAATGTTAAAGCTGCTAATGACTATAAATTATCATGCATTGGCAACATTGATGAAACTCCCTTAAACTTTGATTTGCCATCAAACGCAACCTTAAATAAAATTGGAGAGAACAGTATTTTAATCAAAACTGTTGTGCATAAAAGAGCATATTTTACTGTTGTTTTCATGCTGATAAAAGATAAATACATAAAGCTTGTATTATGATGAAATCAAGTGGAAATAGCAAACAGAATGTGTTGATTATTTTTACAAAACATGCCCCACATGCCATCTATTAATGAAGAAAATAACTAAATTTAGTTCACAACAAAACTTATGTCATATTTCGACATAAAAAACTTTGTATAATGAAAAATAACCTTGTCCCATATAAATAGAGTATCTAGAGATTCATTTATACTAACTAGAAGCAGGAAAATTGCTCTGAATTGAGTTAAATGTGGCAAAATAAACTTGCCTTGTAATCGCTCTCAGCTGATTTCCTAAACAAAACATTGCCATGGGAACTGAGGTATGTATGTTTACATCAACAGCGGTTTTGTGATTTTAAGGGATTTCACTTTAACACAAAGTATGCTAGTTTACCTTTGTATCATATTTATGTACAAAAATAAAAATAATACACATTTTTCTTACCTATTTTACACTTGAAAGCATGAAAATTATACATAAACATTTCTGCAGGATTTTTTTAGGATTTCACTAATTTCGCAGGTTGTGAAAAATTTTTAGGATGCAAATTAGTTAGGTTTCAATAAAAATTTTGTGGCTCTTTGAATTTGCATAACCAAAAATGCGTATGCACGAGGTATTACTGCGTATGTATGTATATATATATATATATATATATATATATATATATATATATATATATATATATATATATATATATATATGTATGTATGTATGTATTTGTATGCATGTAGTAAAAATGGAAATGTCAGTCGTAATAAGCCTTTCTGAGAGGGTTGGGAAATCTGTTGCATGATAGTATATTTTATAAGGGCAATACATGATGGATACTTGGGTTATACGTGCTTCATAAGAAGCTGTACTTGGTTTGATAAGAAATGGAAGTTTTATGATTTGATTTGCATGTGTCAATGAATGAAAATCATTTATGAACACAGGAAAGTTGCTTGCTGATTGTCCTTGTGATGGCTAAATTATATTTTTACTGATTTTACAAGGAACGGTAGGCTGACAGTAGGCTAGAGATGTTGTTGTGGTTTTAGGTCAAATATTTTGCTGTAGTCTCATATTTTGTATATCTATTTTAATTTACTGTCTTTCTATAAAGCACCATCATTCATGGTCATGCATAGTTTTAATATCACATAAGTTTTGTTGTGGTGTAGGAATAGACAGAATTTTAATGCTAGATAGAGTGATGCATGTAAATTTTAGTAACTTAACTATAGACAAATGTCACATTCATCCCATAGATGTTAGCTTGTGCACACTAACCTTCGGCTACCCCCACTAACAGGACCTCCTCCCTGGCGTCTTCCAGCAGTGCTTCGGGTAGCTCTCAGAAGAGCTCCCCAAAGTTCTCCCGTACCTACTCTCTTCCCAGGCATAAATTCAAACAGAATGAACAGTGTAACCAGCAGTAATTGAAGATATAGAAGATGAGTTGCTGTCCTGTTGATTGCAGTTCAGTTATTTAACCTTTAGGAAAAGGAAAATATCATATTAATGTGTCATGGTAAATTAAGCTTCAGAAACATTTATCACATTCCTGGGTGAACCATTGGCATTGTGACTAACGTCAAAACAAAGTATTGCATGCAACTGAGACAGATCCCATAGGTTGTTTTTTTTATCTTACTAGACATGTAATATCATGAGATATATGTGTGTATATGTATATATATATATATATATATATATATATATATATATATATATATATATATATATATATATATATATATATATATATATATATATATATATATATATATATATATATATATATATATATATATATATATATATAATTTATATATATATAATGTTAGTCCTCTCAAATTCATTTTGAGAGGACTACTATACCTCATCATTTCTTGGATGAGAAGTCATCAGAAAAGTGGAGAACATTTTTTGTGAAAAAACATTATTTCCATTGAGAATTTAATTAATGATGAATGGTATTTTGAATTTTTTACTAATATTAATAATAATTTTTCATGTTCCTAGAAAAAATGTACAGTAATTATAATGTTTTGGAAGACTAGAAAAATTATGTATTTGAATTTGGAAAAGTGTGCATTTGACTGCAACCTTCTTTGATTGCTAAATGGTTACTACTCACCTAATCTGTGATTAAAGCTATTTGATATTTGAATAGCAGTTATAGAAAGACTGTAGATATGCATGCCAGCCATGCATATGTATTTTGAATTTTTATTGTTTAGTATCAGAACTATTACAAAATAATACAAATTAATGGTATGACAGTGTGCTGGGAATACAGAATTAAATGTCCTTTGTTTAATATTCTGTCAGCACAGTAATCCAGTTGCATGGAAATCAGGGTATAGAATATGTATCTTAATATAATTTTTTCCCTAAGCAAGAGTTTGTAGGGGAAATCTAGCTCTTGTGTACTCAAAGACATCTCTGACTACCACTTCTGCTTTAATACCATTTGTTCTCTTGAGTTTTCATTGTTGTACTAATCATGTTTCTTAGTGTTCTTTATTTCTTCTTCTTTTAATGTGCTTTTTTCCCATTTGTATGGGGTAAGCACGATGCCTTCTTATTATGTCGTAATTAGTTAGCCCTGATTGATTTTACAAGCAACAAATAATGTTTCAAAAGTCATATGTGTGAACTAACAGGATTATGTATAGGCTTCCTTATAATTTTTTCCATACTGTGAAAAGATGTCTTATTACTTACTCCACTTTTCATGTTACTCATAATCCATTTTTGTTCAGACCCATTAATCATAAACAGCCTTATTCAGTATAAATTTTTCCAGCTGCACCAATTTGTTAGAACTTCAAAGATGAAAGAGCATATCATGCACATCCAGACCATGCCCCAGTGTCCTGGGAATGTATGCTGCTTTGGTCTCCTGGGTTGCTCCTTTCTAACTGTTATTTTGATTTGCCATTCATTTTCTGTCATTCATCCACTTCATTGTTAGTTCTAACTTTTCATGTGCTTTTCATAGTAATGTGCAAATACTGTAGTCTGATTTTAGTGGTTTTGCTAACTCACAGCCTTTGTAAGTATTTTACTTGTGCTGTTAGGAAGTTTAATGATTTTTTGTATCTGTGGATTTCTTGTTTGTGGACCTTGTTGTGTCCATTAGTTTACAAATCAAGGGATTTCTTTGGTGATTGTCATGTGATTCTTTAAATATTAAATTTCTGGTACATTTTTAGATATTACATAAATATATACTGTCATTTTTCTGTATGAGGCTTAGTAGTGTTAGTGATTAATTGAGTTTCTTTAGTGGTGTTGTCAGAACACCTTCGCAGAATTTCGTTTTTGACATGTAACTCATAAGTCTTGTGATGTTTGTTTGTTGGGTCTGATCTTCATGTGGACCTTCATCCCTCTTGTATGTAACACACTTGGATGCTTTTGATTCTTGGAGCACCTGAAGTTTGTTCAGGGTGAGTGCCTTTTCTGTGGGATTTGTGACACATGTTTCTTTAACCCTCACTGGATGGGCATGATCATATGAAGAACGATAACAGGTTATGAATGAACATTGGGCTAACTCTTTTGAGTATTAATATTGCGGGCCAACAGTTTGGATGAATTTAGCGGGAAAAATGTTCATATCACTTCAATTGGCCATAAATGACTTGTGGCAACTGTAGCTCAGTACGGGAGAGAGGTAGATTAGTGTGCCTTGAGATTTCAGGGGGGGATGTACTGCCTCTCTCTAGCTCTACGATATCTTTTTTATTTATTTGCTCATAAATATATCCAGGGATTGCTGTTGGTTTTAGTTCTTATCTTTTATGATAGTAGTTCAGCTATAATTGTAATTTTGCAAAGTAAAGTGCAAAGAAGTATTAGGAAAAACATGTATACCTCACAAGAAGTTACTGCATCTCCCCATCTCAGTAAATCTCGTAAATATTTTACAATAAATATACTCAGAATTTTTTACTGATTTTAGTTCTTTTTTTATGATATTGTGTGAGCTGTAATTATAATTTTACAAAAGAAAATAAATTATTAGAAAGAAATGTAACATTAGCATATTTTTACGAGTGTCTTGGAAAAGAGGCCTCTCACAAGGTTGTAGATATTCACTTTCATCTTCCTGTGGAAAGTACAGAAAAATTTTTAGAACATTTTTTCTTACATCGTGTGCATTTGCATATGTTCCTCTTTCCATTGATGTGTGTTTTTTAAATTAGCCAACCTTAAGTTTGCCTGGTCTGGGGCTGTGCTTAATGTATATTTAGCCCGTCCTGTAAGGGTTAAGGAAGCTCTTATTTTACATCTGTGCTCTATACTCATACCCTTCAAATGCTTCTTTGCTAATTTCCTCTCATCAGAATTGTGTTGAAGGCTAATTATGATCGGTGAGTTTGAATGATTGAATAGTACTCATACAATAGAACATGTTCATCTAAAAACATGTTAAATCATAAAATTTTTGTGCCCTTCACTCTTCCCCCCACACTTCTCAATTAAGGCGGTTACAGGAATGGGTGGATGCCTTCCGAGAAGCTGGAGCATGATCTGGCCATGTGCATTGAGGTCTTTCATCATTAAGATCTCTCCCTTTGTTGCAGATTAGAAGCGTTGGCATCCATTAAGGCTATATATGGTCTATTAGTTGCAGAAAAATGTATGTTGTAAACATATTTTGTGGCCACAAACAAATACAAAGATAGAAAAACTATTAGTGTACTGTTATTTAAAATGTTTCTTCCACTGAACTGGGTCCTCTCGGTATAGTAAGTAACTTTGCAAATCTTAATTTCTCCTTAATTCTGTCATGATTAATCTATTGTTGTACTTAAGAAAACATCAAACCAACTTCCAGTTCAAGCTGTTTTAGTACACAATGTTTAACTTATAAATGTATCTTTGTTGCCCAACTTATGTTACATCTTCTGTGGTCATCTACCCAAGTCCTTCATTTGGTGACCCTTCCTCTTCTCACATGATCCAGCTCCAACCTTTTTTTCGGTTTTTGGTTTTTCTAGGGAGAAGTCTAATTTCAGTGCAAATGCTTGTAAGTTTTTTCAAATCTTTTTATGAAAGGCTGACCCAGCTGGCTTTTGGAAACCTTTAAATGATTTCATTGAAACCCTGCTCCAAAAGAATTCCCCAAACATTCCATGTTGATAGTTTTCCAAGCTAACAGCTAGTGAAAATCCAGACTTGGTACTTGGTAGCAATTTTTTCCTCAAATCTTTTAACATGCTCCACTTATAAGTCATTTAAGTCTTGTCTCCATAAAGACCAGCAGACACTGTGTCCAGTCATTTTGCTCAAGGATTGGATAAAGTTTCTCTTTTCTCTTTCCATTTGGTCTATGATTATTATATGCATCTGCATTTCCTTATAGAAACATTTTCTGGGTCGGACTCCTCCGAGGGAAATGAACATATGGATATTCTTGCCATTTCCTCCCTAATATTTACTATACTCTGGCAGTAGTTTCAAGTAGACAAAGCTTGATGTGCTTCCTTCTTTTTTTAAACATTGAAAGTACCTAAGTCCTTCCCTAACCCCCCCCTTTTTTTTATAACTACAAAACTTTTCCTAACTTGTAATATCTACTGATGACATTTTAGGGGTTTTTTTTGTTTGGAATTTGAGAGAAGGTTATTTTATATTAATATCTTTGGGGCATATGACTGTTTCTATGGCTCTGTTCCTCTGTGTTCTCTAGTATTCACAGATCTTATTCATGTTAGGATCCTCTTTGTATTTTCAGTTGATTTTGTTCTAATGTACATCACGCCTTTATTAGTAGTTATGCCTTTATTATTATTATTAATCTGTATTGTTATGCAGTGGTCTGTTCAATCTGTTAAATGAGTATTTTGTAGCAATTGTCAAGACCTTTTCTGAATTTGAAACTATAATGTTTTCAAGCAAAAATGAATATTTTTATCATCTAGATTAGTTACTTTGCAAATTTCATTATATTCCGTACGTGATTTTGATTAACACTGTATCAAGAGTCAAGATTTTAAACTCTGCTGATTAGAAAACCTTGAGTAATATACAGTAGTGATATCCATACTTTTTTCTGATTACAAAAATAATTACATTATGATTTAAGAGAATTCCATTTTCATTCACATTGTTTACCTATTCAATTGATAATTAGCCATTTTAACAACATTCTGTAAAGCAAAAAGGATTTAGTTTTCTATACCCATCATTTTTATGAAATAAAAGATGCTATCTTTTACAAAATTACCATACTTTGTGCCCATTTACTTACCAGTGAGGGTATTGGAGAAAATAGATGCCAGGTGGTACAGTATAGTTAAAATTATGGCAGTGCTGTTGTAGCTGTGTTGTTTATCATGGTGCCAAAATTTGTAAGACTTTTTCTTCTCTGTCTTTTTTGCAAAAGTTGTTACTAAAACTTACTTCCTCTTTTATTCTTAAGTGTCTGAAAATGATATTTTTGCTTCACATTTTGCTTGCTGAATGGTTGTAGTAAATATTTCTCATCTGTGGTACAGAATGCTTTGCTACAGCGAGTCAGAAAACTTATTTCTTTTACTATTTTCATGATATAGATAATTGTAATAATTGATGAATGTAAATATCTTGTGTAATTTATTATATAGTTTTCCATATGGGAAAATAATTTCTATCTGCAATTTTACTGAAGCGGACTAAAAAGGCTTTGATGATGAACTTTAAAACATTCATATATTTAGCAGTCAGTTCTGAAGTGGAGGAAAGCTGCCATTATTCTGTTGTTCAGAAAAGCTCACGCACAGTAATCTAAACTACAACTCATAAAGGTACCTTACAGTTGACAGGTTTCCTATTTATGTATAATTTTGTTTTTGTTTCAAGCTTTGGTAATCGTAAAACAGGTTTTGATGTAGGAAAACCTATTTTTGGTAGCCACTGTGAGTCCCCGAAGGGTAAATTGGGTTAGCCTAACTTCTTGTTCAGAAACATAGACATGATCATAGTTCCCAATTGTGCTTGACTTATAAGCCTTGGTGTTTACTAAATCCAGTACAGGCAGTCCCTGGTTAACGGCAGGGGTTAAGTTCATGGCTGAGCACCATTAACTGGATATTGGCGCTGCTAACTGGAGATCAGTGTCGAAAATCCAGTTAGCGGCGTCACTAGACAAGCTCAGTAAAACTGGATCACCATTAACCGATGCTGCCGGTGAAAGGGGACTATGTTTTGTGATATCAACAGTCCCCCAGTTATCCTTAATATCAGGGTTCTTTTCAGTGTTAAAGGAATACATTCATGTGGATCTACTTCCAACGGGTATTACTCCGGCAGTAGTGACATCACAGGTGTTGAGAAAATTGTCGTGACGTTTTTATTTTTCCTAAGAGGATACAAAAGTACTTTCTGTAGTGCTGAGCTGTGCAAAACATTTTGAAATGTTAGAGGTACTGATTTTATATACTTTTGGTACAATAATTCCAATAATTGTTGATTTTGTGTACAAATTAAAGTAGCCTATAGGCTACATAACCTTTACCAGGTGCTTGGGAATAGACCAGGTACTCAAAGGTTATGAAATGTGAAGAAATGTACAGTATGGGTATCCATTTAGTTTTGTTTTAATTAAGTTAAAAAGCATTTGTGAGTAAATCCTTGAAGGCACCGGTATTTTGGTAATTATGAATTAATATTTTAATAATTTAATGCATTACTACGATTTTATGGATATGACCCATTGATCATGTTTCCTTACATCATACTATGGACATTTACTTGTGGCCATGTATGCTTGGATTAATTTGAAGTGTTTGCAGCCTATACAATGATAGGTAGCTAGCTAGCACCAGGTAGTTTTCATTAAACACTTGTTCTTTTTATCACTACTGGGATACTGTTACGCAGGACCTACACATTACCTGTGCCACAGTGAATTAATCAGTCTGCATTCCGGTTGTGGAAATGGCTCTTAACTACCTGCCATGAGCCAGCCCCTGAAGGAATAAGGGAGAATTTGGTTGGTGGCTGGACACATGTGAAATATGCCACATGCTTTTAGCAGCAAGTTTAAATGATGAAAGAGCTCATTTGTAAGTGGTCTCTATAGGAGTACGGAAGAAGGAGACCACTATACATCATTCCGGCAGAACTGTGGCAGTGTGTTTCCATCCTTCTCCAAGCAGAATCCACATTTGGGCCAATACTCCAAAAACAGTGGATTTTAGAAACCCCCACTTCATCTCCTCCTATGGAGATGAAGATTCTCTCCTTGGGAAAGAGGTCACTGATACCTGACATGAGGTGGATATAACCACTGAAATTTCCCTTCTGAATCCGGAAGATTAGGGAACAATATTCCGCTTGACGAGACAGATACTTCAATTGAGAATGTTTCCTTTCCCATGCAGCAATTATAATTGAGGGGACTCTGATAGGGTCCACCCAACCCCATCTGAAGTGTCTGTACCTTCTGGGAGTAGTGATTTATCCTGGACTTCTATACTGCCAGGCAGTGGTGGTACAACTGCCTTGGCTCAGTCAGTTCAATGAGGCTTCCCTGATAGGAAAATTATGCTTGCTGTACTTTTTATACTGCCAAGCAGTGGTGATATGACTGCCTTAGCTCATCAGTTCATGCAGGCTTCCCTAATAGGAAATTCAGCTTGCTTTACTTTCTGTATTGCCAGGCAGCAGTGATACGACTGCCTTAGCTCATCAGTTCATGCAGGCTTCCCAGTTGGGAAAATTCCGCTTGCAGTAATTTCAGAATTCCGTGATTCCTAAGAGGAATTCAGGTCTGTCCTGGATATGGGATTGGGTGTGATTTGTAAAAATTTCTCATCCTTTAAACTAGAGGATTGAGAGGCTGCACAGTCTGCCTAGGCAGAGATGGGTTTCTCACCAAAATTCTTAGGTCATGGGAACAGGATAATGAAAATCCTAAGCCCAAGAAAAGGTTGAATCAGTTGTCTAGATCAGATCCCCATTGAAATCAGAATGGATAGCAAGAGACAGCCTACTGACTCATGGAACTCCAACTGGTAACAATTGAGACCAGGTTGGACAATAAAACCTCAAATCAGAATGTAGTACGGGCACCAGTATCTGCCCCTGAGAGTGATACTGATAACCCTTGGCGAGACATCTCAATGTTTATCCTTTCACCAGATGGAAAATACCTCATTAATGAGAGGAAAACTGATTGAGAATTTTGGGATGGAGCAGCCTTTCCCAATACTGAATAGCTCTTGGTCCCTCCTTCAATAGGAGTTCAGAAACCATTGAAGATGTTTTCCCTGCCAAATAGAAGTAACCATATTAATGAAAGCCACAGAAGCAAGCTTTCTACAGTTTAATGGAAAATATAGTTCAACAACAATTTTACAGAATCAGTAACCTCTCTGGGAGGCATCAGCCTTCTGTATCTTCACTTTTGAAACAATCAGTTTTGTGAAGATGGAATTTCAGAATTTTGTGATGACTGGGAAACTAGAGTTTATGGCAAAAATAAAGCCACTTGTCCTCCCTTATGAGAGGAAAGTTCTCCCATTGGACATGGCTACCCAGCAATTTGGTACCCCTACGAGAAAAATCTCTGGACACCCATGGGTGAACTTTATGCTAGGCTCCACCTGTGAAAGAGCTTCCAACATTTAGTATAATATGCTAAATGGTACTAATACTTTTGTGTTTGTGTAAACTGAAAATATTTTGCAAGAAATCAGTCAGGGTCTTTTAAGTGAATATTAAGCAGTTTAGATTTTGGTTAACAAAAGTGTTTCTGGTATCTCAGCACCACTTTAGGAGGCATAAGTACCAAATACTTTGTTCAGTCACCTCTACAGTAAACCCCTTGTATTTGCAGTCTCACGATTCACGGACTCACCTATTCGCGGATTTCTTTATGGAACACATACTCATTATTCGCTGAAAATCCTCCCATTCACAGTATTTTTCACCGAGAAATATTCACTAATTACTGTAATTTCATCTCATTTTCATGACAATGCACTTTTTGTGATAAAACTATTAGAATATATACTCAGGTAGTGCTTGAGTTATGATAATTCGCCTTACGATAATTCGATTTTGCATTGGGGTAAGCTGTTAATACCAATACGACAATATTTATAAAAAATATTTTAAAATTTCACGCGGGCACAGGCAGCAGCGTACAATCAGGCAGCGAGAGAGACTGAATTACAGTAGACCAGCTTCTTTTCCTCCAAATCTTTATCCCATCTTCTAGTTAAAAAAGTAACAGAGAATGATAAAAGTTTTGTTAATATCGTTATACTCTTGCGTAAATGTGTACAGCCATAAACAACCGACCGAGAAACTGTTGTTTCGTTTATTGCTGAATCGGATAACAACAGCCCTTTTGCTTGTATTTCAACCATCATACGGTAATACACAATTACCATAGGTTATAGTACAAATGACGTTAAGCAGAATAGGACTGATATATATTTACATTATACCCTTATTATACCCTTATTCGGTATGGATAAAAGATTGGCAAGGAAATATACTGCTAAATTTATGCTGCAAGTTGTAGCTGAAGCTGAGGAAACAATGTTCAAGCTGCTAATGACTATAAATTATTGTGCATCGGCAACATGGATGAAACTCAACCGTAATCAAAATTGGAGAGAAAGTATTTTAATCAAAACTACTGGGCATGAAAGAATACATTACTGCTTTTTTTATGCTGATAAACGATAAATGCGTAAAGCTTGTAATATGATGAAATCAAGTGAAAATAACGAACGGAATCTTAATTTTTTTTAAACAAAACAAACGCCCCCAAACGGCCAACGTCATCTGTTAACAAAAAAATGGTTAAATTAATTTCACAACGAGACATATTTAAGTTATATTTCAACTTTTAAGTTATATTTCGACTTAAAAACACTTCGTACAGTATGACAAGAAATAACCTTGCCCCATATAAATAAACTATCTAGAGATTCATTTATGCTAACTAGAAGCAAGAAAAGCACTCTGAATTTAGTTAAATGCGGCGAAATAAACACCGTGTAAACATTTCCAAACCAAAGCATTGATCGCTATGATCACAATATATAATACAAAAGCAATATACAAATATATACAATATTATTGCATACAGTGAATTAAGGCATAACATTTTAAAAGATCCATGGAAAAGATGCATATTCGTTATGTTGATGTTTTTATAATATGATATGTGAATATAGAGTACAGTATAATGTAGGCTACGCTACCTTATATGCCT
Source organism: Macrobrachium rosenbergii (assembly GCF_040412425.1). NCBI lineage: Eukaryota > Metazoa > Arthropoda > Malacostraca > Decapoda > Palaemonidae > Macrobrachium > Macrobrachium rosenbergii. The sequence continues at coordinate 6,790,158 of NC_089748.1, forward strand.
ACGGTATACCATAGTGTAGGCTAAGCTAATTCTTGCATGAACCTCCAGAATTAGCTGATATTAATAGTAATTACTATACCGTGTATGTATAGAGTGTACTTTATAGTGTAGGGTAGGTTACCATACATGTGTACATGTTACCGAATACCTTAGTGTAGGCAAGGCTATATTTGAGATACGTTTTTTCTAACAAACGATGGGTTTTTTGGAACCTAACCCCATCGTAAGTAGGATAATACCTGTATAAGCATTTTTAGTGTTTTTAGAAGGGTTCTAAGTGTTCGCGGGTTCTAGCTATTTTGTGGGGAATGTCATACGCATCCCCTGTGAGTACGGGGGTTTACTGTATTAGAAAATTAATATACAGTACCTTAAACTGTTAGCCACTGCAAGCTGAGTAGTTCAGACAGTAAACGTATCTCCCATCCAGAGAATTTATGTTCAGCTGCACATTGATTCGCATATTTTTTATTTATGCTAAAGATAAGAAAATGGTCCATGAATCTGCTTGTAAGATCTTAGATATTTTTAAAGCAAAAGAGCTCTCTCTCTCTCTCTCTCTCTCTCTCTCTCTCTCTCTCTCTCTCTCTCTCTCTCTCTCTCTGAAAGTAGAGAGAAAGTTATTTTTCTTTTTTAATAGCAGCATTTCAGAAAATAGTTTTTATAACATGGTTATTAATATAATTCATAAGCTGTCTCCCGTAAAATTAAATTTTTACCAGGTAAATCCTTCTGACAGTCTCAGCAGAAAATCTAAACATTTTCATGAAATCAACTTTAGAAGTGTAGGTCGTTGTGGCTATTGTACTGTACTTGAATGAATTCCAGCCATCATATGCAATAAAAACTGGTGCACAACATTCAGAATACTTTGCAGCATTTTGATCATGTATTAAAAAATGTAAGCCAATTATATTTTTATCATCATCATCATCAAAGCCTAAAAAAATAATCAGAAATTGACAAAAGTAAAATTAAAATAATAATAGAATATTGTATACACAGTTGCGGTGTGTCTTGTCAATTGTCTCAGACAGCCCTATGGAAGTTAATATCGTTTTGAAAGCCTCAAGAACCAAAATATGGTTTCATAACTGTTTGATCTTTAGCCTTTCTAGGAACACTTCTCATTTAGTATTCTGATGTGTGATGGTTACCATTTTTTACTTAATTTTGTGCATCATCCTGGTAGCTGCATTCTTTGTATAAATGGATGATTCTTTTTTTCTTATACTGTACTTTACAGTACTATATTTAGATATTTATTACTATAATACAAAAAGTAAACCAATATGTTATGTAGGTTGTTTGTTTGGGAAGGTCTTGTGACATGCTTGTGGAGTGCACTACATTTTCAGCACTTGCTGAAGTCACTGAAGTATCAGCTATTGTTAACAGGTGGAGCCATCTTTGTAAACATCAGTTTTGACTGAGTGTTTGATTCTTTTCATTTGAAATCTCTCTAGCTGGACAAGAACATCTTGTATATACCTGTCAGCTCTTCCAAGCCTCCTCATAATTAACATTCATTTCTTCTGGTATTCGCATACTACTATGATTATAGCAAGTCCCTCAGTCAGTTTCCTCTTCGTCTAATTCATTCATCTAGTCATTGTAGAGATTTCCAGCTTTAAAACTCTTAAACTTCATAACGCTTCCACCGAAGTGAGTAATGCATTGATTTGTGACATCTTCCCATTCTGCATCAATGTCCTGGATGGCATTTAAAATTTCCAAGTCTTTCGAAATTCTCAGTGTGTTCAGCAATGTTTAGCTGATCCAACATGCTGTGCAAATGAATGGCATATGTTTGCCCAGGATCAGTGTGCAACCACTGCACATTGATCCATTGGCTGAATAAGTGAGATGGTTGGTTGTTGACAAAAGAAAAATTTTTATATCATGATGCATGGTGCTAGGATGCTCTGTTTTGTATAGTTGGTAAACTATCTAACCTTTCATCCATGTAACAAATAAATTTTCCATATCATCAATTGGCCCAGCTATTTTCGTTGTAACTGTTGTGAATTTCATCAGTGTTAATGATTTTTGTGTCTTCATCTTTCCCTTCTTGCCAAAAGGAGACATTTGGAAGTTACAGTAAAAAAAGTTATATAAATGTTTTGTTTGCACCTGTTAACAGGGTTACTAAGTGGCTGAGGGCATGTTAGAGTTGATGCTGTAGATTGCTGCCAACCCCTTCAGTATCATGAGAATATTCTACCAGATCAAAATTCTGAATTCCCACCAAATGCATTTTACTATCTTACCACCGTGATTTTAAAAATGTCATAGATTAGATGATTGTAAATAGAGAAGTAACCATTGTCTTGCAAAACAAATATAGCACTCAAAAAATACTACAATTATTACTAAATATAAGATTACAATACAAAACAGAAACCACCAGCAACTCCTGGATGGTGCTGATTATAACGTACCTAAGTAATACAACCCCTCCAATTACTAAATATAAGATTACAATACAAAACAGAAAGCACCAGCAACTCATGGATGGTGCTGATTATAACTTACCTAACTAATGTGACCCCTCATAAGGTAGTTAGTGCCTAAACAAGACAAACTCAAAAAACTTAATAATCAAAAGTATGAAGGATAAGAAAGCACACACTACTCATCCTACTCACTAGTTAAACACAAAGTGGAGAGAACAAAGATGCTCAACTTTTCAAGGATACCTGAGAAAAATTCTGTTTTCATTGAATAAATAAAAAGGTGAAAGGGAAAAAGGAAAGCTTTAATCAAATTTAGTTAAGCAAATAGTGAGGGAAAATGTAAAAAATGTAAATTAGGAATGAAATGTAATTCAAACAACCAAGAAAGTGAACTGGGGTGCATAGATGTACCTTGATAATTTTTAACAAGATTTGTTAACTGTATTTCATAAATATTATGGACACAGTTGGTAATCTAACAGATTTGAGTAAAGATTCTTATGGATAAGTCTATAACCAAACTAAATTGATTATGTAAAAATATTTTTAACTATTAGATACTAGGCAAGCCCAAACCTAAGTTAGAATGTGTGATGTATTAACAACAAAAGACTTACATGAAGAAGAACCATAATAAATTAGGATGGAATTTTAAATTAAAGATTAGACTAAAAGTCTAATCCAATTTACAATTTCATTTTAATTAGTTCAGTCTATGTATGTGAACATAAATGAGCAAAGGAAATGTCTTAATTGTTTAGAGTTGTGGTGCTTGGAAGTACAGTATAATATATGCAAAAGTATAGTTCCTCCCTATCACAGGATGTGATAAATGCTCTGGCTTACATGCTATTTTGTCATGTTCAAGGACAAGATAGAATTCTGAAGTTTGCAGGTTTAGGTTTTTGTATGTATTTAAGTTCTTTGTAGGTACTTATGTAGCATATTTTGTTACAAACTGTATTGCTGATTGCAGGCCTCTTTCAAGAACAACTAGTTTGTGACTGGCAGTGTGAAGATTGTCCCCTCTGACCTGATTAACTGTAAGGCTAAGAAACTGTGTAAATTAGTGTAAATTACTCTTTATATTGAATATGTTTGGTTTATATTATTTTGGCGAAAGGTCAAGGACAAGTGTTATATATGTTTATATGTACAATCCCACTGTGTGTATATGTGTATGTATATATATATATATATATATATATATATATATATATATACTGTATATATATAGACACACACACACACATACACATACGTACACACACACACGCAGTGTAAAACCTTGCGTAGTCAGACTTCTAACCAGATTTTCTGCTAAGTCACCCTGAAAAAACGTCTGGAAATTCCAGTTTTTTGGGTGCTGAAATGGACTAAGAAAAAAAAATTGTAGAATATAATGCTAAGATTTAATAAAGAAAATATATTGGAATGGTGGTGACCTTATTTTTTAAAATCTAACATACTACCTACTGTAACTGTGTAATTTCTTCAATTTTGTATCCATTGAATATTTACATCTTATTTAAGAATAAGTCCTCTTGTGCCAGCCATATGATGCAGAAAGGTATTTCTGTGGTTAAACTTTAAACTTCTATACTTAGTGATAATATTAATTTTTGCTGCTTGATGGAAGGCTCTACAGTTACATAATCAATTGTTGATATAAAATTAACATATTTCATAGGTTCATTATCAGTTATTGTAAATGTTACATTGCACGCAGAACCTTCTCCCTCATAGCTAGAACTGCACCTGTACCAAATAACTCCTGTTAGTCTGGCTCAGTGGGCATTTACTATGTGTGTGTGTATATATACAAATATTTTATGTAAATATATATTTTAATTAATTATAAAATCACAAGTAATGAGAATTTTCAGGTCTTAGCTGTCACTGTGACACAGTGTGTGACAGATTTTACTATGTTAAGTAGCAGCAGCAGCTTTGCAGTATATTATCAGTACAACATTTCTATATTTTCATTCATATTCCATCATTGAAACTCAAGAGGTTATAGATTGTAATGCTATCATTTAAGATTTTTTAATATATCCAGGTTATGCGCTTAACTAATGCTTTGCTGTGCTCTCAACAGGACATCACGAGTAAGCTTGCATTTCTGGCAACACTAGAGATGCACTATGCTTCTTGCACATCTTAAGCTTTATTATGAAGACAGTTCATCAGATGCAATTTGAAAGGACTTATGTGCATTATACACTTCCATTTTCAGTAACATTTTGGGTTATTCAGACATAATTATTTGATTTGCATGCTGAATCATGGTGTTTGGTTTCCTTTCATCTAGAAGTATTTTGCAGGCATGTGGAAATGGGCTCAGAATGAACATTTTTTTTCTTAGGTAATCTGTAGCATGGTAGAACATACTTTGCTAAGTGTACTTTTTTTATAAGGTAATACTGAGCTTGGGTCTATGTCATTTTAGAAAACTTAGAGAACTAGAAGTTTTTGTTCTTATAAACATGCAATGAGCCTTCGTATTTTATCAAGATTATATCATTAAAACTAATATTATATTTCTATGTACATTCTCCATGGTCAGATTTAGATCTTTGAATAAAAAGATTAGCAGTTCTTGTGAATTTAAGAATGAATCCTCTGTGCTGTCTTGTGAGAGTTGAAAATTTACTCGGTGTTTGGCTTAAACTACTGCACAGTATATGGAAAACAACAAAGACTGTAGGGGTTGTGTATTCGGTTGTATGGACCTCATGCACTATCATGAAGTCTTCCAAACCATATTATTTAAGCACTTTCACTGACAAAAAAAAATATTTTTTCACGTATGCTTCTACAGTTTTTGGGAAGCTGAAAATTGATTGTTTGCCAAAGAAGGAAATTAGAGTTGAAGTTTGACATTTGAAAGACATTTAAAAGGTAAAAATAGAATGAACTTTGTTAACTGCAGGAGATTTTACAATAAATAAGAAAGGCTGCTAATTGGGAAGAGCACAAAATTTATGGAGCATTTCATAGGATAGTTTGTTTAGATTTTATTGTAATTTTTCTTGCTTTGAAGAAAGATTGACATTCATCACTACTACTGGTACTATGTTTATAAGCAAATGTATACTTCATTGAGGAAGCGATACTAAAGAATGGGTCAGTGAAAAACCAACATGGAACTAAGAGTTGCATTTCTTGGCCTTGTATTACTATGAATGTGATTGTGTTGGAGATGCAAGAATGAAAAAAAATACATTACCAATGCCCAGCTCTTATTTTGAGCAGAACAAGTTGTTTAGAAGGTGAAATGGTAGCTTTGCAGCTTATCACTTTTTAACATTCAACAAATCACCAGGGGAAGATTTGCCTCATTACCCACTGGTCCACCTTGTTAAAGGTTTTATGTGCTGTAACACTTCTTTACAGTAAACAATATTCATTTTGTTAAAGTTTTCCATCTGATCCTGCAAGTGAAAGCTGCATTGTAAATGCAATTAGAAATATTTCTTGGGAAGTTATTTTTTTTCATCCATTGTTGTAAAATGGTCAGCATAGGCTTGTGAAAGATTACACATTAGTACTTTTCTCACTCTGTGAGAAATTTTCAGAACAAGTATATTTTCCTTACAGACAACATCTATGGTTTTGCATTGATATTAGTCAGTACAGTACTAACTTTTTGATGCCCGAGTGGATTAACAATTTTTATTACAACAGTTTACATCTTGTATTAGCAATCTGTCATTAAAATTAACTGCATCAACAACACTACTAGTAACCATATTAAATTGATTTCACACAGGTAGTAATTGAAAGAAAAAAGTAGAAAATAAGTATTATCAGATAGCAGTGAAGATAGTGATTCATTTCCAGTCCTCTAAATTACTTTGCATTTGGAGTTTTTCCAAGTTTGTAGTTATCCTCCAGAAAGTAAGGAGAAATTCTGTTGGTACTATGCTGTTAACAGTGTAGTGAAAAGCATTGTGAGTACTGTACTGTAGTTTGTATTCTGAAATTATATGAAGTTTCTCACAATTTTTTATGAAGTTGATTTTAGGTTGTTTTTGGGGGAAACCAACATACTTTGCACATACAACAGAAAATTATAGTCATTCTTCAAAATTGGCAAAAGGTACATTGTAGAATAAAATGTCCTTACAAGATGTCACATAAGTTGGTAGCCAACTTTTGTGCAAGAATTACTGGTAAGGCAAAGATAAAGCAAAGTTATGATGGTAAAACTGAACTGTTTTAAGTTGCTATGGAAATGTTTTTAATATAAATAAATAGTATTGCTTGTGGCTCGTTGCTTTGATAGTGTATCTGGTAATGTAAACTTCAGGCTCATTTTCGTAGTGGTATTTATGGTTTTGGGAGTAAAGTATTTTATGGTTGTTTACCCCTATTTTTGTTTCTTTTCTTCAACAGGCATGTGGATGGGAAAGAGAAAAGCAAAAAGAAGAAGGGGCTGTTTTAAAGCCTCAGTTCCCAGTACATAAAAGCTCATAAGCTGCTTGAAGCACCTGCACCCACATCTGCCTCTCAGCCCTCTGTCCCTCCAAGTTTTCTTGGAAATAAACAATTATATATAATATATATCACTTGATAAAACAACAGATTACTGCTTCCTGTAATTAATTGCCAAATAAGTGACCTAGTGGTATACCTAAAAAAATCTGACAATGTACATAGACCTTGAAGGGACATAAGGTCATCTTTTGGGGCAGCCGAAGATTATGGTTGTCATTCCTGTACCTCATTTCGCAATCTTTGAAGAAGTGATTAATTAGACTATCAGGTTGTATCATATAATGGTGGTATAGCTTATAAATGCACATGCCAACCAAAGATTGTAGAAATTACCCTTTTGAACTTTGTAGATTGTTGTAGTGATGTAATGTAGAGAACCATAATCTTCCCCCAAACCGTATATATTATCATCCCTCTTGGTACTGCTCTGTAGTGGCACGTATTCCAGTGACCAGCCACGGACTAACCACACCATAGATTTATTTTTACTTTTTTCATTTCACCCATTAAAGCTGACATTTCCCAGAGTAAATTCAGGAGATATATTCTGTCTCTGTCATATTTAATTTTACATTGAACAATAAAGCATGCTTTGAAAGTAACCATGCAGTAAGTTGTACTTTGAAATGTTTTTCTAATTGGATGATGAAGTGCATTTTAATGTAAGTTTCTTGGCTGGTCATCTTCATGAATAAGTACGAGGTACAGGATGTGACTCTTGCACCCACTTTGTTTCTGACTTTGCCGTTTTTTACTCTTATTCTTTTTGGTGGATGGAGCTTCTTGTCTTCTAAGGAAACTAACTGGCAATTTTTTGGCTTGCAGTTATGAATAAAATAAACATATAGAGAAGAATTATTTGTACTTCGAAGTACGAACTTTATTTCCAAAAGTTGAACAGTAATTGTATGGAATAATACAATTTTTCTTAATACCTTCACATTTGGGATTCAATGCATGGTTTCACATTTTATTAAATAGTTAATACAGGTAAAAATTGTTTCTTGTCATGATCATGTTTATTACTAATCAGTAATTATTAGCTTTATTTTTTTTATGCCAGACTATTCTTGGGATCATTAGTTATAGTTGAGTCACATCCTTACATAATGTACATATTGTACTTAAATTGGTAAGATTTGTAAGTTTTATGTAAAAGAAATGTTATAATTACCTATTGCATTAAATCCATTGTATTCTTAGTTACGTAATTATGTAAAATCACATATAAATTAACACCTTGTTACTACTTCAACTAGTCGTTTTCTCTTTTGTTAAGGCATATCCAAGGCATATTCAGTTCGTTGCTAGGCTCACTGCCATTGAACTGTAAATAATATGTATAATGAAAACAGAACTGAGAAAATTGCTTTTTTCATCTCTATATTACATATTTTTTTGTATTTATCTTCATAATGTGTGTGCTCTGTCTCAAACATTGTTTAAAGATTTGTATTATACACAGTCATACTTTCTTCATCTAAACTACATCCTCTTCAGTTCATCATAATTCATTAACAGATTTACCTGTTTTGTCATTGCGAAACAACACTGCAGAATCTTAGATATAAAAGATTGGAGAATAGTGATCATATAACAACTTAAGCACATCATCATCTGTGAGCAGCCTGCAATTTGGTCAGATGATACTATATTCAGGGGTATTTAATGTTCCAACATATGCTACATGTATTAATTGCAAACAAACTGCCTTATTAAATACTTATAGGGAGACCATAGAGGTAAGCTCATGTTTCTATTGACAAATTTTTAATATGTACCAGGAAATTTGAGCCAGTCTTTTAAAGAGTAAATCAACAGCAGTGACTCATCATTTTCCTGTATGATTAAGGCACGTCAGCAGTGTAATTTTGTATAGATTACTGTCAGTAAATGTTATGTGTCATGAATTTTTTCATTAACCATTTGAAAAATCCAGTTTAGCCAAAAAAAAAAAAAAACTGGTGCCATTCAAGTTGACTTTGACTTTTTGGCAGTTTAATTTTTAGGATCTGTCAAGGTAAATGTGTGAGAAATTAAAATTATAATGTCTCGCACTACATTGAAGAAATCATATTTTATTTTCTCTTGGGGATGATGAAACATGATACAGTAACAAAAGTAGATTCAATCTTCTGTAGGGCTATGGCAGCTATCAAGTCTGTTAACTTTGTTACCTCTAACAATGAAAATATGTGACAAGGAGGAGGGGAAATCTGTATAAGTGGATTGACCAAAGTATCAACCTTCTGTAGAAATATTACCACTAAATGGTGTAGAATCCTGTGACAAATGTCCAGGCAGCATGATGTCTGACATATTCTTGACACATCTTTTTTCTCATACATCTTCCAGCAGTGATGATAATACACCTTTTGTTCTCATCACAGTGGTTAGTTATCATTACTCTTCATTGGCTAATGGCTATCCACATGGTTGGAGTAGACAAGATTTCTTCAGTTAAGGTAAGTAGCTCTTCGATGAGGCAACTCCAAAATCAGCTTTTGTACGAAGGTCTTCCATAGTCATGGGTTAGAGATCTTATTCTTCAGGGTAAGTTAAAGCACTTATTTTTTACTGAGGGATTTTTCAAGAGGTTGTTTTTATCTTTGACCTTCTTTTTCAAAGCCATCATGGCTGTCCTTCCCTTGGTTGAAGTGGCTAACCTGAGTGGTATTTTGTTTTTGCACAGTGCATCGACTTTGACTAGTTTTTCTGACAGTTTGTCAGCTTTGTTATCATTTTCTCATTTTGTTATAATTTTTAATTATGATTTTTTTTGCATTTCTCTCCGGCCTTTTGTTGGCTGCAGATTTTCTCTAACATCCGTAGCATTGTCATCAGTTGACATTTCTCAAGGCTTCAGTTTGTGTTGCATATCTTAGACAAATTATATCATAGTAGTCTGTATCCAATACTAACTTATTTACAAACCCAAACAAATAACTCCTATCCACTATTTGGATAAGGCTGACTTGGAAAAATACACTGAACATACTGGAAACATTTGAAAAGGCCATAATGAAAACATCAAATACTGTATATCAAATTAATTACTGGTACTTGATTCCAAAATCCCCACCTAGTGACAATAAAAAAAAAAAAAAAACCTGGCTACTAAACTTCAAACCCTTTAGTTGGGACTCCCAAGTGAAACACCATACTGTAAGGTTTTGACTTGTATGTCCATTATAAAAAAAACTGGTTTTCACAGTCTTGTATCTTTTTAATAGTATCAGCAAAATAATAGTGTGAGTTAAATCCCTACAGAGCCCAAGTGCATTGCAGTTATGTGCCCCCAGATCTTTGACCCATTGCCATCATAGGGAAATTCTGCTCCCAAGGCTTTGCAGAGTATTTGACTTGGCTAAGCAAGGGGAAACATTCTGTCAAACTTTGTTGTCAGTGCTGGTTCAAGTGTTAGTGAACTGATAACCACTGAAGCACAGACGATAAGGTACAAATTCAGGGGCTCGCCCTGCTAGGGCAGCTGCCTTTTTGAAGTCAGCAATATTACTCTCCCTCATGTAGGACTTGTGTGGATAGCAAGAACCTGTCCAGAATTCATTTTATTTTTCTCATAGGAATATGAATCCTCAACCTTTACCTCTGGCATGCCCTTGATTCTCCCTCCAGATTCCTGCAGTCAAGTAAAGTCTTTTTATGTATGCGAGTCCTCAAAGAAGTTACACTCTCACGGTACCCCAGGGCTCCAAAAGACAGACCAACCAATTACAAACAATTCTCTCATAGTTGGTCTTGGCCAGAATAGTGCTTGTTAGCACAGATATAGATTACTGTACTGTATAAAGGACTCAGGACAGGAGGGTTGTATCTCCTGTCCTACAACTATTACCTAGGTTCTACATCATACTCATAGGTGACAACAACATAAATCTGTGCCATCTTCATAGCACGCCAGGTCTGTGCAAGATAAATGTTCACCCAGTCCAAAAAAAAACTCAGTTTAGACAGGATCCAACCTTGACCCATTTTGATTCTCTGTTTGGAAATGGGAATAAGTCAAGGTTTTCAATGCTGTACTAGAAATTTTTCACCAAATAGCTTCACTAATATTTGAAAGTTACTTGTTAAATAATCAGTCAACAGCTGAAATGATTTTTAGAGAAAAAAAGAAAAATAATGCAGGTTAAAGCAATAACTTTTTGTTTTTATTGATGATAAAGTTCAGATTTTATGTATCAAGTTAGGGCTATTTAAAATTTTATAATTGGGTTAACTGAAAGTGATGCAGACACTGAGTTTCTTCAACTTTTTTGTTTCTGAAATTTGACTTCGTTGTTGATTATATATTGAAGATCCACACAAAAAAATGTTAAACTGACAGTGTTACTCTATAGTCATTGCATATAAGGACTGGATCATGTAGACTATTCATCAGATATCCATTGGTTAGACAAGTGACCAGTTCTAAGATAGATGGAAATTACTTGTGTATCACTCCTTTTGATAGGATGATTTATATTCCAACATTGCTTTTGATTGGTTACTATCAAATGTTCAAAACCACAGCCTAAAAAGTAAATAAAATCATTATACAGAAAAAAATATATACAAGATTAATAAGTATTAGAACAAAATCAGATATAGAAAATACAATCCATAAAAGAAAATAGCATTATCAGCCCAAACCCACAAATGAAACACCATAGAAAAATCGGATGAAAACCACCAAAATATGCTTCTGAATTTTAAGATGGAAAAAAACCATTAGAAAGAACTCTTAAAAACAGTGATGAAACTAAAATCCAACTATCCAATCAAAATTGATAATAAAAAAAAGACAATGCCCTCTAAAGTACCATGGGAAAACAAAATTAACCCTCATTACAAGTAACAAACCAATCAATAGGGACCCCACATCAAGATAGAAATTCACTTTACCTAAAAAAGAAACTATAGATCAAAATGAGTATTAGCACATCAAAAATTTGTAGGAAAAAAATAAGACAGATAAACACAATGACACATGGATAAAATCACAAACATAAGACAGGATAATAAACAAAATTTCGTAAAGTACAGAAGTGAAGAAACAACTGACGTAGAAACTCACGAAAAAGAATGCATGTGACTCAACCACTGGATATAAAGAAAAACTTATAAATGTGCAGTATATAGATTTAAATTTATGGAAAAAATCAAATAAAACATCCAAAAAATTAATCTGTTAAGCTTAAGAATACCAAATGAATTATGAAAAGTAAGATTTCCAAAGAACTACTAAAGTATAACTAGTTATAAGATAAAAAGTACAATAACTTTTGTAAATTATAATCACGCATGACTTTCAATAATTACAGTACATCATCCCATAGAATGTAATGGTCCTAAGACCAGATTACACAGAAGCACAGTGTCTTCTCAAAGACTGAACCAATAGCATATTTACAACATGTAAACAGTAAATTAGTAGGCAAATATTTATCTGATACTCTCTGATTTAATAAAACAAAAACTTCAATTGAAAGCAGATTAAAAACTAAACAAAGGTTCAGTGGAAATGATATAGTTTGATTTATCATTTCCATTGAACCCTAAACTTTTTAGATTGTTTAATCTTATTCCAATCAAACTTTACAAGTGGTAAACTTACTACAGTGAACCCCCCGTATTCGCATTGTCAACGTTCGCGGAACATATCTAGCCATCATTCGCGGAAAATTCGCCGATTCGCGGTATTTTTTACTGAGAAATATTCACTAATTACTGTATTTTCATATAATTTTCATGAATAAATGCACTTTTTGTGATAAAACTATTAAAATATTCAGGTATAAGCATTTTTACAGGGTTTTTCTGTGTTTAAGCTATCAAAATGGGCAGTTCTAAGTGTTTTTAGAGGGGTTTTAAGCATTCGCGGATTGACCCATTCGCGGGGGGTGTGGGACGCATCCCCCGCAAATACGGGGGGTTCACTGTACAGTAATAATAGAAACTGATACACAACAACTCTCTCCCATAGGGGGTAGTGCCATCTGTGCACCTCATGCGTTGCACTTTAGGCATTACTAAAGGTTCTTCGTAGCACACCTTCGGCCCCTAGCTATAACTCCTTTCATTCCTTTTACTCTACCTCCTTTCATTTTCTCTTTCTTCATCTTAGCTTTCCATCCTCTCCTAACAATTGATTCATAGTGCAACTGCGAGGTTTTCCTCCTGTTACACCTTTCTAACCTTTTACTGTCAATTTCCATTTCAGCGCTGAATGACCTCATAGGTCCCAGTGCTTGGTCTTTGGCCTAAATTCTATATTCAACTGAACAAGAACAACTCTGTAGTTTAGGAAAGAAGTTACACAATGATGAATAATATGGAGATAATATGTCTCTCAAGCAGTATTCCTGTACAAAGACGTATGGCAAAAATTAGGGAAAATAAATGGGATATTTGCCAAATCACCAAGATATCTAATATATTAAAAAATGGAACATAGATTCTTGACCACCAAGAAGTAAGCAACATAAAAGGAAAAAGGTTGCAAACAGGAGCAAAAATAACTTTGATGAACATTTTTATAGAATAAAATCAAAATAAAATCAGACTAACCGTAACATTGCTGTACAAGTCAACTGTTGTATCTTTTCTAAACTATGGATGTTAGTAATACAGTTCAGCATCAAATACAACTTTGGCAAGTCTATATCCAATTTATAACGAGGAACTCGGAAACTGCACTGGAGCTTCTATATCTTCCCCAAACTCTTCTATCCAAGTGGTGAACCACCTCTTGCTCTTCATAATGTATTAGAAATAATGTATAATGCAGTAAAAAACAAGTGATTCCCAGCAAAAACTTTTGATCAAAAAGATATATAAGCAATCACCCAGCACCTTTCCCAGTTAGAGCTAATAGACTGTCTTTAACAAATACAAAATTTCTTCTAATGATACTGCTACCTCCTCCTTGGGTTATGCAAAAGATATGAACTTGTACACAGACAAATAATATCTAAAAAAGGATTTTGACAAAGGAAAAATCTATTTCTGGAGAGGGTCCCGTGTCACCCAGTGAAAAAGTCCATTCAGCACTTATTTCTAGGTAATTCCGTTGCTAGATACCAGAGAAAGCTAAATGAAATGCTGGAGTTACTACCCCCAGAGCGAGCTCCACTAGATGGAATCGTGTATGGAAAAGGGTGAACTACAAAAACACGGAACCTTATCCTATAGAGATTCCCAATGTCAAAAGCCCCAACGAGAGAGGTGCCGATACAAGCCCATGCACTACTCACGGACTGTATACAAGGTAACACTAGCCGCATTCCATGTTAGCACCCACCCCACTAGAATGATGTTTACCATGGGAGGGAGATAATGAAAAACGGGTGGGTCACCGGGTGACACGGGCCCCTCTCCAGAAATAGATTTTTCCTTTGTCAAAATCCTTTTTCTGGATCGGGGTCCCGTGTCAGCCGGTGAAATAATAACAGAGAAATAAACATCATTCTTATGCTATTAAAGACTTAAAAAGAGACGTTGAAAACTAGGAGAATTCTACCCTGAACATTAGTAAGGTCCTCTAAATTCATGTAATGAAAATAATGTAAGTGGTCACCGTCTAAGATCATGAGCTTAGAATAGAACCTGAATAGGCTTGTATTAAGAAAATACTTCCTGCCTAATAGCAGACCCAATGACAGTACCCCCTTTTTTTAAAAGAGAGGATCTGACAAAATTGTGAGGTCCTGTCTAAAAAGCCTGTAAGGAGAAAACTGGGCACAGAAACAGACCTTGTAAAAGGGGAGTACTTTCCAAGGTGACCACCGAAAATGAGGACCTTCAATTGTAGATAGAAAGTTAGGGTGAGGAATTCGCAACACTACCCCTGATGAGGGGAAACCAAAATGATTGGTTCCGCCAGACAGGGCAGACAGTACAGGAAAACTAACACTAGAAGCTAAGCTGATTAAAAATTTTTGGGTCTTCCCCAACAAGGAAAGGTAAGAACAAGATGATTGTTGGTTACCGAAGCTAACTCCGATACATTACTCAAAGACCAGGAAACCGAATGTGGACGGAGTACTGTTCTTAGACGAACACAGACCTTAGGGATGAAAGTTAAGAGCCTGTGAGTCTGGTTCCAACAAAACACTTTCCACGAGGCCAATGGGCTGCATCATTACTGTAGCTTCGAAAACTATGTGAAGAGTGCTAGTTACTTAACTGCAGAACCATACTGCAGTAGAGTAGGATCCCTTAACTGATTTCAGGAAAACAGTAATAACAGGACCAATATCAGTTTCCTCCTAAACTGTAAGATTCACAAAGACCACAAAGCCAGGACATCAGAGCTTGAGGGGCTGGCGAGGCTGAGTTTATACCAGACGTGACAGCTTGATAGTTTGTGGCTGAATTGGGTTACAAACAGACCTACTTCCAGGTCCAGGAAAAGGTCACAAGACTACCTGAATGACGCTCCGTCTAAGGACTATTCCGACACCAGGGGGGAGGCCCTGGGTACTACTTATATACCCCAGAACATCATAACATGCAATGGAACAATATATAATATATACTGATGGGTTCAAATCATCAGGCATGGAATTTGCATCCTCATAGCAGAATAATGTGCAACTGGATCAGCCATTAACATTATTGAAGATATACCATTATTGAAATTTGTAATTTTCAGTAAATCTAGAAGTGCTAGAGAAGCCCTTCGAAATAATAATCCAAAAAATACCTTTTGCACAGCATATTTACTTTTCATTTCACAAACAAGATGAAGATATTAAAAATGTTGAAATATGTTTGATTCCTTGTTATTACGGTATTAAAGGAAATGAAGCTGATAAAGTGCAGTAGTCAAAACAGCAACTACTTGGACAAAATCATCAATAAATATTAGTGGTAGTGATTATGTAACATGTCTAAAATCCATTACCTGTGTAATCAATAAATGGCTGAATATATGGAATAATGAACATAATAGTAACAAATTAAAACAGATTAAGCCCAGTGTTGTAATGTGGAATTCTTAATAGCAGAAGGGATAACACACACTCCTCTTTGAATTGGTAACTCATGTTTGACCTATGGATATTTGATGTGTAGCCTTCAAGATCCACTCCATGTTTGCAGAAGTAAAGTAATACTAACAGTTAAAATTTTTTTTGTTGCCCAAAATTATTTGATAATAAATTTCAAGTTTTGGAAACAAATCAAGTAAATAAATTGTCAGAATTTCCATCATTTTCAACTAAACCAATTAAAAAAAATTTTAAGTAATTTAATCAATGAAATCTAAACTTTACTACAAATAAAGGTAAATCCTTCAGGCCAGCCATGTGAGAGCTAAATAACTTAGCTCAGTGGACTTGTAAACTAATAATAATGATTAAATGTTCTGTTTCTGAATCATATGTCAGTAGTTTGAATCCCATTATGGGTTGTGGCAATCCAATCAAGTAATAGTAATGGTTGTAGTTGTCAGGTTATCATATTTTGTAAATCTAATATGCTATACTTAATGGTTATATTGTTATTGCCAGAAACATGCAACACTGTGACAGAATATTGAAATGAAGGTTTTTGAATCTACTATATCATTTGGGATTTTATGAATGTCTATCATGGCTCAAGTTTATTAGCAGTTTTCATGGACTTTTTGGACAACTGTCATAATCTTCAGTGTGCCAGATACATAGACACAAAGGATTATATAACCAGATAGTAATATTTATAATGCACCTAAATGGAATCTAGCTTGAATTCTATTTACGTTCCATTAGATAATGTGGGAAAGATTAAAAATCTACCAAAGTTTTCAGATTATGTTTATTAACTTCTTTACTATTATTTTCTGTTTTTTAATTAATCTCCTTGATATGACTTGGTATTCTTTTTATTGTAGCATTTGCCATTTCATGTAATGCATATATGCAAATTGTTTTTTTGAATTTCTGGTTTATCTTTCATTAGTGATGTTCTCTTATCAAGAAAGTTGGTGATCACATTATAAATTATGTAGATTGTTCAGTGTTGTTGGGAAATGCCTTCAATATTCTTCATGAAGCATTCATGGCATCCACATTGAAGTTTGTGGCGCATTTCAGTTTAATCTCCATTAGGCACTAATTGAATTATGTGGATTTTACTTTCTTTTCCATGTCACATATTTCTAGCATGTCTACTTAATTTTCTTCAGTGGATGATGTGCTTGAAAACCATTTGTTGCTAACTCCTTGTGGATGGAGCTTATTTTGTTTTCATCACTTATGTGTTTTATATAGTTCTTGTGTATTTTTGGTTTTCATATATTTTTGTCCCAACTGATACATTTAGTTTTTTTTTGTGCTGAAGTAATATTTCTAAACTTTTTATTGAAGATTTTCTAATTTCTTCCATTCACACCTCTTCCAACTTTCATGGTTTGTAGGATCTTCTGATGGTAAGGTATTAAGGACCTCATATATTTCCGGTATAACTATTATGCCTTGTCTCTTGTTTTGAAAATAAGTTCATGTTATTCATATCTGTGGAAATGGGTAGCTTCTTACCGATGAATTTTAGTTGTCCTTCTTAACCATTCATTTTCTTTTGTTTGTTCCAAAGATATTTCTTTTGATGGCTTAATAATAAGGAACTTTCAAGTTTTAGTGGTGATACTCTTGTTTCTGTTTTGAGAACTAAGAACCATGACCAACTATGATTCCAAAAAGGGAGTCAAAATCAATAAAAGTTGGCTCAGACATCTTATATTTTTTACATTTTTTTATTCGTAAGTCTCTAGAGTCTTAATGTGATTGAATTACTTATTGGGGAGGAGTTCTCAGAATTCTCCACTTCCATGCAGTGGTGGTTAAATTATTTTGCTGTTGGGCCAATAAATTTCTTCCAAATACTTTCCCCTAAAACAAAGCTACATTTAAAAGACAGATGAGCTCCTCCCCAATGACCACCCAAGGGTTATACACAGATATAGGCAATGCTCCCAGTGCCTTGAGGGTCACCAAGTTTGTTGAGATCAAACCCAGCAACAGGAGCGGAGTTTGACATCAGACTTTTTTAATATTCTAAACCCAGGAAGGAGACTTACCACAAGGGATGATGCAATCTGACTAGAATTCCTGGGTTGGTAGAACATATAAGAAAATAAAATGAGCAGAGGGCTTTACTAGAAAAGGGATTTTGACAAAGGAAAAATCTATTTCTGAGGAAGGTCCCGTGTCACCCGGTGAAATTCCATTACAGCACGAATTTCTAGGTATAATATGCTAGATATACCAGAGAAAAAAGAGCTTTCCAGGAAAGCTGGGGTTACTACCCCCAGAGCGTCTTCTCCAGGGAAGACGTCGGTATAACGAAGGGTGAGTGAAAGATCACTACCACGGAGACTCACTCGAAAGATCTCTCCCTATCAAAACCCCCGGAATAGAGCGGTGAGCCGTTACAGCCCCTACGCCCAACACCCGCCAGCTCGGCGACACCAGCGCCACCTACCTCATTCCATGCTAGCACTAACCCCAGACTTGGCATGTGCAAGAAAGGCGGGGGGAGCAATAGGTGAGTCAGGGAGGGTCACTGGGTGACACGGGACCTTCCTCAGAAATAGATTTTTCCTTTGTCAAAATCCCTTTTCTGAGTCCAGTCCCATGTCAGCCGGTGAAATAGTGACAGAGAATCATGCCAAGGCTGCAAACTACGAGGAAACAAGGTAATCTGAAGAAAAAACATAAATTACGAAAGCAGTTTTAATGAGGGAATCTCTTACATGTGTGAAGAACACTAAACCTAAGGCACATCAAAGACTTAATATTACGAAAGAGTGGGGGAAGTCCCCGGCACGACGGGAAGAGGCCCCAAAAATTAATACTACTAAAGCATAATGGCATACGAAAATTGCATAGGTTCAATGGCACATATAATCTTAATTGGTATACACAATCTTAAAGCTACACACGTAAACTTAAGCTAAACACGTAAGAGATCAAATCAAATGGTAAATAAAATATACAGTGCATATACATATCTCTGGGGTACATGGAGCAAAATAAAAACCACCCAGTACCCCACAAGAAAATACAATCGTAACATGTCAGATTACAGTTTCCACTCAACAGAGACAAGATACATCAATATGAGGAGCAAGGCAGTGAGGCATGATCAACCAGGAGGATAAGCAGAGAAGTAAATGAGGCAGGCGGGGGGGGGAAAGGAGGATAAGGATATGATTGGTTAAGGTGGGGAGATGACACTTCCCACAGCTATGGTAGAAAATTTCAGGGCTTGACGATTTTTTAAATAGTGGCGTTTAAACACTAGAGGTGATTTCCAACCCGTGTATTTAGATAGTTCTGAGAAATCCATATTATGAAAGTAATTAATGGAAGTAGCAACTGCTCGAATATCATGAACCTTAGGAACTGAATCTGGGTTGGCCTGTTTAATAAAATACAGAATTTGTTGTCTTATAGCATTCAGTGAAAGAGTACCACCTTTCTCCCTGATAAAAGAGGACCCGACTTACTCTGTGGAGTTCTTAAAAGGTAAGATTTAGGTGTATAAACTGGACATAAAGACTGGTCTTTGTGGCAACCTTCCAAGGAGACCACCTGTCTTGTGGGTCTTCGTTTTGGCTAAGAATCTAGGGTCAGGGGAAAGGAGGACCTCTCCGGACGGGAGGAAGTTCACAAAATTATCACCTCTAGTGAGAGCCGACAGCTCTGAGATTCTAGCACCTGAAGCCAAGCTAATCAGAAATAAGGTCTTCCTTAACAGATCCTGATAAGAGCATTGAAAGTTGTCCATCTCTGATGCTAACTTAAGGACGTCATTGAGAAACCACGTAACGGAATGTGGGCGTGATACGGGTCTCAGACGAGCGCATGCTCTGGGGATGGATGAAAAATAGGAATCTGTAAGGTCGATTTTAAAGCCGTATAGAAATACTTTCTTCAGGGCTGACTTGGCTGTGGTAATAGTGGCCGGAGCAAGGCCTTTCTCAAACAGTGACCTAAAGAAAGAGACTCCTAAATTAGTCGTCATGATTTTGGCTTCAGATGCTTTTAGGAAGGAGGCTAACTTTTTGACTGCTGAGTCATACTGTCTAAGAGTAGAATCTCTTTTATCTGATTCAAGAAACAGAGTGTTGACAGGGTCAATGTTTGCTCCTTTTGGGCTGCGAATTTTATAAAGTCCATAAAACTAGGGCATTCTGAATTCTTGAGGAAGCTGACACAGTCTTGGTTTGTACTGTCTGGGTCAGTATGGGCTTGGGAATCAAGACTCCGCAATCCCAGTTCCTGAAGAAGAGGGAACCAATTGCTCTTCGGCCAATAGGGGCTACTAGGGCTGGTTGACCTTTGAATGTCCTGAGTTTGTGTAATACTTTCAGCAGTAAATTTATTGGAGGGAACAGATAAATTTTCTCCCAATTGTTCCAATCTATTGTCATTGCATCCGTGGCGTACGCCTGAGGGTCCAGGTTGGGGGCCACATAACAGGGGAGCTTGAAGTTGCTCTCCGTCGCGAACAGATCCACTTGGAGACCCGGAACCCGGCGGCAAATCCATTTGAAAGATTCCGCGTCCAGGGACCACTCCATCTCCAACGGAGTAGCCCTGGACAGGGAATCCGCCACCACGTTCCGTACCCCCGCTAGGTGGGTGGCTGACAGGTGCCAGCCGTGCTTGTTCGCCAGGGAGAAGATAGCAACCATTACTTGGTTTACTCGACCTGATTTGGAGCCGCCCCTGTTGATGCAATGAACTACCACTGCGCTGTCCAATACCAGCCTGATATGAATCCGGTTGGGGGGGCGGATTTTCTTTAAAGTTAGAAAGACCGCCATAGCTTCCAGGGTGTTTATATGGAACTGCTGAAACATTGTGGACCACGTTCCTTGTACTTTTTGTTTTGGAGAATATCCCCCCCAGCCGCTTAGGGAAGCGTCTGTGTGGACAACTAGTGCCGGAGGGGGAAATTGAAGCGGAACTGACTTGGACAGGCCCCTGACTGTGGCCCAAGGCCGCAGTCTTGTTTTTAAGATTCGAGGGATAGAGGAGACCTTGTCTCTGAACTTGACATTGGCTCGACTCCGCCACACTCTGTTTATGTCTTTTAGTTTCGCTTTTAAAAGCAGGTCTGTCACTGAGGCAAATTGAAGGGACCCAAGGACCCTTTCTTGGGATCGGCGGGATGCCGATTGATTTTTGAGAAATTTCCTGGTGAGAGATGCTATCTCCTTCCTCTTGGGAGGCGGGAGAGATAACGTGTGAGAGGACAGATCCTACTGGAGGCCCAGCCACTGAAACCGGGACTCCGGAGTCAGGCGGGACTTTTCTCTGTTCAGTTGAAAACCTAACGACTCCAGGAAGTTGATGACTATGGACGTAGCCTTCTGACACTCCAGAACTGTTGGTGCCCAAATTATCCAATCGTCAAATACGCTGCTAGGGATATCCCTCGGGACCGGAGTTGTTGAACTACCGTGTCCGCCAGCTTGGTGAATACCCTGGGCGCAATGTTTAGACCGAAGGGCATGACCCTGAACGAGTAGGCTTGATTCCCGAGTCTGAAACCGAGGAACTGAGAGAAGTTCCGCGCAATCGGGACGTGATAATAAGCGTCTGAAAGATCGATAGAGGTGGTGACGGCTCCACGCGGAAGTAGAGTCCGTACCTGAGCTACCGTAAGCATGCGAAATTTGTCGCATTTTATGTAGAGATTTAGACGCGACAGATCCAGGATCACTCTTTGCTGATCTGAGTCTTTTTGGGAACAGTGAATAACCTGCCTTGAAACTTTAGGTGCCTTACTTTCTTTATTGCTTGTTTGTTGAGCAATTCTGCCACGTAATCCTGTAGGATTGATGAGGGTGGCTGGTAAAATCTGTTTGGAGGAGGAGGGTCCTTGATCCAGCTCCATCCTAGACCTTTGGACACAATACTGTGTGCCCAAGGGCTGAAGGTCCATTGGTCCCTGAACCAATACAGGCGACCACCTACCTGTGTTCTCTCAGTGGGAGGAAGTGGGTTTGTTCCCTCTACCACGTCCAGGTTTTCCTCTTGGGGTGGTGTTTGCCTTTCCTCTGTGAGGGGCCCTGCCTCTTCCCCCCTTGCGATCCTGTTAAGGCCGTGAAAGTATCCACGGCCCTCATAGGTGGGGTTGTATGCTGGTGAAGCAACATACGAGGGCGCAGCAAGGGAATGAGCTGGTTGGACCAGCACATATTGTTGGGGGTGAGGTTTTGAGGTGGAGGGCTGTGCCACTGCCGAGACCGGGACGGCTTGAACTACCGCCTGATGGTGGGGCCTCTTATGCCTCCTAAAACGTTTGCCTCCTCTCGTCTGGGGGCCGCCAGGTTCTGGGGTCTTGCGCTTGTAGGCAGAGATGCCCCAGCGAGAGCGCAGACTCTGGTTGGCCCTTGTAGCCTCAGTCATAACATTCGTAACCTCTTCTTCTGGGAAGAGGTTAGGCCCCCAGATCGAGCTCTTTACGAGCTTGTTAGGCTCGTGACGGATAGTAGCATTGGCAAAGATAAACTTTCTGCATTCCAGTCTGGCCATGATGAACTCAAAAAGGTCAGACTGAAAGCCAGCTAGCAGGGACTTAGCCAAGACTTGGAAAAATGGCTCGTCCGCGCAGGAGACGGCAGTGGCTTCCGTGAGGCAGACGGAGTTCAGGGACCGGGCTAGCTTAGTCCGGGCATCAAACTCCGCCTTTAGCAAAGATTCCGGCAGCTTGGGGAGTTCCTCACTAAACTGTGAGGAAGCACAGAAGGGGTCCAACTTCCCGACTGTGAAAGTGGACGGAGCATCCATCCAGAACTCATCACTTCCCGGGAACACCAGGGAAGTGGGGTCTGTTTCCCTCAGCTGCGGTAACGGATTACCTTCAAAGCACGCTCGGGCCGTAGCCAGGGCGACTTTGTTCAAACAGGGAGTTGGTAAGTTGTCTCCCAGGGCAAACATGGTAAAGTTGCCCTTGAAAGGAGTCAACTTTGTGTTGTCTGCCTGCCACTCCGTCAGAGTGCGCAGGAGAGACGACTGAGCTTGGTCCCTAGGGATGATGACAGTCTCCCTGGGAACCTTATCAGAACGTATCCATGCTTCCTCTGTCAATCTTACGAAGCCTGGATACGGGGGCAAGAGATCGGCGGGGAAGAATTCTAACTCCTCCAACCGTCTCGTGCCAAGACCTTCAACAGTAAGTTTGCCATCGTGTTGGATGGCCCGGAGGGTGAAACGCCAAGGGTTACCGACATCGAAAGGCAGGAGGTCCGCTGTGTCGGGAATGACATGCTGGGGGTGGTTTAGACATTCCCGCCAGCATGTTGTCATAAGTGGCAAACTTTTCGGATATCTTATTGAATTTTTGGTCGATATCCTCTGTGAATCTTTTAAACATCTGGTTCGCGAATGCCTCCGCGTCAAAGGCAGGTTGGCGAGGAGGGCTTGGTTTTGCTGCCCTCTTACTTGCGCCTTTGCCGGAGGAACCAGACTTGCTCCCGGAGGCTACAGGTGCTGAGACCTTAGCCTTCGACGGGGGGAAAGGCGATGCTTTCTTGGAGGACGAGGACTTATAGCCCTTCGCCTTCCATGAAGTCTTCAACTTCAACTTGGGGATAGCTGATGGAGCTCTCACCCAAGGAGGAAGACTTCCCAAAACCTGAAAAAGAAGAGATAGAAGAAGCCCCAACAACCTCACCTACCTCGCTACTTACCACCTGGTCCTGTTCGGTAGCCATAGGTTCCAGGTCTAAGTCCAAGGCGGCGACGTCCTCTGAAACCTCAGCGTAGAGGATATCCACTTGGGGTGGCTGGGTCGCATCCCAGATCTGCTGGATGATGGGGTGGCAAGATCTTCTGGCACTGCGGCCGCCACCCGTGCGCGGGGTAGAGCAGGTCCTCGACTTAGCGTCGAGGACGTAGGGCTTCCCCGACGGAACATTCCTACCAAACCCAGCCACCCAGGCCCGGAGAGATTCCAAGGCTGACTTCTTGGAGGACTCGTCCGCCTGAAAGAAAGCCAGCAATTAGCTAAGGACGAAAAAACAGTCCGGGAACCACGTAAACAATATTCAAAATGAGGAGCGTAAAACGGAGGAAGACTGTCACTTACCGACTCATCCTGGATGGTTGCGCACAAGGCGAAGCAAACCTCACAACCATCGGGGTGCCACACTACAAGATCGTCGAGCGGACCGCACAACCAGCGTGGGTCCGGCACACACGTGACCATAAGGTTGTTGCAGTGACGCGGTACACCCGGCTCCTCACAGCGAACAGTCTGTAAGTGGAAAAAGTACATGAACCTACCACCTAAGCAATCTAAAGCTGGCAAGGCCGGAATTTCAACTGCAACCGGAATACTCCGGTGGAGAAGAAATCCCTTATCATAAACTAGGCCAATAAGCTCCAAAATACACAGAGTGGAAGGTAAAGGCTTCAGACCCGGAATACTCCGGGAATGAAAGAAATGAGACAACAAGAACTCACTGCAGGGGTTGCCAGTAAAAATAACGGCGGAACCCCCGGGTGTAGAACCGGACTCACGTTTATAAATAAGGAGAGTACTCCGTTAGATAACACAGTTATTTAAATACGTATATTCATGAACAATAACATTAAACAAGTGACGGTATAAAGGGCAAATGCTCCGGAGACCGGAGGGATCCGCTCCCCTTATATAAATAAACCCCTTCTTCACTTACTTCCCCGCCAGAGAAACAAGGTGGGCAAGATGCTCGTATATTCATAACATAAGCCGGAGCAAGTATAATAACCCAGCCAAGTAGTCCGACGGGAGAAAGAAGTGGATAGAGTGTTCGAACACGTTCGAGCTACGAGTGAACAAACCACCAACACCAACACAGCGATGCTAGGGACTGTATGGGAGGAGCGAATCCCTCTACCAAATGGAGAAGTCCCTGAACTCGGAGAAAACGCCATCTAGCATCACCCGCACGAGTAGAGCAAGGCTGGAAGGGGGGGGGGGGGTGGAGTAGGGGAGAATGGTAGGCTACGAAGAAAGAGAACAGGAGACGGGGGAAACATATAACCCGCTCAACTGCACACATACACCACTCCAAGAAAAATGAAACTTAGGAGGGTGGCCTACTACTAAGGGAGGGAAGCGACCAAGCCTCGATGCCCGACTCCTGCCTAGGCAAAGCCTAATAGGGACCTAACCTAGTATAGGCTAGGAAAATGGAAGGAGTGCGGAGGGGAGGAGGAAACAAACAAGGAGAGAAATTTTGTGCCGAGAACCAACCGGGATCGAGAAGAGGGGGCAAGAAGGCGAATAGCCTAGAGGAGACACATCCAAAGAACTCTATTCCCCCAAAGGAAGGAAGAGAACTAAGGGGCTCACTCTGCCCACCAAAAAACGACCCCGGAGGAAACAGCAACCAAAACTCCCTCAACCTGATGGACCTCCACGCCGAGGGCAAGGGGATGGAAGCAAATAAGCCTACTCCACTAAAAAACCATCACACATAAACATGGAAACAAAAATGTGCTCAATAGGGTGCGTAGCCTACCTCGGGGCAACGGTTAGATCTGAGGCTGCCGCTACCACGAGGAGGTAAACAATGGTAAAATAAATGAACAGAGAGCACTATCGCCAAGAATAAAATAAATAAATAGCCTAATACAGACTAAAATAATAAGGAACCCAACCTGGGGGTACCTGGACGGGGCATCACCCTCAAAAGGGCCGGTAGGCCAAAAATATGTAAATTTCGAAAAAAGGGGGGCCACCGCAGGAAACCCGCCAGGAGGAGAACCATGGGGCAAAAAATAACATCTATAACGACAAGGAGACAACCCCAACAGAAAAGAACTGATGGGGTCGCCTCGCGGTCGACATGGCTGGCGGGGGACGCCGTGGCGTCATAATAAGATCTCAATATATATATAAAGACGAGACCAAAACAGCCAAAATATAGAACGAAAACCCCACAATAAGATGGTACTTAACTTGGAGATAGTAAAGCTGCTCGATGACATGGCGAAAGATGAATAAATCCACAAAAAGGCACGAGCACACAAAAAGAAAAGGTAGCAATCACGTGCTAGAAAATGGAATGAGGTAGGTGGCGCTGGTGTCGCCGAGCTGGCGGGTGTTGGGCGTAGGGGCTGTAACGGCTCACCGCTCTATTCCGGGGGTTTTGATAGGGAGAGATCTTTCGAGTGAGTCTCCGTGGTAGTGATCTTTCACTCACCCTTCGTTATACCGACGTCTTCCCTGGAGAAGACGCTCAAACTGGGGGTAGTAACCCCAGCTTTCCTGAAAGCTCTTTTTTCTCTGGTATATCTAGCATATTATACCTAGAAATTCGTGCTGTAATGGAATTTCACCGGCTGACACGGGACTGGACTCAGAAAGGGGAATTTTAGATAAACTCTTAAGATAAATAGAATAACGTATATTTACAATAACACAAATCAGAAGATGGGAGTAATTAGGACAGGTAAATGGGATCCTGTCGGAGCACTAAACTAAGATGAACATATGATAACTGGATGCTGGGGATTTCACTTCAAGGGCACCATGAATCTAAATTGCATGGGTTTACCACAGCAATGAAAGCAAAATCGAAGCAGAAGGATCCACAGTGAGAAAACTCCATCTGCAATGGAGAATGCATGTGATTAACTGATGAAATTAGCACAATTAAGGGTTCAAGGATGCACTGATGGTGCCAACGGATCCTTGGATAAAACACTGTTGAATTCACTTATGAACACAAATAATAACAAGGTCAGGTCTGTATGAGAATTGCATTGGAAACAGAAAATGGAAGAGCAAAGAAAAAGGAACTACTTGACTGGCAAAACTCAAATTCCTGGCACTGTACCTTGTGTTGGAGAGATGGGTCCTCGTAGATGCACCAATGATGGGGGTGTTATTAAGGGAACTGGCACTGGAAATATACTGGACTGGAAGTCAGCCATGTGGTTTGGGAATTGACTCTTAGGGAGCAGGGCTCAAAGGGTAGTAGGTGTTAGGAGTGCGTTTGGTGTGTCTCTGACGAGAGGCATCATGTGTTGGTCCTCTTATCCCTTCGCCTGGATTAATTTCCCATTCATGTAGGAGTCATCCGTTTTCTATCACACCACCTTGATCTCTTGTTTCACTTTGTTGACCACATGCTAAAATGCCAGGCCCACATGGGTGATCTCGTGTCACATGATCGCCCAACTTTCTCTTTTGGTGCGTGGGCCAGCTGTCCCAGATTAGTGCCTCCTGTGGCGCTGACTCAGGAACTCACTTAAGTAGTGCCTGGGGTGATCATACGATCAAGGCTTGCCTCCAAGGGCAGCAAAGTGGCCCGGAAAGGAGTTTTAACGCAGCCACATGGTCTAGGAAGGGAATGAAAAGACTGCCAAAGGAAAGAATAACAAGAGCTTTGTAGGAGAAGCAAAATCTCTGCAACTGACTTAATGTTGACAGTGATATGAAATGATTTTACTTTAATGTCTTTTGAAAATGATGTTCTTGAAAGGAGAGTTGGCTTGGAAAGAGGTGTCCCTTGTTGCACTTTCAACTCGCTCAACCTATTGTTCTTGTGGGGATACAATCATCGCTTTCTGTGTAAGTAGAATATCCTTTGGTGTAAAATGAATTTGTTGTTGGATCTTGGTAACAAGGTAGTTAACTGGCAGAGACAGCAGAAGAGAGTACTGTATACCCCTCACTCACCTAACCTTACCACTCACGTTTTCTTCAGCCACCAGGAAGAGCAGACATATTGTACCCCAACTTACTTCCCTGTCCTCATTTGATTTTTGGATGATTTTTTCATTTTTTTTGTGCTTTTTGCATCTGCATTGTATTTTTATGTCTTTTGGTGTTGGCCTTGATTTAGGGGAGAGCGGTGATGATTCGGACAGTGGGATGGTCCAGACAGTACATTTCCTGGAAAATGTGAGGGGGCCCTCAGCTCTGAGAAATCACGTGAAATCGCAAGAGTTTGTTTGCCATTGACACATGGACTTTGGTTGCGAGGGACCATTTACTTTAGTATTGAGGGTAATGTTTGTGGTTTTTCTCATTTCCTTTGTAATTTTTTCCGTTTGAATCATAAGCTTTGGTGTAGTGAATATGATAAGGGAGCTGATTATGAGTTTTGGGTGTGAATTTGTACTATATGACGAAGATGTTGTAGCTATTACCCGCCTGTAATCTGCAATGATTTGAAGTTGAGGGTGTCATCCAAATGGTTATGATATGTGGGGGATGATTCGGACATTCTAGGGTTGGGATGATTCGGACGTGTCTGAATCATCCCTCCTAGCAAACCTTTACTAATTATGAATTCCAAAAAAGAAACAAAAGATTTCACTAACATTTAAGTTATATTTTGTGTATATGCATTCATTAGGCCCTCATTACCTTATAAACCACTTAATAAACCCATCATAGAACCCCCTAATTACAAATTAAAATATCAAATCTGGATTCCATTCCATTGGCATTCACCCATATTACACTGACGTTTTTCAAGAAAGTGACTTTGCCAGGGCTTTTGTGACTGATAGGCCAAAGCCAACTACGCCACCTAAAAGCACAACAACCTCACATGAAGTAACATCACAGCCACACCCTACACATCATCACAACAGCAGTTTTCTCCTGAGAATATTAGACCATTCCCAAAAGCTGGAGAGAGGAAGGGGACGGCTAAAGGCAAAAAGCAGGGAAGATGCATGATTGCAATGGACACTTCAGAAAAGCTTGAACTTGAACAGAAAGAACTGAAGAAAAGCTGAAAAACACTATAGAGGGATGAATAAATTTGTTTTATTTAGCATTTCCCAACGTTTTGTGAGAGAGAGAGAGAGAGAGTGTGTAATTGTCGTTAGTGAGTGCTTCGGTTGTTGGAAGAGGGATGAGGTCGTTAGTTTGTTTACGGCGCTGTCTGTCTGTGGAATATATGTGAGGATTTTTCGGTTTTAGAGTGAGTCTTTAGTCAGAGCTAGTGCCGGTCAGTGGTTCTTGTGTGGGACAGTTTTTGTCGTATGCTTTTCTGGGAGTTGTTGGTCTTCTTGTTGGTGTGCTGTTTATTTGTGTGTGTGTTCCGTTTCTTTTTTTGTATTTCCTTGTTGTGTTTGTGGTTGTTTGCGGTTGTGGTTGTTTGGCGGCCTTTATCCATCTCCAGCAACCGAAGATCAGGTGAGTGTTGTTTGTTGTTTTGTTTGTGGGTTTGAATTCCGCCACATAAATTTGGCGCCCAACGTGGGGCTGTTGTAAAATAGCCGTTAGGATTGTTTGTGGTGGGTCGAGTGAGAGTAAGAGGTCAGGATGAGTGAGATAGAGAAACTGAGAGAGGAACCTGAGTGGCTAGGGAACTCCAGGGTAGGCTGGAGGAGGAGAATGGGAGGCTGAGGAGTGAGAATGAGGAGTTGAGGAGTCAGTTGGAGGAGATGGGGAATGCTAAGGAGTGCGAAAGAAGAAATGAAAGGGGAGATGAAAGAGTCAGAAGAGAGGATGGATAAAAAGTTGGAGGGAATGATGAAAGGTGTGGAAGAGATGGTGAAAGGTATGTTCAAGGGTGTTTTTGGAGAAGGGGCTGTTGGAGGCAGGTTCTCTGGAACGTGTGAAGGGGCAAGAGAGAAAGAAAAGGAGGAAGAAGTGAATGGAAGCGTGAGTGATGAAAGTGATATGGGAATAGGAAGTAAGAAACGAGGGAATGAGAGGCAGGGTAAGGAAAAGGGGAATGAAAAGCAAGGGAAGGAACAGAGGGGAAAGTAAGGATAAGTCAGGGGAAGAAAAAGGGAAGAAGGGAAAGGGAAAGGAAATTGGTAAGAAGGGTAAGGAAGTGGGAAAGGCAGGAAAGAAGGGAGAGGGTGAAGGCAGTAGTGATAGTGAGGTGGATGGAGGTGAGTGGATAAAAGTGGATAAAAAGAGGGGGAAGAAGAGTGTAATGAGTAAGATGAATGTAAGTGCGGAAGTGGACTCTTTGTATTCGGAAGAGGGTATGAAAGAACAGAGAAAGTGAAAGTGAAAGTGAAAGTGAGAAAGGCTATGTGTGTGAGGGAGGTACCCCTGGTGTGAAAAGTATAATGAGTATGGAAGTAGGGATGTGCATGATTTCTTTAGGGAGTATGAAAGGTTTTGTCAGGATAAGTATGGGAAAGTAAGAGAGTGTGGGTTGAGAATTAGGAGAGTATTTGACTGGGGTTTTTACTTGATATGTATAGGGTTATTATGGGTGTGGGGGATGTTGAGTATGACAAGGTGAAAGCTAGACTAGTTGAGCAAGCGAGGCGTATGAAAGCGAGTGTTAAGTATAAGAGGAAGAATGAATTTGATGAGGCAAGAATGAAAGCTGGGGAAACCTTGTCACTATATGCTTGTAGGCTGGAGACGTTGGCAAGGAAGAAGTTTGGGGATGATGGGATAGATGAAT
This sequence comes from Macrobrachium rosenbergii, assembly GCF_040412425.1. Classification (NCBI taxonomy): domain Eukaryota; kingdom Metazoa; phylum Arthropoda; class Malacostraca; order Decapoda; family Palaemonidae; genus Macrobrachium; species Macrobrachium rosenbergii. The sequence continues at coordinate 6,820,500 of NC_089748.1, forward strand.
GTAAGGAGTTAGTACGGAAGTTGTTAGGGACAGTGCCAGATGGAGTTAGAGAATTTGTGAACTTGAAGCGGAAGGAGAAGAAAAGATGGACGAATGAAAGGTTGACTTGGGGAGAAATTTTGGAAATTGTAGAAGATTATGAGCTTGACAGGGTTATAAAGAGAGTAGAAGTGTAAGTGTAAGGGCTGGGGTAGATGAGAGAGTACCAGAGTTTGGAAGCTTTAGGATGCAGTGTTGAGGGGCCCAATGAGAATGGCCGATAGTGTAATAGATAGGAATGTAAGAGCAAGTAATGTGGAGGTGCCAGGGAGGATGAATGGTGGGTTTGTAAGGGAACAACGGGTTGGACAGGTTAGGGATAGTAGTGTACAAAGGGAAGGTCGATGAGTGGAAGTCGAGCGAAGTGTTTTAGATGTGGAAAGGAAGGACATACAAAGAATGAGTGTAGGTGGGCTTTAGGAGCGTGTTTCGGGTGTGGGCAATCGGGACATTTGGTAAGGGAGTGTACGAAAGATAGGGGGGTTAAATGCTACAGGTGCGGACAGGTGGGTCATATTGCTAATGGTTGTAGGGGTACCCGAGTGAATGTAATATGTGGCAACTGTGGTAAGAATGGGCATTATGCGAGAATGTGTTCAGAACCGAGAGCGAAGTGTGACGAATGTGGAATGGAAGGGCATGTATCAAGTGTATGTAGACGAAAGAGGGTGACTGTGACAGCGAATTCGGGAAACTGAGTGTGAAGGGGGTTCAAATGGGTGGATCCTCCAGGATGCAAGCGGTGCGTGTGATGCATGTACGTGAGGGGTTGTTGCATGAGGGAGGTTTTGCTGGAAAGACTGACGAGTGCATGAGTGTGCAAGTGTGTTGTAAGGGAGTAAGATTGATTGCCTTAGTAGATACCGGGTGTAGTATGAATGTCATATTTAAGAATGGATGTGAGAAATTGAGGAATACGTGTGAGAATAGGAACTGTCAGGGGAAGTAAGAGGATTGGAAATTTAGGGGTAGCAGTGGTTGGAAGAGTGTGTGAACGGTTAGAAATTGGGGTGTAGTGATGGATGAAAGTGATTTTTGTGTGATTGAGAGTACGAATGATAAATATGATATTTTATCGGGATGTGAGTTTTTGAAAAAATGCGGGATGGTGGTCCGTCCTAGTATGAATGTAATTGAATTACGTATGAAAGGGGATGTGCTTGGGGATTTGTATTTGGGGAAGGATGGTAGGGTTGAGCAAAAATTGTGGAAGAGAGTGCCTGTAATTGCGACAGAGAGGGTAAAAGTGCCACATGAGATTGGAGAAGTTGTAAGTGTGAAAGTGGCATGGCCGGATAGCCTCGGGATAGCCAACAATGATAGGTGTGAGTATGTGGTTGAGGGAATAGACATAAATAAAATAGTCAGGGCAAATGTGTGTGTATATGATGGGGTTTTGAACATGGGAGATCCGAGGGTATATATAACGTCATTGCCGAGTGTCAGGAAGAAGCGAGTCCGAGGAATATGTGAGGGAGATTGTGTGGGAATATTACGTACGTTGGTGAATGTGGATGATGAGAGGTACGTGAAGGTACGGCAGGTGATGACAGGTGATTTGAAGGGAGTTAATGATTGGACGTATGAGGAGTTGAAGGAAAGAGTAAAGGTAGATGAAAATGTAAGTGATAACGTAAGAGAACGATTGAGGAGAATGTTGTGGGATAGGCGGGGGGCATTGAGTCGTGGAGACGAGGATTTTGGGGGATCGAAGCTTCCCGAATTTAAAATAGTTCTGGAAGACGACACCCCCATATATCAGCGTCCCCGACATTTTTCTCCGTCTATCAATCGTGAGATAGAGGAGCAGTGTGAGGAGCTTGAGAGGGTGGGACTGATTGAAAGGAGTACGAGCGCCTGGAATAGCCCCATTGTACCGGTACGTAAGCCAGATGGAAGTTTGCGAATGTGTGTGGATTATCGGAAGGTGAATGAAGTAACTGTGAAAGAGCGATTCCCGATGAATGTGGTGTCTGATTGTGTATACAAGATGAATGGAATGAAAGTGTTTACAAAATTAGATCTGGTAAGGGGCTATTACCAGATGCCTCTGGAGGAGGGGAGCAGGCATATTACGGCCTTTTCTAGTGGTTCCTGCCACTACCAGTTCCGAAGATTGAGTTTCGGACTGGCTAATGCTCCTGCTGCCTTCCAAAGGGCAATGAATGTGGTTCTGGCTGGGTTTGATCGCAAGAAGGTAACTGTTTTTATAGATGACATTTTGATTGTGAGTGAGACTGTAGAAGAGAATATGGAACTGCTTGAACGAGTGTTAGAAAGGTTGGAAGAAGTAGGAATAAAAGTAAAACTTGAAAAGTGTGCTTGGTTGGCTGGGGAGGTGGAATTCCTAGGGCATATGGTGAGTGGAAGAGGTGTAAGGAAGAGTGATAAGTTCGTGAATAAGGTAAGGGAATTTCCACGTCCCCGGACCGTGCGTGAGTTGAAAGGATTTTTGGGTTTAATTGAGTTTGGAAGGAAGTTTATAAAAGATTGTTCAGGGATCGGGAAACCACTTACTGAATGGACGGGGAAGAGAAATTGTGTAAGATTGAAATGGGATGAGCGAATGATCGAAGCGTTCGAGAGATTGAAAGAGGAGGCTGCAAGAGACGTGATGTTGGCTTTCCCGGACTATAGTGAGAATGCGAATAAACTAGAACTGTATACGGATGCAAGTAAATATAGTATGGGAGGATGCTTGGTACAAATGCAGAAGGCGAATGGGGGAGAACAATTGAGAGTAATTGCGTATGTGAGCAAGGCGTTTGGAAAGGCAGAGTTGAAATATTCGGTGATTGAAAAGGAATTGGCTGCAATAAGGTTTTGTGTGAAAGCGTTGAAAGTATTTTTGTATGGGGTAGATTTTGTGATACGGACGGACCATCGACCGCTAATATATATGGTTAAAAAGGAGAGTGTGAATGCTAGAATTGCGAGAACGATAGAGGATTTGAATGAGTTTAGTTTTAAGGTAGAGTATGTACAAGGTAGACAGAATATTGTTGCAGATGCTATGTCGCGTATGTGGACTGAACGAGCTGATAGGGTTAGGAGCGACTGGGACCCGGACCAAGTACCTGTAGGATTTGTGGTAAAGCAACAGTATGTAGGGGAGAATCGAGTGTGGGAATGTCTGTTTTGGGGTTGGGTAGTTTGGAAATAAATGGGTTGATTGACGGAGTACCTGCGAGCATGAACGAGTTGCGTGAAAAGGTGATGAATGAGATGCCGGAATGAGGAGTGCGTGAGGAAGGAAGGGAATTAGATGAGGAGGAAAAGTTAGTGAAAGTGTTGTTGGTGGTGGCGGAAATGTTTAGAATTACAGTACGGTTATTCTTTGGATGGAATAGGCCGGTAGAGTATAAAGGAAGGGTGAATGAAAGTGGTACGAATGTGATTTTAAATGTTCACTGTGGAAAGGATACTTGTAGCTGGCTGGTTAAGAAAGGTGATTGTGGGAAAAATGAGGGAATAAGGGGTAGGGTTGAGGATATCGTTGAAGATGAATGCGATGAGGATGGTTGTGAGGAAGCTAAGCAGGTGAATGTAGCCGTGAGAGCGTGTATGCATGAAGCGAAAGGTAAATTAGTAACGAATGTAGTGGTGGATCAGAATAAATATTGTAGTTTGGTAGACACGGGAGCACAAGTGTCGTTAGTGAGTAGTACAGTAGTTAGTGAATTGGAAAGGTGCGATTGGGATATAAAAAGAAAATCAACGAGTGTAAGGATACATGGTTTGGGACAAGGAGTGTGTTAGTATGGGAGGAGGTACAATTAAAAATTCAGTTAGGGGATTTGAGATAATACATAATTTTGTAGTCATGGATGAGAATGATATGCCAACATGTTTTTTATTAGGAATTGATTTTATGAGAATGCATGATATAAGTGTGGATGTCAGGAGGGGAATTTTAGGAAAGGGCGGCAGGGAAATAACGAAGGTTAAAGGAGGGGATGTGTCTAAAACTAGTTTTGTAGGTATGGTAGATATTGCAAGGAGTGAAAATGATTTGTTGAGTGAAGAGGAAATTAAGCAGATGCAAAATCAGTGCATGAAAATAAATATGTTAAGAGAGTGTGTGTTAGGGGGTGTAAGAGTAGGAAGTTGGCTGTCTGAGTTAGAAGTGTATAAGCGAAGTGCTAAGAGATTTGTTGTATGTAAAGGTATAGTTTATTTTTTGCATCAGGAAGGAATATGGGATGGGGAAGTGTATGTGCCAGTATTTTCGGAAGACGCAGCCGTGGGTATGTGTTTATTGGTGCATAATAGGTTTGGGCATCTGGGGAAAAATAAATTATGGGAATGTATGAGAGAGAGATTGTATGTGCCTGGATTGAGTAAAATTTGTGCGGATGTAGCGATTACGTGTGCGGACTGTCAGAAGGGTAAGTATCAAAGTGTGCATGCGAATCCACCTGTGTTGCGATTGCAGATGAAAGAGTTATTTGAGATGGTTGTGATTGATTGTGTGTCGTTGCCTGTGACTGCTAGAGGACATGTGGGAATGGTTGTAATGGTAGATCATTTGAGTAAGTTTGCATATGCGGTAGCGATTCGGAACAAAAAGAGTGAGACTGTAGCGAGAATGGTGGGTCAAGTGATGTTGCCAATGTGTGTGTGCAAGCCGACGCGAATGTTGAGTGACAATGGGCCTGAATTTGTTGGATGGGAGTTTGAGCAAATGTTGCGTGATTGGGGCATAGAACATGTACTCTACGCCGTATATGCCCAGTGCGAATGGATTGGCGGAACGAGCGGTGAGAACGTTGACAGAGATATTACGTATGATGAATGAATGTGATAATGATTGGGATGTAAACGTTGGGCGAGCGTTGTGGGTATACAACGCCACTGTGCATAAGGGTATTGGTATGTCTCCGTGTAAATATGTGTTAAATTTTGAAAAGATAGTGAGACCGAGATTGGGTCTATCTGAGAATGATAAGGAGGTATGGAAGAAGGCGCATGAAAGGTTTGAAAGTTACAAGGTGGGCGAGAAAGTGTTGAAAGAAGTAATCGAGAAAGGGCGGTTGAATGTAAATAAAGTGCGTGAAAAATTTGAGGGTCCGTATGAGGTGTTGGAAGTTGGTCCCAGTGGGCTTAGTTATGTTGTAGGGGAAGTATGTGTAGATGGTAGTGTGAGAGAAATGCGAGTGCATCACAACCAGTTGCATAGATGGAAGGATGTACCGGAATATGTGAGAGAGAATGGGGTGTATAAATGGTTGAAATCGAATGTGGGTGAACCAAGTATGCATGAGAGCTTGTGTATGGAGGATCAGCAATTTGTTTTGATAGAGTATGGTAAAAAACGTAAGAAAGGGAAGAACGTAAGTAAACTGAATGGTCGTAAGTTGTGTGATAGGGGTGTGAGTGCCAAAGTGGAAATGAGTGATAAAGCGTGTAATACGGATGAATGGGATGGTATGGATAGAACGTATAGCATATGCGGGTTTGATATAACTGAGTTGACTGAACGTGTAGGGGTTAGTGAACGGTTGGAGGTGAGCGAAAGTGTAAGAGTAAGAGAGCGTAGCAGTGATAGACGAGTGATTGAAAGCATGAATGAATCGTTGCAAGAATTGGAAAGGTCAATGAGCGAATGGGATGGGTTAGTTGAAGAATTGGGGGAGGTATTCGGGAACGAGTTAGAGGGTATAGATGAGATTGTGGATGAAATTGAGAGTGGGAATAGTGAAGAAGATAGCGTGAATCTGAGAGAGAATGGAGGAGATGTGGATTTGAATGTTGCTAGAAGAGAGAATGATTCTGAGAGAATGATTGCGTGCCCGCGAACGCGATCTAGAGGACCTGCTAGTGAGCATCCATGGGTGTTGCGTAAGGCGATTTGAAAGAGGTGTGAAAGGTGTTGGTTGGGAAATGCTAAAAAGGGGGGAGAAATATAGAGGGATGAATAAATTTGTTTTTATTTAGCATTTCCCAACGTTTTGTGAGAGAGAGAGAGAGAGAGAGAGAGAGTGTAATTGTCGTTAGTGAGTGCTTCGGTTGTTGGAAGAGGGATGAGGTCGTTAGTTTGTTTACGGCGCTGTCTGTCTGTGGAATATATGTGAGGATTTTTCGGTTTTAGAGTGAGTCTTTAGTCAGAGCTAGTGCCGGTCAGTGGTTCTTGTGTGGGACAGTTTTTGTCGTATGCTTTTCTGGGAGTTGTTGGTCTTCTTGTTGGTGTGCTGTTTATTTGTGTGTGTGTTCCGTTTTTTTTTTGTATTTCCTTGTTGTGTTTGTGGTTGTTTGCGGTTGTGGTTGTTACGGCGGCCTTTATCCATCTCCAGCAACCGAAGATCAGGGTGAGTGTTGTTTGTTGTTTTGTTTGTGGGTTTGAATTCCGCCACAACACAGCCAAGAAGGAAATAAAGTTTGGAAATGATACCTCAAGAACATTAAAAAGCAAGAAAAATACAAAAAAGTTAGACACAGAGGGCCAGACCAGTGATGAAGACCTTCATCATCTTGAAGATCTCTTGACAGCCGATCTTAACAATAATTATCTGACATCTCAGAGGTGGAGATAGAAGACACAGAAGTGGGTTTTATTGATAAAGTCCCAGGGGAGGGAGATTTTGTTCTTGTTGGGATAGACCCAGTAAAAGGTAGCAAAGTCTATTATGTAGGCAAATTAATCAGCAATTTAGACGAGGATGATGAATTTCAGGTTTCTTATTTAAGAAAATCACAGAAATTTGCTGCTAATAGTTTTAAATTTCCAGAAATTGAGGATGAAGCAAATATTGGTAAAGAGGCAGTAACTGGAGTGCTTCCAAACCCAGTTCAGCAGAGTATTAAAAGAAAGCAGGGGTATTTCAAATTTTGTTTTTCTCTTGCGGGATACAATATTCGTTAGGCCAACTTTGATATTTAGGCACAACAAATTTCAAGTATTTGAGTTTCAATTTATGTTTGGTTTTTACTCATGGAGAGAATAATTTCAAGTAAATTTTGGTGATTTAAGAATTTGGTGGCAAGGATATTTCAAGTTTAGTTTTCGTTTTGGAGGTTACAATATTCTTTAAGACTACTTTAACATTTATTCTCAGCAAACATCGTAGATTTTCTGTCTTCCATTCACTAAGGGAGAGAATAATCCTTTAAGTTGATTATGATTATTTCAATAAAACACTTCGTATGGTATTTCTGTTTCATTTATCATCTGACTTGAAGGTAAACGTCAATTATAATAATTGTCCGAATCATCCTGTGTTCTTGTCTGAATCATCACCATGGGACATTTTGGAAACTTGGACTTGAAGATAAATAGCTTCAATTATAGTAAAGTATACAGCTTGCTACATTCACTGGTAAATGTAGGATGATGAGGCTACACATTGACATGCCAAGGATATCACTGCTCCTTAAACTCTGACTTCTAGAGAGAAATAAAAAAAAAATGTCTGAACCATCACCGCTCTCCCCTACATATATTGGATAAGAAACATGATCATCCCCAGTGTCGGGGTGATGAGATTTGTTCCTACTGTAGGGGTAAGGATTGTACTACTATCCATTTCAGGGACCACGAGTCATTGTTTTTTTCAAATATCTTCCAAACAAATTATTTGATCGAAATGGTACTTTTGTAGCGATAACTAGCAATTCTGAATATTCTAAATGTTAATTAACATAACAAAAGGGAGAAAGAGAGAGAAACCTTCCATTAATAGACATTGGTAGTTAGAGAGAGGGAGAGAGAGGTTGGAAGAAACAAACAGAGAGAGAGAGAGAGAGAATAACAAAACATTTGTAGCGTGAATTCGATATTAAGCGACATTTGTAGCTTCATGATTGTATATAAATCACGGTGTGATAAAAATTTCATAATAAGACCTGAGTGTTCCAAACGTACCAATGAACTGTCATGGCGGAAGTGGGTCATTGCCGAGGCTAGTACATTTCCCCACTCACGACGGGTAAAAGCAGTACAACATCTCGGCAAAAGACTTATACCTCTCTTGATGGCCCAATGGTTAACGTCCACTGGAGTCGCTGAATAGGTTTTCGTGTCACGGGTTCGTGTCCCGACGATTCCAATTCATTTATCACTTATATAAATTCCCCTTCGGCGACAATTCTCCAACGGAGATATGTAAGAGGTGTCAAAGAAACGAGCAGGTAAAAGTTACTGCTACTTTATTACAGATCCAGGCAGTTTATATAGCGGCCGACTGGCACCGGTCCGCGAAAGACAATGGAATTGACTGTGACCTGAGGTCGAAACAATAAACAATAATATGCAGTGAACGAGTACAATTTACAATACAAAACATACAGAACTTCAATATGGATACAGTCTTGATGCCTGTGAATGAAGAAACATATGATACACAATGTGTGACATTTGTATAAATACGTATAAAGTAAAAATGGTTAAAAATGCGTGACCTGGCACGTTTTAGGCGTGACTAATTGAGTTTGAAGAAAATGGGAAGTCACCAAAGAAAACATGCTCAGCAGAGACTTAATTAATGGCGCCGCCGAAACATTACACTGGCGCCGATGTGGTGACTTTACAAATACTCCCCCCCCCAAGACGAGGGACGCGTCTGACTAATCATCGTATCTGCTGGGACGCTGAAGGGTGCCACGGCTCCTTGAAGATAACGGAGGGGTCTCCCGCCTGTGAGGCTGCTGGTTGGGCGGTCCCTTCCTGGGGTGGCCGCGCGCCCGGCGTCTGCAGGGGTGAGGGCGTGCTGGAGTGCAGTTGGACGGAAGGGGTGCTGCGGCGCTGCCGGTGCTCTCCGACAGAAAGGCAGGCTTTAAGCGGTCTATTGAAACCCAGTCGTCCTTCCCAGGGAGTGCCAGCCGGAACGCCTTGCTGTTCCGCTCCAGCACGCGGAAGGGTCCCCTGTAGGGCTTGGTTAGTGGTGGACGGATGGCGTCGACTCTGATGAAGACGTGGGTGGCGGATGACAGCTGTGGCGGCATGAAGGTGGTTGATTTGTCGATGTATGAGTGCCTGCAAGGGGCGAACTTGCCGGCCACGTCGCGGAGCCTCTGCAGTGATGGGGAGTGGCGTTCATCTGTCACGAGCTCACCCGGCACCACGAGGGGTTCCCCGTAGGTCTGTTCGGCTGCAGACGGGGTGCCGTCGGCTCTGGGGGCGGTTCTCAACCCGAGGAGGACCCACAGCAGCTGATGTTTCCAGTCCTCGGCGGTGCAGCGGGCCATGAGGGATGACTTTAGGGACCTGTGGAAACGTTCGACCAGGCCGTTGGCCGCTGGGTTGTACGCCGTGGTGGTGTGATGCGTGGTTCCCAGCAGTTGAGCCAGGGCGGACCACAACTCGGAGAGGAAGGCGGGGCCCCTGTCGGTTGTGATGTGATCCGGGACGCCGAAGCGGCTAACCCAACTGGAGAGCAGGGCCTCGGCACTCGCGCTGGCGGTGGCTCCTTGCATGGGCATGGCTTCGGGCCACCTTGTCGAACGGTCAACCACCGTCAGGAGGTATCTGGATCCGCCTGATGGGGGAAGGGGCCCGACGACGTCGATGTGGATGTGGCCAAAGCGGCACTCTGGCTGCGGGAACTCGCCTACCCCCGACTGCATGTGACGACCCACCTTACTGGTCTGGCACTGCAGGCACTGTTTTGCCCAGGACGTGGCGTCCTTTTGCACCCGTGCCAGACGAACTTTTTGAGAGCAGTTTGGCCGTGGTCCTGCCGGAGGGTGTGAGAGTCCATGAATTATGTCGAATATCTGGCGGCGGCGTGAGGCTGGAACCAAAGGGCGGGCTGACCTGTGCTGATGTCGCAGAGCAGGCTTGGGCCTTCGGGGCGAGGGTCACGTCCTGCCACTTGAGGGACGTGATGGCGGTGCGGTATGCTGGGGTTTCTGGGTCAGCGGCCTGTTCTCTGGCGAGGTCCTGGTAATCTACACCAAGCTGCACTGCGTTCAACTCGACTCTGGAGAGGGCATCTGCTACGGGATTTTTCTTGCCGGGAGGTACCTGACGGAATAGGTAAATTCGGCTATGGCTGAGAGGTGGCGCTGCTGTCTGGAAGACCATCGCCCCCCCTGCTTCATGAAGGCGTGAACCAGTGGCTGATGGTCTGTGAAGATTGTGAAGGGCGTCCCCTTCAGGAGGAACTTGAAGTGCCGAACTGCGCGGTACATCGCGCAGAGTTCCCTGTCGAAGGTGCTGTAGCGGGTCTCTGCGGATTGAACTTCTTGCTGAAGAAGGCGATGGGCTGGGGGGCGCCGTTGATGATTTGCTCCAGAACAGCACCGCAGGCGACGTTACTGGCATCTGTCGTCAGCTGGATGGGGGCCTTGGGATCCTGGTGTGCCAAGGTGGTTGCCTTGGCGATGGCGGCCTTCGTCAGGAAAAGGCCTGCTGCTGGCTGGGTCCCCAAGACAGGGACTTGGTTGGCCTTTTAGGACTTCCGTCAGGGGCCATGGTGTGCGCGATCCCGGGATGAACCGCCTGTAGAAGTTTACCATCCCAAGGAACTCCTGGACGGCCTTGACGGAGGTGGGGGTCGGGAACCTGGCTACGGCTGCTACTTTCAATGTAAGAGGGCGGACGCCTGTCGGAGACACCTCGTGACCCAGGAATTCTGCTTTCTGGACACCGAAGGTGCACTTGTCAAAGCGGACGATGAGGCCGTTCTCTTGGAGGCGCTGCAGGACTGCCCTGATGTGTCTCTGGTGTTCGCTGTGAGACCTGGAAAATATGAGAATGTCGTCGACGTAGCAGACGCAGAACTTTAGGTACCCCAGGATGCTGCCCATGAGCCGCTGGAAGGTCGCCCCGGCGTTCCTCAGCCCGAAAGTGGAGAAGGCGAACACAGGACCCGAAGGGCGTGATGATGGCTGTCTTTGGTATGTCCTCTGGTGCAACAGGTACCTGGAAATAAGATTTAAGAAGGTCCAATTTAGTGAATATTTTGGCCCCGTGAAAGGAGGCCGTGAGGTCCTGCATGTTGGGTAGAGGGTAGTGGTCGGGCTCCGTTGCAATGTTGAGCCGCCTGTAGTCGCCGCAAGGTCTCCAGGAGCCGTCCGGTTTCTGCACCATGTGGAGGGGGGAGGCCCATGGACTGGAGGCTTTCCTGCAGATTCCTATCCGCTCCATCTCTGCGAATGCTTTTTTCGCCTCCTGAAGGCGCTGAGGGGGAAGCCTCCGGAACTTCGCATGTGTCGGGGGTTCTTTAGTCGTTATATGGTGGTATATGCCGTGCTTGGCTGGGGCCCCGGGGACTTGGCGAAGCTCGGGCTTGAATACCTCAGGGAACTCCGACAGTAGGTGTGCATACTGGTGGGGGGCGACGGTGCTGATGGTGGGTCTGGGTCCCGCTGTTAACGGGAGAGACCGGCAGGAGTCGGTATCGAGGAGGCGATTGCGCCTCGCGTCGACTAGCAGGCCGAAGTGCGCCAGAAAATCGGCCCCCAGGAGTGGGGTTCCTACGTCCGCGACGATGAAGTCCCAGGAGTAACTCTGGCCAAGGATGGAGATCGACAGGGGCCTGGTGCCGTAGGAGAGGATGGGGGTTCCGTTGGCGGCCGTCAGGAAGGCGGCCGGGTCTGGTGTCTGGTTGCGGTCCTCTCTGGATGCCGGGAAGATCGATTTAAAGGCCCCTGTGTCGACCAGCATCATCCTGCCGGAGACGGAGTCGCGGACGTAAAAACCTACTGTTTTTGAGCCCCTGGGTTCTTCGGTTGCCATGGCGGCTTGTCCTGCTGGCCGCCACCACCCCCGTTTTTTGAACGGGCGAACGAGCAGGGCGGCAGGCAGTTTCGGGCGTCCTTTCCGAACCACTTGTGGTAGCGACAGAAGCCCGGGGACCTCCATCTGCTGTGGTTCGGTGGACGTCTGTTGGTGATGGCGTTGACGGGCTGCTCTACGTCCTCTTCAGGCTGGACGGAGCTGACCGACTGTGTGGCTGGTTTTAGCCGCTGTGAAGCCTTGACGGAGTCTGTGAGATGTTGCGCCGTCTCTATGAGGTCCTCGATAGGCATGGTGTAGGGGTGAGCGATTTGGTTGCGTACCTCCGGGAGGAGTTGGCGAAGGTAGATTTCCCGTCATGAAGCTCATCTCCTGTCGCTTCTTTGTGCCATCCAAGTCTGGTAGTGACAGGAGATCCACGACCATGCTCCAAGCGTCTCTTGAATTGAGGTCGTGGCGTGGGTTTATGGCAAGGTTGATAGCACGGCGGCCCGCTCGGCAATGGGCAGGGAGCAAGCTTCGAGGAGGAACTTTTTTGTGGCGCTGTATGTGAGGGTGTGTTTTGGGTACTCGCGAGATGAGTTTTCTGTACACGTCCTCCGGAAGGGCGTTGAGCACTGTGTCGGCCTGTAAGATTTCGTCCGTCAGGTCTGCCACTCTGAAGTGGCTCTCCACCCTGCGCAGCTACATCGATGGGTTCCCCTGCATAAAAGGCGGCAGCTTTACGGTGAGGGCGGCCAGCGATTGTGTTGCCTGGCCGTCGTGTGTTCGGGGCGCTGGTGTGGAGTTGCGGGAGGGCCTTGATGCGGTGGCGGGCGCAGGTGTGATGGGAGGTAGGTAAACCTCCGAGTCCGCGAGGTCCGTGTTTAACTGCATGAAGGAGGGGATACCCGCGTCCATGCTCGCTCCTTTGATCTCTTACTGGAATGGGGTACTCGCGTCAGTACGCACTTTCGTGCTCCGTGTGGTTCCGCTAGTGACGCTGGTGGGGTACACCGACGAGAGTCAGCACACTCAAACGCTGGTTACAGCGCCGTGTTTAGGCCGCTAAGAGCGTTTTGGAGGAATCCTGGAGCCAAGACTAAGTCGCCGTGTCAGTCCGTTAATGGCTCCGGGATACTCTGGGCGTCACCACTGTAAGAGGTGTCAAAGAAACGAGCAGGTAAAAGTTACTGTTACTTTATTACAGATCCAGGCAGTTTATATAGTGGCCGACTGGTGCCGGTCCGCGAAAGACAATGGAATTGACTGTGACCTGAGGTCGAAACAATAAACAATAATATGCGGTGAACGAGTACAATTTACAAAACAAAACATACAGAACTTCAACATGGATACAGTCTTGATGCCTGTGAGTGAAGAAACATATGATACACAATGTGTGACATTTGTATAAGTACGTATAAAGTAAAAATGGTTAAAAATGCGTGACCTGGCACGTTTTAGGCGTGACTAACTGAGTTTGAAGAAAATGGGAAGTCACCAAAGAAAACATGCTCAGCGGAGACTTAATTAATGGCGCCGCCGAAACACTACGCTGGCGCCGATGTGGTGACTTTACAGATATCCCGAGGTAGCGTGAATCGATATTAAGCGACACTTGTAGCTTCATGATTGTATATAAATCACTGTGATAAAAATTTCATAAAAAGAGCTGCATGTTCCAAACGTACCAATGAACTGTCATGGCGGAGGTGGGTCATTGCCGAGGCTAGTACATTTCCCCGCTCACGACGGGTAAAAGCAGTAAAACATCTCGGCAAAAGACTTATACCTCTCTTGATGGCTCAATGGTTAACGTCCAATGGAGTCACTGAATAGGTTTTCGTGTCACGGGTTCGTGTCCCGACGATTCCAATTCATTTATCACATATAAACTTCCCTTCGGCGACAATTCTCCAACGGAGATATCCCGAGGTAGCGTGAATTCGATATTAAGCAACATTTGTAGCTTCATGATTGTATATAAATCACGGTGTGATAAAAATTTCATAATAAGAGCTGTGTGTTCCAAACATACCAATGAACTGTCATGGCAGAGGTGGGTCATTGCCGAGGCTAGTACATTTCCCCGCTCACGACAGGTAAAAGCAGTACAACATCTCGGCAAAAGACTTATACCTCTCTTGATGGCTCAATGGTTAACGTCCACTGGAGTCGCTGAATACGTTTTCGTGTCACGGGTTCGTGTCCCGACGATTCCAATTCATTTATCACTTATATAAATTCCCCTTCGGTGACAATTCTCCAACGGAGATATCCCGAGGTAGCGTGAATTCGATATTAAGCGACATTTGTAGCTTCATGATTGTATATAAATCACGGTGTGATAAAAATTTCATAATAAGAGCTGCGTGTTCCAAACGTACCAATGAACTGTCATGGCGGAGGTGGGTCATTGCCGAGGCTAGTACATTTCCCTGCTCACGACGGGTAAAAGCAGTACAACATCTCAGCAAAAGACTTATACCTCTCTTGATGGCTCAATGGTTAACATCCACTGGAGTCGCTGAATAGGTTTTCGTGTCACGGGTTCGTGTCCCAACGATTCCAATTCATTTATCACTTATATAAATTCCCCTTCGGCGACAATTCTCCAACGGAGATATCCCAAGGTAGCATGAATTCGATATTAAGCGACATTTGTAGCTTCATGATTGTATATAAATCACGGTGTGATAAAAATTTCATAATAAGAGCTGCGTGTTCCAAATGTACCAATGAACTGTCATGGCGAAGGTGGGTCATTGCTGAGGCTAGTACATTTCCCCGCTCACGACGGGTAAAAGCAGTACAACATCTCGGCAAAAGACTTATACCTCTTTTGATGGCTCAATGGTTAACGTCCACTGGAGTCGCTGAATAGGTTTTCGTGTCACGGGTTCGTGTCCCGACGATTCCAATTCATTTATCACTTATATAAATTTCCCTTCGGCGACAATTCTCCAACGGAGATAACCCGAGGTAGCGTGAATTCGATATTAAGCGACATCTGTAGCTTCATGATTGTATATAAATCACGGTGTGATGAAAATTTCATAATAAGAGCTGCGTGTCCCAAACGTACCAATGAACTGTCATGGCGGAGGTGGGTCATTGCCGAGGCTAGTACATTTCCCCGCTCACGACGGGTAAAAGCAGTACAACATCTCGGCATAAGACTTATACCTCTCTTGATGGCTCAATAGTTAACGTCCACTGGAGTTGCTGAACAGGTTTTCGTGTCACGGGTTTGTGTCCCGACGATTCCAATTCATTTATCACTTATATAAATTCCCCTTCAGCGACAATTCTCCAACGGAGATATCCCGAGGTAGCGTGAATTCGATATTAAGCGACATTTGTAGCTTCATGATTGTATATAAATCACGGTGTGATAAAAATTTCATAATAAGAGCTGCGTGTTCCAAACGTACCAATGAACTGTCATGGCGGAGGTAGGTCATTGCCGAGGCTACTACATTTCCCCACTCACGATGGGTAAAAGCAGTACAACATCTCGGCAAAAGACTTATACCTCTCTTTATGGCTCAATGGTTAATGTCCACTGGAATCACTGAATAGGTTTTCGTGTCACGGGTTCGTGTCCCGACGATTCCAATTCATTCATCACTTATATAAATTCCCCTTCACATTGCGACAATTCTCCAACGGAGATATCCCGAGGTAGCGTGAATTCGATATTAAGCGACATTTGTAGCTTCATGATTGTATATAAATCACGGTGTGATAAAAATATCATTGAATATATATGTATATATATATATATATATATATATATATATATATATATATATATATATATATATATATATATATATATATATATATATATATATATAAAACAGTATCTCACCATTATCCAATCAATAATTGCTACACTTGTTTTAGTAAAACAAGTGTAGCAATTATTGATTGGATAATGGTGAGACACTGTTATATATATATATATATATATATATATATATATATATATATATATATATATATATATATATATATATACTATATATATATATAATTCAACATGACGGTGAGGCTATCCTCAGCAGTACAAAACCAGGCGGCGTGGAAGTAGACAGCATGAAGCATAATTCACTTTATTCCTTATACAGCGACGTTTCGAGACCAATGTCTCATCATCCAGGCTAAAATCAAAGATAGAAACTGATAAGCAATACAGCATAACAAATTATTTTTTGTTGACATGCAAAATACATTGAATAAAGCAAGGCAAAGTAAGATACATCATTGAAATAAAAATTACGCTACAAGAAGAGGAACATGTTTAAAGTTAAGAGTAGTTAAAAAGACACCTTGTTTCAACGGAGTTTAGTTGCTGTATGAAAAATGCACCGAAAGTAAACAACAGGAAGGGCGTGGTTTAAGCTATGTACAAGGGAACAGATGAAGAGTGGTTGTTTAAGGTGGGAACTAGTTTCTTTATAGCTAGAGATTCTAATATTAGAAGGTGGTGCTCATATGGGCTTGATAATATCTTGAAATCCTTATAATTTATATTATTTTTGCAAAATTTCCCATGATTCCTAATGTTAGATAGTTCTGGGTTGGATAGTTTACACCCTGTACGGAAACTGATGCCCATATGTGTGTCACATCTCACCTTAAGCAAGCGGCGTGTGTTGCCAACGTAAGTCTGCCTGTTGCATCGGCAGCAAGTATAAATATAGACAACACCAGACTGCATTAAGGGAGGTAATCTCTCTTTAGGACTATTGGTAGTATGTTGCGTCATAAAGAGAGATTACCTCCCTTAATGCAGTCTGGTGTTGTCTATATTTATACTTGCTGCCGATGCAACAGGCAGACTTACGTTGGCAACAACACACGCCGCTTGCTTAAGGTGAGATGTGACGCACATATGGGCATCAGTTTCCGTACAGGGTGTAAAACTATCCAACCCAGAACTATCTAACATTAGGAATCATGGGAAATTTTGCAAAAAATAATATAAATTATAAAGATTTCAAGATGGTATTATTATTTGGTTGCCCATATGAGCACCACCTTCCAATATTAGAATCTCTAGCTATAAAGAAACTAGTTCCCACCTTAAACAACCACTCTTCATCTGTTCCCTTGTACATAGCTTAAACCACGCCCTTCCTGTTGTTTACTTTCGGTGCATTTTTCATACAGCAACTAAACTCCGTTGAAACAAGGTGTCTTTTTAACTACTCTTAACTTTAAACATGTTCCTCTTCTTGTAGCGTAATTTTTATTTCAATGATGTATCTTACTTTGCCTTTCTTTATTCAATGTATTTTGCGTGTCAACAAAAGATAATTTGTTATGCTGTATTGCTTATCAGTTTTTATCTTTGATTTTAGCCTGGATGATGAGACATTGGTCTCGGAAACGTCGCTGTATAAGGAATAAAGTGAATTATGTTTCATGCTGTCTACTTCACGCCGCCTGGTTTTATATATATATATATATATATATATATATATATATATATATATATATATATATATATATATATATATATATATATATATATATATATATACAAAATCCATTGAAGGAAAGAGAGACAATGGAGTGCTGCAAGACCTTTCAACTTACAGGCTCATATAAATGACAGATGAGAATTACAAAAGAAAAAATATGTACCTGGATTCCAACACAATCAAAGGATTAGCAGACACACAAAAACAGGGTTAATATTTAAGAGATTTTGCAAAGGATTAGTCTTAACGGCTCAAAAAGCAAGACAGGACAATTAAAAGATTATACAAGGAAGGTGGCTGATCACCACAAAATGTTATAAAAAAACTATATACAATTCAGTGAATTATAACAGTTTTTACAGGGTGAACATTTTTAACAAAAAAATTTATAATAAACATACAAATACATAAAAAATATATATAAGGTAACTAATTTTTAATTAAGTCAATGATTTTATCTTTTAGGTCATTTTTGAAAATTTTACTTATACAGGGGTCCAAATAATACATGCCAGGGCTTAGATTAATATTCCGACTGGAAGTAAACTGCATAATAGCAGATTCTAAAGAATTTCAAGAAGAGAAATCGTTTGATCTGGCAATCACTGAACTTTCAGTCCAATTTATCCTGTGAGAGTTTTCACTTAAATGAATGAATATAGCATTGGATGTTTGTCCAGTTTTGACAGAATATTTATGCTGTTTAATCTGTACAGTACATCTAAATCCTTGCTGGATTGGCCAATATAAAAAGAGGGGCAGTCCAAACATGGAATTTTATATATTATGTTGTTTTCCTTAGGGCTATTTTTTATTAAGATTCCTTTAAGTGTGTTATTATAGGAAAACACAAGGTTGACATTGAAAGATTTTAACGATGATTTTATGTTTTCAAAACCACTTAAATAAGGCAAGCTAAGAATGTCCACAGGGGTTTCTTTCTTTCTCCATGTTACTTTCACTATAAAACTTTTTGTGGGCTTTATTATAACAAATATCTAGTATATGTGAAGGATAACATAAATCTGTCCCTATTTTTCTTATGTATTCGATTTCTTGATCCAAACACTGGGGACTGACAATGCACAGTGCTCTTAAAAACTAAGAGAAAATGGATGTTTTGAATTAAGGTGATGGCCTGAATAAAAATTAACATAAGTCAAGTTGTTGGTTGGTTTCCTATAAATGCTGTACTTGAAATGTTTCTCTATGTATTAAAACATCTAAGAAAGGGAGGCAGTTGTCTTTTTCTAATTCTAAAGTAAACTTATGGATGGTGCCTAGTTATTCAAATTAGAGAGTAAATCATTTACATCAAAATCAGCAGGCAAAACAGCTGAATATCGTTTTTCAAAGAATTCTGTAAACAAGTTTGAGAGGAGTGGGGATAAAGGGTTGCCGATTGCCCTATCAAATATTTTTTGGTAAAATTCACAATTGAATATAAATTTACAATCACAAATGCACAACCTAGTGAGTGAAATATTTTAATATGACTTACAGGTAATGTAAGGGTGACAAATCGCGCCTCTCCTTTCTTGTGTTTCTCCCTTCAGATGTACATTGATCACGTCATGTACATTACCTGTCTTTATTTCAGATTCTTTAGGCATCATTGTACGGCCTTTCCATCGATATGTACATCTACCTTTTATATGCCATATAACAAATATTGTACATATTTTTATGCTTTTCAGAAAACAAGAATTCTGTATGGACGCAGTTAGGGGGCCTCGAGTCGCCCGCTACCCTTTCCGTCCGCTTTTTGCTTTATAAACACCTGTCGAGAATAATAAAGGATCAGTCTCTCTTTTGACATTTCTCTTGAACCTCACACTGGTGACCCCGGGTCAGGGACAGGTAGTGTGGTTTTGGCCCAGCCATTAACAGACTAACTACGGCCACACCCTACCATCAGAAAGCCTTTAGCGACTAACTACGATGTAAAGTTTAGGCCTCTGATAGCACCCTCCCTGGCAGAAACTGTGCCATTAACAGACTAAATACGGCGTACCCAAAAGGGCACGTTTTGGCACTTCATTCGACCTCTTGAACAAATCAGCACCATTAACGGACTTAATACAGCGCATTTTCCCTTGTTTTGGTGTTTGAGAAGTAAAGATGTCAGAAGCAGAAGCTCAAAGTGAACCCGCAAGCATCGTCTGTACACCTCTCTCACCAACAAAGCCAGACACAGTCAAACTTCCCTCATTCTCGCGGCAAAACACGGCATCATGGTTCCGGTGCAGACGCGCACTTTCGCATGGCGTGCATCTCAGACAATGCTACCAAATCAGACATAGTCATGACCCCGCTCCCGGAAGAAGTATTCAACAGTCTCTCCCCCTGGCTGGACACGCAACCGGACAAAGTCACATACACAGACTTAAAAAACAAACTGCTGAATTCTTACTCCATGCCCGTGTCCGAGAGAGCTCAGCGTGAATTTAACCTGTTATCCCAGCCCCTCGGAGATGCATCACCCAGGGAAGCCTGGGACCAGCTGCAGGGGTTGATAACACTCCCAGGCTGCGACAAGAATGGGAGGAAAAGGACTATAGACCTAACAAAAGCAATTTTCCTTCGGAGCCTCCCACGGGATGTTCAGCGCCAGGTAAGGGATGCAGAGAACCTAGACATGGATGCCTTAGTTGATGACGCCCAGAAACTACATGAGGCCACCAAGGCCTCGACACACGCCACCACTCTCACAGCCACCGTCCTGGGAGCCTGCAACCTGTCAGAGGAAGACGGCGACAACGACAGAGGCATCAATGCCATTTATAAGAAGAGTCCGCCACTCAGAGAGCACAGGACATAGTCAAACCCGGCATGTTGCTTCTACCATAGAAAGTTCAGGACCAACACCAGAACCTGCAGGCCTCCCTGTTCTTTCACAGAAAATGACAAAGGCAGCCACAAATAACAGCTGTGGCCGCTAAATCCAACTCCCCCCACCCAGCAGGTTTTTTCATTACAGACGAAATTTCCAAACGTTGCCTGCTGGTAGATGCAGGGGCAATGCAGTTGGTCTTTCCACCATCCAGGGAAGGTTTAGAAAAAATACCTGACTCAATACCCCACCCTCTTAGCAGCAAATGGAACTCCCATCCGCACTTGTGGCACAACGACCTGGCCTATCTCAATCCTGGGGCACAGCTACCACTGGTCTTTCGTCATGGTGGATGTTAAGTTCCCCCTGCTGGGAGCGGACTTCCTAGGGCACCACAGACTTCTAGTCGATGTCACCAGACAATACCTCCTCGACACAGGAACATGTCACTCCCGTCAGCTCTCTACTGGACCTGGAATGCCCACCATCTGCCCCACAGCCCCTAACAGCTACACACCCCTCCTACAGGAGCTCCCGGACATATTCAAATCAGAACTGCACCAGTCATCTGGGGCTTCAGCAAAGCACGGCATCTTCCACCACATAACCACGACAGGCCCAGCAACCCACGCCAAGTTCCGACGTCTGTCTCCCCAGAAGTTACAAGACGCCAAACAGGCCTTCGCAGAAATGGAATGTATGGGCGTCTGTAAAAAGGCATCAAGCCTGTGGGCATCTCCCCTCCACATGGTAAAGAAATCTGATGGTTCATTGAGGCCCTGTGGGGACTATTGGCACCTGAATTTGGTAACAACACCAGACCACTACCCCCTCCCTAACATGCAGGATCTGACGGGCACCCCCCACAGAGCCAAAATTTTCTCCAAGATGGACCTACTGAAGTCGTACTTCCAAGTCCCTGTACATCCCAACGACGTCCCAAAAACCGCCATCATCATGCCTTTTGGGAGCTACACATTTTCCTATTCCACTTTCGGTCTCAGGAACGCAGGCGCCACATTCCAGCACCTGATGGACACAATCTTGGGAGATCTGCCTTTCTGCATCTGCTATGTCGATGACATCCTCATTTTCTCCAGGTACCCAGAGGAACACCTTCGCCACGTCTGCGCTGTCATGAAACGCCTGAAGGACAGCGGATTAGTTGTTGGGTTCGACAAGTGCATTTTCGGGAAAGAAAAAGTAGACTTCCTTGGCCACGAGATTTCCCCAGCAGGAGTGCGTTCCACGGCCTCTAAAGTAAAAGCTATAGAAAATTTCTTGGAACCATAAACCATCAAGGCCCTTCAGGAGTTTCTCGGAATGATAAACTACTACCGGAGCTTCATCCCAGATATCGCCCGCATCATGTACCCCCTGACGTCAATCCTGAAGGGAAAACCAAAAACACTAACATGGGAAGCTCTGCAGCAGCAGGCATTCATTCAAACGAAAGGGCCCCTCTCCAGTGCCACCACCTTAACTCACCACAACCCCGCAGCTGCCCTCAGGTTGACAACAGATGCCAGCAACATCGCCTGTGGTGCAGTACTTGTGCAGCCAGTGAACGGCACGCCACAGCCTTTGGCCTTCTTCAACCGCAAGTTTTCACCTTCGACAGGGGGCTGCTGGCTATCTACCAGGCTGTGAGGCACTTCAAGTACCTGCTGGAGGGAACCGAATTCACACTCCTAACAGACCACAAACCCTTGGTTCATGCATTTGCAAAACAGGGGGACTCGTGGACTGCAAGGCAACAGCAGCACCTGACCGCCATCTCCAAATTCGGTTGCACCATCAACTACGTTCCTTGAAAGAAGAACCCAGTGGCCGACGCTCTTTCAAGAGTAGAAATCAATTCCCTTAACCTCGGCATCGACTATGAAGGCCTAGCGAGAGAACAAGCAGTGGACCCAGAGACGGCGGACTACAGGACAGCAGTGACGGCTCTCAAATGGGAAGATGTGCCCTTAGCAAACTTGCACACAACTCTCCTCTGCGGCACCAGCAGAGGCTGCCCACGCCCCCTGGTGCCCGCCTCGAGGAGAAAGCAAGTGTTCGACATAGTCCACGGTCTCTCCCATCCGTCTGGGTGCACATTGGTGCGCCTCATGACTGACAAGTTCGTCTGGCATGGCATCAACAAGGACATCCACCAGTGGGCAAGGAGCTGCGTCCCGTGCCAGACGAGCAAAACATCCCGGCACACAGAGTCCGGGATCAGCGATTTTCCCCAGCCTTGTCAGCGGTTCAGCCTCACCCACATCGACGTTGTCGGGCCCATTCCGCAGTCAGGGGAAGCTAGATACCTCCTGATGGTCATAGACCGCTCCACTTGCTGGCCCGAAGCAACCCCCATGGATGAAGCATCAACAACATCATGCGCAGAGGCCCTCCTCTCCAGTTGGATAAGCCGCTTCGGAGTACCAGACAGCATCACTACGGACAGAGGTCCTGCCTTCCTGTCAGAGCTCTGGGTCTCCTTGGCACACCTGATGGGTACAACTCTACACAGCACAACAGCATACAACCCTGCAGTGAATGGCATGGTCGAGAGGGTGCACCGCTCTCTTAAAGCAGCTCGCATGGCACACTGCACCAACAAGAGGTGGAAGGAACACCTGCCCTGGGTCCTGCTGGGTCTCCGCACTGCACCGAAAGCAAATGGCAATGCCTCCCCTGCTGAGAAAGTCTACAGGGAAACACTGGCAGTCCCCGGAGAATTCTTCCCGCCGACGGCACTGACACCCCCTCCCGAGGTTGAGGGAACTCTCACAAAAGTTCGCGCCCTGCCACAAGACCTTCACCGACAGAACCATCACCTACAGCCCATCTGCCTTACACTCCTGCGCCTATGTCTTCGTCAGGGTGGACGCCCGCCGGCCGCCCTTAACCAGACCCTACAGGGGGGCCCACTGAGTCATCAGGCGAGCCAGCAAAGCATTCCTCCTCGACATCCACGGGTGGGAGGACTGGATCACCACCGACAGGCTGAAACCTGCATTCCTGTTGGACAGCGAAGTAAGCGAAGAAGAAGGCAGGATCCCCAGAGTCCCCCCTCAATACCTGCCTGCAGATGCACCCACTTCCCCACCAAAGCAGGGCCCGGGGCGGCCCAGGAAACTCATCCAGCCAACTCCAGGTATCATCAGCTCCACCCCTCACCCACAGTTCTCCAGAAGCAGGGGCCCCACTCCAACTGCCCTAGCGCCTCCATGATTAATGTTATTTCATCCAATATTTGCTCCTCTAATTATTGTCTTGAGAGGGGGGGAGTATTTGTAAGAGCAATAAATCGCGCCTCTCCTTTCTTGTGTTTCTCCCTTCAGATGTACATTAATCATGTCGTGTATCTTACCTGTCTTTATTTCAGATTCTTTATGTACCTCATCTTAGGCATTATTGTACGGCCTTTCCACTGATATGTATTATCTACCTTTTATGTGCCATGTAACAAATATTGTACATATTTTTATGCTTGTCAGAAAGCATGAATTCTGTATGGACGCAGCAGTGGGCCTCGGGTCGCCCGCTACCTTTCCGTCCGCTTTTTGTTTTATAAACACCTGTCGAGAATAATAAAGGATCAGTCTCTCTTTTGACATTTCTCTTGAACCTCACAGTAAAGGTAATTCATGGTGGATTAGTTCATTACTAAGATACTCTAAAATAGAATCTATAGGGACTTTAGTAAAAAGGGAACAAACATCAAAACTAACGAATCTATCAGTGGGGCAGAAAGTGATTTTGTTTAATCTATCAACTAAATCTAGAAAATTATATATGTGAGAATCGGAGATAGTTCCAAGTAATGGGGACAAGAGCTTGGTAATATATTTCAAAAGTTTATATGATACTGAGCGAACAGTACTGATAATAGGCAACTTAGGATTATTTTCTTTGTGCATTTTTACTAATTCGTACAAGTAAGGTAATGAGGGAAATTTTACTGACATTTGACCTATTAGTTGTTTTTATCTTTAAGGATTTTTTTTCACTGTACTATTGAAATTTTTTATGACTTGTTCAAGGGGATTTTTTGTCAGTTTTTTTTATAAGTCGTACCTCACGCCAAACATTGGCAACTCCATAAACAAGACCTTTGATGATTATGTCAATATGATTTTGAGGAAGATCACAATATTTTTCAAATATACATAGGGACGACACAATCGTTAAAATGTTTATATTTCTTCAGTCTGCTAAGTAAAGGACTAGTGTAAGTTGAAAGGCCTTGCAGCACTCCCAGGACAATATTCGAATTCCTGTAGAAAGAAATATATCATTATATCAAAACCTGCAATGAATGTACATACATACATGTTCAAACAGAAAAATGCATAAGGGAGGCACAACAGGATTTCACTGCAGCACTATATAAAGTCTGGAAAAAATATATGTGTTCATGAGTTATAGTATTCACTTTCCATGGCCGCTAGATAAGGTATTTTCACGGTGTGGTCTTTAAACACTCACAACGCAACACACACACACTACCCACCAAAACCAAAGTCCTCCCGTGAATCAATGTTCCTCCTGTCATATATCATGGGGGATCACACATATACACACGCACACATACCTCCCCAGAATCTCAACATTTCCGGTGAATTAGTTCAGTAACCGAATGAACACACTGTTTCCATGCACTTAAAACGTGAACAGATAGCTCTCTGTATCTGACTGAGCAAACTTCCAATATCAGCACAAATGCATTCGTCAGATCCCAAATGCATACGTCAGTCATTACTCGCCACCGACACCACCGCCTCTACAGCAGAAGCGCCCTGCTAGGTCATCACAAAGTTCTTTCAAAGGTCATCCCTGTGACTGCTACATTTATATATAATACATATATATATATATATATATATATATATATATATATATATATATATATACAGACAGGGTTCCGTTCGTTTTCACGCGTCGTAACCTGAAAATCGTCGTAAGCCGGAAAATCGTCGAAAATCATCAAAAATCATAAGAAAACCTTACTTTTAATGCTCTGGGTGCATTGAAAACGATTTAAACTGCATTATTATTGAGTTTTACATAAAAAAAACTTCAAATTATGATTATTCTGCCGTTTTGGGGCCATATTTCTTCCGTCGGATCTTCACATTCGACGCGTCGTAACCCTGGAACATGCGTCGTAAGCCAGGAAATAATTTCTGATGAATATATTTGAAAAGCGTCGTAACCTCGGAACGTCGTAAGCCGGAACCGTCGTAAACCGGGGACTGCCTTATATATATATATTCCAAGGGTGCAACAGAGACAAAGTAATAGATACGATAGAGAGATAGATAAATTGATTGATTGATTGACCAATATGCATGTGCTTTTTGCATGTGAATGTACTGTGAAGATCATTTACCTATTGAGACTAATCATTAATTTATTGTCAGCTTTCTCCACTTTGTATATGCGGAGCTGACAGACAACCCCTTGTCATTACGGTATTACCTGACATGCCAAGGATACTATTTACCAACGCCAAGAGAGGTAAGGTCTACCCAATTGGGTGGAGCTGCCTCCCACATGTGGTAACTATGTAGGCAATGATGTATCTTAGAGGTAACTATTCATTACGGCAATTCACCTGCTGATGCAATAAGGAGATAGACAAAGCTCTGCCTATATGGGGGATTTGGGGGAAGTGAGAAGACCTTCTCTTCCCTTGGCCTTACTATTAACCAAAAACGCTGGGAAAAATTAACTATTATTATGGTTGTTACGTCACACCTCACTATCCTTCTCATTATGAACTCAAATTATCTTCTGGTATTGAAAAATACCATGGAAAATGATATTTTATTGCATATTCAAAAGTGTCATTTCGATCAAATAATCAGTTTGAAAGATATTTGAGAAAAACGATGACTCGTGGTCCCTGAAAAGGATACTAACTCCTTACCCTGTGATGTATGTGCTTCCTGGCACTTCACCTAATGGAAGAAGTAAGGTAAGAGAAGAAAAACAGACAAGAAGTGTTTACTAGGTTCTTTGGGGATAATGCTCCCCCAGTGACAATGCATGAAACCTTTCAGTTCCTACCGGCCTCAAATATCCATTCGTCTTCCGTCTACTCCTGGATCTACCCCTCTAAAGAGGCGGAAAAGGAGGATGGGCAGTTTTCTTCTGATGTGTCTCTTGTTGTTCCTGCAGTTTCCATGGCTGCTACATCTGTTGCAAAGAAAAGGGATCCTTTAGTTGCAGTAGTTATCCCAGTGGCCAACCCTCCTGCAGGTGATTTGACTTCTCCAGTCCTGGCCTTGACCAGTCCTACGGCAATGAAGACAAGCAAGACATACCAGAGGAAGAGGCAGAAACTTTCCCACCATTCTATCTCTTTATCTTCCTCCAGTTCATCTTTGTCCCCCCACCTTTTGTCCCCTGACTCTCTTCCTTCATGTGGGAGGAAGGGGAAGTTTAAGGTTTCAAGTAAAAGTCCAAGAGGACTTCTCCCTCACATTTCCTCATAGTGAGAGAGCAGAGTTGCAGGATCATTAGCACTTGATCACCGTACCTCTGGCAGAGCTGTGGCCACAGCACATGTCCACTTGAGTGAAAGGCACCCCACCTTCTCCAGCCTTTGGGAGATGACTTCAGCTTCACAACTGCAATCAGTCTCATCTACAAGCTTTTATTAGGGAATGCCCTGGAGGCATAACCTTCAACTAGGTTGCCTTGGCCACAGTTAGCTTGTGGTGTTTTGGAGGAGGTGAACTCCCTGATCTCTTGGTTAGGGAGTTATCTCGCCTCAGCAGATCAGGCTTTCACACCAACAGAGATACTATGCAGCTAGGGATTCAGAGGCTACTCCTCTGCAGTTGAACGTGTCAGTCTACCAACTGATGAACAGCCTCCCTCTGGAGAGACTGTGTAAGGAGAGGGTCTTGTTATGGAGCAGGACACCTTGAAGGGCAAAACTATGGCATCTCCTCATGCTGTCTTGTGGCTAGATCTATGGATGAACACCTTGATAGGTATCTTGTCTTTGGACAAGAGAGCTTGTGTTTGTGGGTAGGATCCTTACCTTCCTAGCACACCAGTGTCATCAACAGTGAGCAAATCTTGTCTTGTACACAAGAGATATGATCATCTCCCTATAGTCCAGCCAGGTTTCTCACAAGAGTACCCTCTTGTTGATCAACAGTTCAATGTTGGGATTGCCTCTACTCTTCCCTCAGGGTAAACACCTGACAGCAATTGAACTTAAGAGAGAGGATTCTTGAGGCTCCCTCTCCAACTGTGTGGTGTCCTTCAAAGCTTTGTTGAAGGCCAGGGTATCCATAGCCAAATCCCTGGGCTTGGCAAAACCCTCTGGGACGGTGAAGAAGCCCATTGTTCACTTACCCAGACACAAAGTCCAATCTTCCCCCTCTTCTAAGGAAGGCGGGGAGTCTTCCTGACATCTTTTCTCCCTTCCTCAGATCCATCCAGGAAGTGAGGAAAAAGTAAGAAGGGATGTCGCTGGGGGTGGTGATCCCCTTCGTCCACTGCCATAAGTAGGGGGTTGCCTGTCATGCCATTAGGCAAAGTGGCAGCAGCAAGGATCAAAGCCACTGTCATATCAGTCCTTCAAGAGGGTTACAGGTTTCCGTTTAAGAATTCTCATTCCCCCACTCTTGAAAACACCAATATTGTTCCCATCCCATCCTCCAAATTTGTGGAAATCTCTAGCCTTGGAGGTTGAGATATAAGTCATACTGTACTGTAGATTGCCAGTCTCCTGGTTTACAGCTGCAACTTTCTTGCAGAAAAGGCAACTGGTGGTTGGAACCTGGGTATTGACCTCTGCTCTGAACGAGTGTGTTCTACAGACTCCTTTTGAGATGGAAACTGCATTCAGTGTTAGATTCCACCTGAGAAGGAAACTTCATGCTTTCAATAGACCTGGAGGATGCTTCCAAGTACCCATTCATCAGAACTCTCAAAAGTACTGTACCTCCACTTTGTAGGCAATGCAACAGTCTTCCATTCCAAGGCCTTGTGCTTCAGCATGGTGATAGCTCCTCAGGTGTTTACCTAGGTATTCATCTTGGTCACAGTTTGGACCCATTCAAAAAGTATTTGCTTTCTGCAGCGATAAGGGCCTTCCCAGTGGACATTCATATGAGGCCATCACAGGTTGAAAAACGATAATTTCATGTTGTTCTTTGAAATTTGGTGCTGTTGCCTCAACAAGAGCAACCAGCTAGGCTGTGGCAGATGGTCCTGAGTAATCTGTCTCACTGAGGAAGCTCGCGCCTCCTGGGTGGAGTAACCTTCTGTCGCTTAAGGGGCAACCGAGCAACTCTGGTCTACTATTTAAGTTCCCCCTTCTCAACCCATATTGATTTGAGAAGTCAGGGAGGAACTGTTGCAGTGCCTGGATGACAAAAACCTCTTAGAGGGAGTTCTTACTGAGCTCCCACCCTCCAGAATGTATTGAAGAAGGGGTGGGACTCACACTTGAGAGAAGACTTTGCTTCAGGTAGGTGGAAATATAAGCATCATTTTTAACATTGCAAGCATTTCAAGAACGTGTGAGAGGGGGGAGGATAAAAAACTTCATAGCCTACTTCAAAAAATGGTGGGGGGATGATGTCCTGGACCCTGTGTCCATTGGAGTTACAGATACATGTGGGCAGCTCTCTGAGCCATGAAGTTGTCAGCCAGATATATTCTAGGCAGGTGGAACACCCTGGCAGATCAGCTTGGCCATTATTGTCAGGTAGTGGGGATAGATTGGTCCCTACAACCCTGAGTAGTTGAGAGATATGGGGTTCTCCCATGATCAACCTGTTTACTAACAGACTGAACAGAAAACTTCCAGTCTTCTGTTCCCCAGTCCAAACTCATGGGCAGTGATGGAGGATGCATTCCAACACCCTAGGGACAATCTGGAAGTATACACACTCCTGCCTTTCAATCTCCTCCACAAGGTGATCAACAACTGTTTTTCACCTTGGGCTTTCAGATGACTGGTGGCTCTTTATTGGTCACACGCTGAGTGGTATGCCAATATGTTTACATTCTTGGTTGAGGCAACAAGAGTTGACCTTATGGCACACTCTCCGGTGTCAACTCAATGCTCCAAAGTAATACCATAATGCAGTTCAGGCTCTCTTTCACGTGTGGAGGTTATTCACCATATCCAATGAGAGGGAGGCTTCTCTTGCAGGGTAGCAATTGAGATGTATGGGTACTTTCATTATTCCTCTGCAAATGCGTACCATGTTAAGTGGGCCATGTTTTGTGATTGGTGTTATAGAAGGGGTCCCTCTCCAGTCGCAGTGTGTTCAGACTTCTCATCTACCTTCACCAAGACAAGAATCTCCCTATTTCTACAGTAAAAGCTATTGCTGAGCCTTATCTCAGGTTTTCAAACTGAAGGGGTTGGATCTCTTCACCTTGGCAGTTATCTGTGCTTAAAAAGAGACTGAAAAGTCTTGTATCCCTTGAGAGCTCTGGCCCCCAGAGTGGGATGTCTCACCAGTTTTGCAGAGCCTTACTATGCACCCCTTCAAGTTCTGTCGCATACCTTGGACAAATCTAACACTTCTCTTAGCTTTCATCTCAGCAAAGAGGACAGGGGAGATACACGGCCTGTCCTAACTTGTTCAGCACTCGAGCCTGGGATCTATCTCCATCTCTCTCTCCTTTGTTTCTGAGTTTGTAGCAAAAACCCATAATTTGTCTGTTCCAGACAAGAAATTCAGGAGTTTCTCAATCCCTTCACTTCAAGACTGTTGATGGAGACCCTGACGAGATGCTTCTTTGACTGGTCTGCACCTTGAAGTACAGGCAGGTGTCAGTTATAATGGGGTTAGCATGCGTGTCATAAGCCAAATTTTGACATAACTGTTTGCAATTCAGCATAAATGGATTTATGGGGTATCCTATAGCTTGGTTCCCTTTATGTACAGCATACCATGGTTATATTACCATTAATATATTTTATACATTAACTTTCTTGGCAGTCTTTACAATAATGCATTATATTCATTTAATTAGAATTTAGTAAATTTACCTTCTTATATTGTTGTGTTCCCTTACCATGAATTAAACTTCCCAAGCACTGTGTCATTCGTATTGTGCTCTAGGCTAGACTCTTAGTAATCTTCTGTTTTATTGTGTTCATCGATTTCCCATTTCACCTTGTAATATCACGGAAACCTTGTGTACGTAACTTACCACATTTACATCTACTTGGTGTTTCATCAATTATGACGTCCTATGCAAAGACCCACCGTTTAGCTCTTTTTTTTTATAAGTTAGTATCATACTTAGGTATACAGGAAAATATATTTTTATCACTGTTCATATACTTCATTCTACTTATTAATTTTCCAGTTCATCTCAATATTCTGTAACTTGCCATATATTTACCTCCATTCATGTTTCATGTGCTGCAACAGTAAGCCAAGGGTAACTGCACCCAAAATAAAATCAGTTAAAAACTTATTTCAGTTGACTCTGATAAATATCACACCATTGTAATTCAATACAGCTTTGGAAAGTGCTTTACCATTACTGGCAGTCCCTGATTTACGCCGGGCTCGGCTTATGGCATTCTGAGTTTACAACACTCTTCAAATATATTCATCAAAAATTATTCCCCGGGTGTACGTTCCAGGTTTACAACGCCGACAATGCCGATCCGATGTAAGAAATATGGCTCCAAATGCAGAATGGTCAAAATGGGGAGGTTTTTTGATGGAAAAAATACATAAAAATGCAGGTTACATCATTTTCAAGACACCCAAAGGATTAAAAGTAAAGTTTTCTTACAATTTTTTACAATATTTCGGGTTACAATGATTTTCAGCTTACAATGTGGTGTCAGAATGGAACACCAATCATAAACTGGGGACTGCCTGTACAGAACTAATCTTTAGTTTGCTCATGAGACTTACCTGTCAGATATATATATAGCTGTATTCTCCGAAGTCCGACAGAATTTCAAAATTCGCGGCACACGCAGTGGCCGGGCAGGTGGTTAGTACCCATTCCCGCCGCTGGGAGGCGGGTATCAGGAACCATTCCCATTTTCTATTCAGATTTTCTCTGTCGCTGGACTGTCAACACCTGTTGTCAGTTCCTCCGCCATTTGGATTTCGAAATTTGTTGTCACTTAAGTATTTTGGTTGTTTTTTGGTATTTGACTGGATCTGTGACTTGGCATACGCTCTTTGTGGACCGTTTTTGATTTTGCTTTTGACTTTTCTTATAATTAAGATATCTTACCTCTAGCTATCGAGTCTGTAGCTTGGGTGAATGTAAGGTGAGGCTATCGAAGACTTCGATAGTTCCTCACACTTTTTGTATGATATGTAAGGGTGTTCAATGCTCTATGATAATCGGTATAATGAATGTGAGGGATTATCTGAGGGTGAGTGGAAGTAATATGAAGCCTATATGCTTAAATTGGAGCGTGATAGGTTGAGGAGATCTTCCTCCTAGAGTGCATCCTTAGGACAGTCAGGGTTTTCTCCTACTAGTAACCCTGTAGTAAATATTAGTACTAACCCTGTAGTATGTTGCTGCAGAAGGTAATACCCTGGCTCTCGTGTTGGAGTCGATACGTGCTCTTGAAACTAAAGTGAATGCAATTCAAGCGCAAAGTGTTAGTGCTAGTGCCCCTAGTGTTGTGGAGGGGGCGTCAGATCGGCCCTATAATGCCTCTAGGCCTGGACCTCTGTCGAACTCCCAGGACCAGGGAGGGGGCATGTCGAAAGCCGCATGAGGGTTACGGGGGCTTCCCACCGATCTGGCATCCCTTCGGCAGGTCCTGATGACGCTACCCAGGCTGCCAGGGATCGTGCACAGGCACGCATCCTGAAGGATTGCTTCTCGTCCTCCAACACGTCCTCCCCGCCTCAGGGTTGGAGCTCTCGGTTGGACTCTCGCCCTCTTAAGAGAAGCTTAGAGGAGAGGACGCTTCACGTCCTCTTCCTCTAGACGTTTGTGCTCTTCCCCAGAAAGTTGCGTGGATATTCCTCCGCAGAAGAGAATAAAGTGTTTTTCGGATGATGACGCTACTGGACCCCCCTGTCGTGCTAAGGCAAGGACTAGAGCTTCTTCCCCTGTAAGAAGGAAGTATACGTCTCTCGCCCCTCTCCTTCTCTCAGGTTCAGCCCTTCTCCCGAGAGAGTTGCTTCTCCAACGTGTCAGATTTTGTTGGGTTTGCAACAACAGCTGGATGCTCTCATGAACCTTTCAAAGATTCGAAACTGCCTGTTAAGAGGTACAGACCTTCACCTTCGTCTTCCTCGTCTGCTAGATGTTTTGGGGCTTCTCATCTGTCATCTAGAGAGTGTTAAGTGGCTTCCTTATCGTCTTCCCCGATTTGAGGTGTTGGACTTTTCTCTTGACACGTGCCAGGAGCGCGTGTCTTGCTCTTCGCGCGCTTCTCACGCTTCACGCACGCCTCACCTTGATGCTTGGCACACGCCTAGCCATGACGCTTCGCGCGCGCCACGCTGTGAAACTCTTCTCGTGTCTTGCCACGGAGCCTCTCGCGCGCCATGCCATGACGCTCCGCGCTCGCCTCGCCGTATAGCTTCAAAGTCTTCTTGTGTTGATGCTGCTCCTGTTGTACATCAGGACGCACAACTACCCGCTTCAACTTCTGATGTCCTTCATAATTTAGCCACGACTTCTTCAAATCGCGGGAGTTCCCGCTTACGTATCGGTGAATCGGAACTTCTTTCTCACTCAAGACCCGCCAGCTGGGGAGGAACATCCTCTTTCGTCACAGCCTTTGGATGAAGAGAAACATCTTTCGTCTTCTTCTTCCTCTGATTATCAGACTCTGGCTATTTTACTTAAGGATCTGTTTCCTGAGACTTTTCAACCTTCGGCTCCTCTCTCTCCACCTTCGCAGTTGTCTTTGTCTTAGCGATAAAAAAAGGACTCTGGCTTTCTCAAGATGAGGAAGTCTTTATCTACCAAAAAGGCATTCAAGAAAGTCCAGGATTGGATGGCTGCCAGGAAAAATCAAGGAAAGACTTCTTTCGCTTTGCCTCCTTCACGTTTGTCCGACAAAGCAGGCATTTGGTATGAGACAGGGGAGCACATTGGCTTAACGCTTCCCTTGACTTCTCAAGGGGACTTTGCAATCATAGTCGACGCCTCTTGAAGATCCCACTTGTCTTCTTTTAAGGTGTCTTGGACTCTGACTGAGATGGGCCACCATTTTAAAGGCCTCTTCAAGATTATTGAGGTCTTTAACTTCTTGGACGGGTGTCTGGAAGTTTTGAACATGAAGGCTACTAATCCGGTTTCCATTAGTCTGGGGGAGCTGTCCAGTGTACTGCAGTGCATGGACAAGGCCGTCAGAGATGGCTCTGAAGAACTTGTGTCTCAGTTTTCGTCGGTTCTTTTGAAAAAAGAGAGCATTGTCTTGCTATTTCTCAGTGAAGTCTGTTTTCACCAGCGCAGAAGGGAGAGCTGCAGTTCGCTCCTTTCTTGAGCCATCTCTTCCCCCAGACTTTGGTTAAGAATATTGCTGTCAGCCTTCATGAAAAGGCAATCCAAGACCTTCTTTCCAGGTCTTCTAAACGTCCTTTGGCCCCATCATCGTCCTCTTCTTTTCCTCAGTTGGCTAAGAAGAAGCAGCCCTTTCGTGAAGGGGCTTCCATGGGAAGCAACACGAGACCCGCACCACGAGGGAGAGTTTTTTCCCGAAAGGAATGTCACTTCCAAGAGAGGTAGCAAGTGACTCCTTTCATCTCCAGACACCATTAGCAACCAGGCTTCATTTTGCACAAGCCTGGAAAGAGAGAGGGGCAGACGTTTGGTCCCTCCTAGTGTTAGAGAGAGGTTACTTGATTCCCTTCCTGTCTCCTCCTCCTTTGTTTTTTGTTTCCCAATTGCCATCCTGTCAAACAGAAAATTCTGTTTGACCTGCTCGAACAGATGCTCGAGCGAAGAGCAGTGGAACAGGTCTTGGACTCGCAGTTCCCCGGGATTTTACTACAGATTGTTTCTAGTCCCAAAACTTTCAGTAGGCTGGAGACCCGTCTTGGACGTCAACAGGCCGAACAACTTGGTCCGGAAGGAAAAGTTCAAGATGGAGACCTCGCAGTCAATACTAGGAGCCCTTCATCCCGGGGATTGGATGGTATCTTTGGATCTCCAAGATGCTTATCTTCACGTCCCAATTCATCCACGTTCGATGAAGTATCTCAGGTTGTCTTTGGGGACTAGACGTACCAGTTCTGGGCTCTCTGCTTTGGACTCTGCACAACGGCCATACCACGTTGAAAGCACCGCTTCTCGTCCGATCAGCGAAGTTAAGCAACGTTGGGTCTGGTCAGTACTTGGATGGGTGACCGCCTGGGAACACCAGATGCTGTTGGCGTCACATTTTGCTCCAAGGTTGTTTACACTTCTCATGAAGAACGTTGCGATGCAGTTGCACCTGTCGCACGTCAGGATCTCTCTCTACTTGGACGACTGGTTGATTCGGCGTCGTCGCCGGCGAAGGTATCTGGAGGACCTTCAGTTGGCTCTGCAACTCGTGAAGTCCCTGGGACTTCTGGTCAATGTGGAAAAGTCGCAGCTGATCCCCTCACTGTCCATTGTGTCTGGGAATTCAGATGTATTCAGCGGCTTTTATAGTGTCTCCGTCGCAAGAACGGCAACTTCTATGTACGAAAAAGTCTCGGCCTTCTTGGGGAAGGAAACATGCTCGGTGAGGGAATGAATGAGTCTGCTGGGGACCATTTCCTCGCTGGAGAAGTTTGTTTCCCTGGGGAGACTGCATCTCAGGCCTCTTCAGTTCTTTCTGTTGCAGAACTGGCAAAGCAAGGAAGACTTGAAAGAGGAATTGAGAATTCTTCCTTCTGTAAAAGAGGATCTGTAGCGGTGGCTCGATCCAACGAAATTGCAGAAAGGGATCTCCCTCAAGCTTCTGAACCCCGACCTAGTGTTGTTTTTCCGACGGGTCGTCAACAGGTTGGGGGGCAACAGTAAGGGGAGAGGAAGTGTTAGGAACCTGGAGAGAGGAACAGGTGTCCTGGCACATCATCAAAGATTTGGCGGCTATCTTTTAGTTCTCCAATTCTTCGAGGTCCAAGTTTGCAATCGTGTAGTTCAAGTAAACTCGGACAACACTACGGCATTGGATTACCTCAAGAGACAGGGCGGAACACACTCTTGTTCCCTGTTCAGCCTTGCAAGAGAGATTATTCTTTGAGCCTATGCTCGCAACATTTCAATTCTCACAAGTTTTGTTGCAGGGGTCGAAAATGTTCGAGCAGACCTGCTCAGTCGGCGCCATCAACTCCTGCCGAAGGAATGGACCCTTCATCAGGAGGTTTGCCAAGATTTTTGGAAACTTTGGGGTCGCCATCTTGTGGATCTTTTCACGACCTCAAGAACAGCGAGGCTCCCTCTTTACTGCTCACCTGTACTCGACCCGGGGGCAGTTGTGATAGATGCTCTTCTCTGGGATTGGACGGGAATAGATGTTTACGCCTTTCCCCCGTTCTAAATTCTGGGAGAAGTCATACGCAAGTTCGCGGCCTCACAAGGGACGAGGATGACTCTCATCCCCACGTTTTGGCCTTCGAACCACTGGTTCTCGGAGTTTCTCTTCTGGTTGGTAGACGTTCCGAGAACCCTTCCTATGAGAGCAGACCTGCTCATACAACCCCACTTCGCGAGATATCATCAAAACCTCCCCGCTCTGAACCTGACTGCATTCAGACTATCGAAAATTGGTCAGAGCGAGGGGGTTTTCTGGCCAGGTGGCACGGGCCATCGCTAGAGCCAGAAGTTCTTCATCTAACAGGATATATCTAGCGAAGTGAGCAACCTTCAAGGGTTGGTGTAGAAAGAAGGGCTTTTCCTCTTCCTCTATCACTGTGAGCCAGATTGTGGATTTTCTCCTTTACTTAAGAGAAAAACTCAATATAGCAGTTCCGACTATCATGTGTTATCAGAGCATGCTTTCGACTGTTTTCAGACACAGAGGACTAGATTTGTCTGACAATAAGGACCTCCACGATCTTACGAGCTCTTTCAAGACGTCTAAGGTTCCTCAGCTAATTCCTCCTGCTTGGAACTTGGACGTAGTGCTCAAGTTTTTGATGTTTAGTCCTTTTGAGCCTCTCCACTCTGCATCTCTTAAGGATGTTACTCGAAAAACGGCATTCCTCACGGCGAAGAGAGTGAGCGAAGTTCAAGGCCGTCATGTGGGCTTCAAGGAACACGATGCTGTCTACTCTTTAAGCCCTAAGTTCTTGGCTAAGAATGAAAGGCCTTCTAACCCTTGGCCTAGACACTTTGAAATTAAAGGTTTAGCAGACCTTATTGGACAGGAACCTGAGGGAGTTCTGTGTCCGGTTAGAGCTCTCAAGTACTACCTTAAAAGAACCCAGGACACTCGTGGTCCCTCGGATATTTTATGGTGTTCTGTGAGGCAACCAGTTAAACCTATGTCGAAGAATGCACTGGCATTCTTCATTAGGGACGTCATTAAGGACGCACACTCTAGTTGTGACGACTCCAACTTCAAGTTGTTGAGAGTTAACGCTCACGAGGTGAGGGCAGTTGCTACCTCCATGGCGTTCCAGAAAAATATGGTGCTCAGTGACATTCTTAGTGCCACATTTTGGCGAAGCAATTCGGTGTTTGCCTCACACTCTTGGTGAGATGTTTAGGTAGCATACGAAAATTGCTTTTCGCTGGGACCATACATTGCTGCTTCAGCAACCTTGGGGACAGGGGGTAACTCTGATTCTATCCCTTTTAATTGTGTTTTTATGGTTGTTGGGTCGACTACTGGAGGCAGTCTTCCCAATCCTTTGCAAACTAACGCTTTAGGTGTTGGTTAGGTGGTTAGTAATGCTCTTTTGTCCTCTTTGTATGGTCTATGATCTAGTCACATTGTGGTCACGCCCCGTTGACAGATCATCTAGAAGTCGCCAGCTATATAGGTCACTACCTCGCTGGGGTCTCTAGTAAAGCAGAAGCAGACTAGAGTGGCAGTAACCACTCAGTCAGCTATGCTATCAGATAAGGAACCAAAATAATTTTACCAATAAATTGGTTTTTTCCCTAATTCTTGGCTGTCTCTACCCACCTCCAAAGGTGGTATTCAGCTATATATATATCTGACAGGTAAGTCTCATGAACAAAATGATATTTTAATGATAAAATAAAGTTTGTTCATGCTTACCTGGCAGATATATATATTCATATTGCCCTCCCTCCTCCCCTCAGGAGTCAGTGGCGTTAGAAAATCTGAATAGAAAATGGGAATGGTTCCTGATACCCGCCTCCCAGCGGCGGGAATGGGTACTAACCACCTGCCCGGCCACTGCATGTGCCGCGAATTTTGAAATTCTGTCGGACTTCGGAGAATACAGCTATATATATATCTGCCAGGTAAGTATGAACAAACTTTATTTTATCATTAAAATATCATATTTTGTCATAAGGGTATGAAACGTTTTAACATTTGTGTTTCACATTTGGGGCACATGCATTTGGCGATGTTCACGTTTTCATTTATTCAGGATTTTTAATGCTAAGTTTATTCTAAGAATGGTTATAAACTCAGTTTTTGCATGGTATAATCTTTTATCCTTTTTCTTTTATGAATTCATCAAAACTATCGACAAACTTTCTCACCGACTCTCCTTAACTGAACATATGCAAGGCTAAATCTTCTGAACCATCCAGTACTTGTGATGAATTCGTGCTGATATTCCTCACATGCACGTTCCTTAAAGCTCTGGCACAAAGTTATGTAAACCTTAGTTTAACCAGACCACTGAGCTGATTAACAGCTCTCCTAGGGCTGGCCCGAAGGATTAGACATTTTACGTGGCTAAGAACCAATTGGTTACCTAGCAACGGGACCTACAGCTTATTGTGGAATCCGAACCACATTATACCGAGAAATGAATTTCTATCACCAGAAATAAATTCCTCTAATTCTTCATTGCCCGGCCGGAGATTCGAATACGGGCCCAGCAGAGTGCTAGCCGAGAACGGTACCGACCAGTCCAAGGAAGAACTAGCTCTGGCACAGGCTTCTAGCCTTTGACTAGATGGTAATGAGGCTTAATGGTGTTCATTTTTGAATCACACCAACTACAGTACTCACTGTTCCATTTGATGGATTGGCCCTTGCCTTTACAGTACATTGTAATTACACTAGAGTTCCTTGAAGCAAAACCTTTTAACAGCGTCACATATGCATTCTCGATCCTTAAGAATTGTCAACACAGTTGAATGGTGAAATTCCAGGTCATGTGTTATTGTGCTTATTCTTTTTCCTCCTTTATACTGATTAATTGTTTTAATTCAAAGTTGATAGCCTTTCTTGCCTGGCTGAATTGTTGAGGATGAAAGTGTCCTTTCTGTCAACATGCTGCAGCTGTGTTTTGAGATGGAAATGAAAGCAGATGTGTGCATGCACATGCATATTAGTCAGGCCGCAAACCATTAAAAATGTTTGATTGTACACTGTTACAGACTGCAGCTGGTGTACAATTGATGCTAGCATGCATCAGAGAACTTTGGCATGCTGGATATACGTTTGAGACAGTGTGTGGCCTGCCTTACAAGCAATGCTGGTACACTGCCTGCTACATGATATTTCGCAGACTTTTTTTTTTTTTTATTTTTGCTGCTTTCATAAATGTGGAATGTTGTTAGTTGCACTTATCATTAAGTCACTGCCTACCGGTACAATCGAAAAGAATGCACTTCTTGAGGCCAGAGAGCAGGAGATTTTTCATTAGTACAGGTGGTGTCTGGGAACACCCTTTCTTTCTGGATTCATGAGGTTATCAAGCAAGCCTAAGACTCCTTTTTGGAGAAGACTGGCCTACCATCTTGCTCAAGAGCACTCGAAGTCACGGCATTGACCCGTCTCTTGCTTTTCACAACTACTCAGTATTTCAAGTAATGAGGGCAGGTATTTGGCATAGCCAGGCCACCTTTATCTCATTCTTCTTCAAGGATGTTGCCCATAAGTCCAAGGATACCTTTCCTTGGGACCTGTAGTGGCTGCTCAACAAATTGTCTGGTCTCCCAAGTCACAATCAGACCTAATTCTGATACAAGTTTGGATATGTGAATATTAAGCGAATGATCTTTTTCCATCCTTTCCTCTATTCAGAGCAGCATCTGGGCTGAAGTGCAGTCTGTAATTGAATGCGATGTAAGTGAGAGCACAGCAAACACCTGTTCTAATATAGTTTTAGAATGCATTAATCTTTCTTTCCTCTTTGAGCAATGGGGAGGGAGGTCATGATAGAGCTTCTTTCTCAACCCATTACGTACTTGGTAATACTGTAGCCAGAATAAGCTGCCTGTCGACTTGAAAATTTCTACATGGGATGTCATAGCTCTCAAAGATTTCGCCTCGCTCGAGTTCCCTCTTGTCATGACACCTGTAACCTCCTACCCGTCAGAAAGGTTAGAATCTTGACATCCTCCCACTTGCATGCACAGCTGGAAGCATGGGATTTCCTGGTGGCATCCAATTCCCGATACTTGCAGGGACTAGGCCCCCTTCTTAAGGGTAGTTCTACATATAAGAGGTGATGGTTATATATCCATAAGAACATATAAACTTCTAAATGTAATTCTTATTTTTCCTTGGTATACAAACCAGAGCCTTTCAAATAAGATTAAAACTCTTCAACTGGCCCCCTTTGTCCCTGCAGCTGAAGGAGAGAGTGAGTAGTGAGATTGAGTGAATAAGGGGTATACCACCTCTCCTCTATTCCACCTCCACCAGTTAACTATCTCGTTACCAAGATTCGAGGACTGACTCAGCTCATGTCAAAGAATGCTCCTATGAATAACAAGCTCTTGTCTGAATAACCAAGAAAAATACAAATTACTTTAAAAAATTTGTTACATCAGCTACCAAAATTGTAAGAGTGAGACGACATTCTGTCCAACTTCACCCTCCGTGTTCTCAATGACCAGAAATGTATTCAAGATTGTGCAAAGTCTTCATCTAGAAGTCAATCCTGATAGGGTAAGAAGTGCAAAAATAAGCAGGTTAAGGGCAAAGATGCTTGGCTAATTAAGCTCAGAGCAACTACTTACAGCCAACATATAAATCAACTCTAAATAGTTGCTCTCTGAAGCCCCCACCCAACAGTGCAGATTTTGGGACTTTGGGGACAGGAAGCAAATAAAACATACAATGTTCATTCCTAGTATTATTC
Source organism: Macrobrachium rosenbergii (assembly GCF_040412425.1). Classification (NCBI taxonomy): domain Eukaryota; kingdom Metazoa; phylum Arthropoda; class Malacostraca; order Decapoda; family Palaemonidae; genus Macrobrachium; species Macrobrachium rosenbergii. The sequence goes on from NC_089748.1 coordinate 6,860,718, forward strand.
ATTCAATCATGTATGTCAAATACATAACAGTGAGCTTCTATATTGCAAGCACTATCTTTATCCCAATGATGTACAACCACAGCATTAGAATACAATTCTATTTTGTACTGGTATTTCATGTCAAACAGACCTACAGTATTCAGCTAACAAATCCTTATCAATTTTCACATTCAAATGGCAGTAAACCAATCCTTTCTGAGAAACTTTTTCTGAACTACCTCAAATCATTTTTTACTATATTCTATTTGTGTTTTAAAGCTAGTAACAATATATTTTTGTGTAATCATCTCTTCCAAATTCTTGTTTTACATTTACAGCATTTAGAAAACTTCATTATGCACTAATGACAGGACCATCAAAATTTTAGTAACAAAAGTCAATTTATATCTTCATGACCATGAGGGATAATGCAATACCCTAAGACACCTATGTGAAAAATCTGACTTGTGTCAATGACAAAAGTCATCATGGGTGGTACACTTAAATAATAACAGACATGACTGACATACATATCCATAACACATTAAAATTTGATATTCCACTTCCTTTTCCCGCAATCGTAATCATCCTCACCAATTAAAAAGGTTATGCTAAAATGACAGTTATTATTACATGACTACTTGTTTTTATTAAACTAAGAACTATGAATCATCACATCAATAAAAGAGAGAACTTATTCCCCTACCAAAATAAGGGAGACAGGTCTTGTAGACCAAATGAACTACTCAGAGTTCCTCATTTCATTTCATGAAATAACACACTAAGTTTAAACTTTGCTTTGCAATTACCACAGTTGGGGTCAAGTATATAGGAAAGGATTGCTCAGAGCATTACCACATGCTTTTCTCTAAATCTGCAATTTGTGTAAACCTTACAATGGCAAGTAATCTTCAAAACTACCAATATTCAATCAACACTTTAACAAAATTTCATCTCAATCTACATTTTTATATACACGATTACTTAAATCTCAATTTGTAACAAACAGCTTCTTTTATTCCTTCCAATTTATAAGAATTCTTTGTCATGAACAATAAACCCTGTAAGAAATTCTTGGGATATAAACATTCCTGTTCACTTCAGATTTCTCATTTATGAACACAGAGGAAAAAAACTTTTTAACCAGCTTTAATACTGTTCTGAAAAATTTATTTGGCCTTTGAGCAAATAACCATTAAAATTTATCTTTTGTAACTAACATCATCTTCATTAAACAGATCTACCAGATCATAAAGTTCATTATTTTCTCACACTCTCAGTAGCCTGGCACAAATTAAATATGTAATCCAAGATTCAACAGCTGAAGTACAATAAAAACTAAATGTGAGGAACAACAAAAATTCACAAACACTATTTAAATAAGATTTACTTATGTAAAATAGAAGAGATTTAGATTTTTGCAATTAATACCCATAACAAGAGGGCAAGACAAAATATTCATTCTACATTATTGATAATCAATCCATTGTTAACAGCACCAAATTGGAATTCTATTATCTAAATGATTCAAGCACCACAAACTTTTAATAAATAAATTTTGATATCCGTAAGTATTCAACAAAATACAGTAAAAGACTGTATTAGAAATTGGTCACACTTGCTATTTACCTCACACCCCAATGAACAATGTCTAAAAAACTTCAACACCAAGTATAAATGTGGTTAAGTTTCTAACTTTCTATTTTCATTTGTAATGATCAAAGGCTTATCTGTGATTGATCTCCAATTGACATTAAGGGATAAAAAAAATTCCAGTACAGTATATCTAAAAAAATGTTCACAAATGAAGTTTAACTTCAATTAAAAAACACTCCAAAACCATGCTTTGGCACTCCTTTCCTGAACACTAAACAAATCCTTTAGGAAGCATACACTAATCACAATATACTAAAGTAAAGAGATCACACAAATAAATTACATCTTTACAGAAAAACACGTGAAAAATATATTCAGTAATAAAGCTGACAATCATACATCAACGTATAATTACTAAAAAAATAAATTAAAAGAGTCTGCACATCATGACCATATCTTACTGAATCTGCTCTCAGAAAAATAGTACTGGACTAAATGTGGCATTTGTTTACCCGTGTTCATTACCCACAGCAAGGTAATGTTAGACGCATGACAGGAAAGATAAACTGAAAAACTAAAGGTGAAACGAACAAAGAACTATGGTGCATTACAATAATTTTGAAATGATAAAAGTACAACCAATTTCAAGAGATAAGCTAGTAAAGCTGAAGTTCCAAGTGTTGAGAATGTACATGGATGTGCAACACTGTACATAATAGAAATTTACACAACCAGGATTTCTGTGCAAGTAGATTATTCTGTATATGGTAGACAATTTAATCACTTGCACAGCAATCTACCCTATGAAAACGACTTTTACAAAAGCTATCATAAAATGGATTAATCAAGTTCTTCCTGAGTGGTACTTAATTGTTCTTCCCCTTCTAAACTTGAGGTTGAAGGCTGAGATGATGATAACTGAGATGTTGATGAAACTGACATTGGACATGATTCCTCATTTTCTGTTGCCTGTTCAGAAGAACTTTCTTCCAGTAGAGGGGCAGGGGGCGGCAACGGACGACTTATAACAAAAGGTGTATCTCTTCTGCGATAAAGCAGCAAGTATGCCTGCTCATTAACAACACGAGATTCTTGACAGAAACTGACTCTGCTATCATCAAACAACCTCCAATCTGCAAGAAAAAAACAATTGAAAATGAAAAAACTGCCACAATGATGGTACTACTGTATTCCTTAATGGTACACCTTATGTTCCTAACATAGCAATATGATTACTAATCTTAATAACTGAGAGACTGCTAATTCTCACTTTGAAATCTTGCCTCTTTATAAAATTCTGACATGAGGATCTTTGATAAAATAAACCTTTTTATAAATTGTTCCTCATGCACAAACCACTCCTTATAATGTGTCAAGTAGTTTATTATGTAAATCCATTCACTGTGATCGTAAGTGGGCATATGATAAAACTGACAGTATTTAATGTCAAGTGAGGATGTATGATATGGACACATACTACTGTACAATGAACAGAGCTACACAAGGTTTATACAGTAAATTATAATGTATTACAAGTTTACATCAGAGTAAGTTACATGCCAGGAAAAGTTATCTCCTAAATATCTGTTTAAGGGTTTGATGAACACATGATGATCAAGGAGGAAAGTATGGAAAAATGCAAAACATGCTGATGTCAGGTGCACCTAGTGAAACGTGTGTTTGCATATGGTAGAGTTGATTTGTATCACTGAACTGCCAATACAGACTTCTGAAAGAATTTGCAAGTGTTTGTGAACAAGAAAAACTCATGGTTATTGATGAAAATTTAACTTTCACTGAAGTAAATGACAGCCACAGAATTTAGTTTTACAGTGAAGAGACATAAATAAAAGTCAATATAGAGATATGTCAATGTAAGAAAGGCACATGTTAAAGAATTCCCCTCCCTTGATTCGTAGGAATTCTAAAAATCAATCTCACACTAATAAATGCAGATCATACATTGGAAGGTGACCATACATAACAGTTGTAATGAATCCAAGTAGGAGGCAAGACAGTACAAGAACAGCTTAATTTTATGATCAGCGCTGTGTAACTAATGTAGACATTGTTTTTAGCTATCCAATGCATTTAGCTTGCTGTCTTTGCTATTACCATTATGAAACAAAATATAAAACTACCACATAAAATCATCTATATTCCAGTCATAAATGCCAAATTAATGAATATGTGGAGATCAACTGTTCGATACCAGTAACATGAAACTCAAGAAACAGATCAAACAGCAAAGTAAGAAGTGTTATTTTACCTTAACCAAAAAGTATTGTGATGCTGAAAGAAATTTTATGCAAAGTCCCATCAAATTTTTTGCAGCCAATAAGTAATAAAATCTGCACAAAAAGGTGGAAATTTGACACTAAGTAGTACGGCAAACAGAATTTAAATACAATGGCAATGAAAGAGTAAAAAAAAAAATGGAAACAGGGCAAAACAACTGGGTGAATACTCTATTTTCACTTCAAGCCAAACTACAGTCCAACCTCTTAAATCCAGGAACCTTGGGACCAGGCCACTACTGGACTACAGAAAATCCCTGAATATAGAATAAACAGGTTTTGACATAGAAAAAACCTGTTTTTGGTAGTCACTGTTGAGTGCTCAAGGAGTTACCTTCCAAGGTCTACCAGACCTCCATGGTGACCAAACTAACATCAAAGAATTCTCTTCTAGCTGGTCTTTTTGGCCAGGTATTGTGTCGTAATGATTAACATTACAGTGAACCCCCTGTATTTGCGGGGGATGCGTACCGCACCCTCCGGCGAATAGCTAAAATCCGCGAATACTTAAAACCCCTCTAAAAACACTTAGAAATGTCCATTTTGATAGTTTATACAGAAGAAAAACCCTGTAAAAATGCTTACACTTGAGTATTTTAATAGTTTTATCACTAAAAGTGCATTTTTTCATGAAAATTATATGAAAATACAACATTTAGTGAATATTTCTCGGTGAAAAATACCGCGAATGGGCGAATTTTCCACGAATAATGGGCAGATATGTTCCACAGAGAAACCCGCAAATGCGTGAGTCTGCGAATCGTGAGAACGCGAATAAGGGGGTTTACTGTATAACACGTGATGGAGTATACTGTATAATGGACTCAAAAGATAAGAGGGCACTTTCCCTTCACTTCAGCGAAGCTGAACCCAGTTTTTCCAATGTCAAAAGAACCTGTAAGAAAGAGAAGTGACTACTGCACATGAGCATCTGCCTTCTTGTTTACAACCAGGCCATTAACCCTTTAATGCCGACTGGACGTATTTTACATCAACAAAAATTGTCTGTCGGGTGCCGAGTGGACGTAAAATATGTCGACTACAAAAAGTTTTTTTAATTATTCGCGGAAAAATACTTATAGGCCTAGTTTGCGAAAAATTTTAAATCACGCGCCTTGAGGGATGCTGGGAGTTCACGGATCACGCTGTTGTTTTGTTAACAAGCGTGACCCAGCTGCGCATGCACGAATTTCTTTCTTCTCCCACTAGAAAGCATCAGCTAACTCTGCTGAAAATCTCAGAAATTCTTTAGTCACTTTGTCGTAATTTTTGCACCATTTTCTATTAGCCATTACCTAAAGTTTTATATATGAAAATGTGCGCAATTTCATGTAGAATACAACAAAAAATGACTCATGGTTGTAGCTTTTATCAGTTTGGAAATATTTTCATATAATTCACGATAGGTGCCAAAATTTCAACCTTCGGTCAACTTTGACTCAACCGAAATGGTCGAAAAATGCAATTGCAAGCTAAAACTCTTACATTCTAGTAATATTCAATCATTTATCTTCATTTTGCAACAAACAAGAGTCTCTAGCACAACACTTCGATTCATGGTGAATTTTTGAAAAAAACTTTTTCCTTACGTACGCACGCTAACTCTGCTGAAAATCTCAGAAATTCTTTAGTCACTTTGTTGTAATTTTTGCACTGTTTTCTATTAGCCGCCACATAAAGTTTTATATATGAAAATGTGTGCAATTTCATGTAGAATACAAAAAAAAAATAACTCATGGTTGTAGCTTTTACCAGTTTTGAAATATTTTCATATAAATCACGAAGTGCCAAAATTTCAACCTTCGGTCAACTTTGATTCTACCGAAATGGTAGAAAAATGCAATTGTAAGCTAAAACTCTTACATAATATTCAATCATTTACCTTCATTTCATGGTGAATTTTTGAAAAAACTTTTTCCTTACGTCCACGCGCGATAACTCAGCCGAACATCTCAGAAATTCTTTAGTCACTTTGTTGTAATTTTTGCACCGTTTTCTATTAGCCATTACATAAAGTTTTATATATGAAAATGTGTGCAATTTCATGTAGTAGAATATAAAAAAAAAATAACTCATGGTTGTAGCTTTTATCAGTTTTGAAATATTTTCATATAAATCACGATAAATAGAAAAAATTCGACCTTCGGTCAACTAACTCGACCGAAATGGTCGAAAACTGCAATTGTAAGCTAAAACTCTTACATTCGAGTAATATTCAATCATTTACCTTCATTTTGCAACAAACGGGAAGTCTCGAGCACAATATTTCGATTTATGGTGAATTTTTGAAAAAAATTTGTTTTTACATCCGCTCGTTACAAATTCATGCATCATTTTGTGATAATATTTTCTGTGTTGCTTTGATCATTTTACAATTTGTTATATACCAAAATCATTGCAATTTATTGTACAATACAACGAAAAAAAAAATAACTCATTAGCTTTAACAGTTTTGCTCACAGCGCGATTTGTATACAATTATAAATGAAACTTTTTTTCGCGCTGTCATATATTCCAATATTTATACGTATATGATAACGATATTTTTTTTCATTTCTGATGGTTGCATACTAAACTTCAGGCAATGACAAAAGGAGGAGCCAAAAATGAACTCTTAATCTTAAAAACTAAGCGTGCTGTGATTTTTTGAAAAAAAATTTTTCCGCTTCAGTGCTAACTCTCAAACCCCGCCGGCATACGGGAGACACTTTTGTAAATAGACACTCGGCGTTTAAGGGTTAAAAGACCAAGGAGCCATTACTCTCTGTCTGTCAATGCAGGATGATCCCTTGACCAAGTCCCATGCCTTTTCGTCATGGAAGTGGGAGGGTTTTGAGGATTCACGAGCGACTATCAAAATTAGGTTTTTCCTATGTCAAAATCTGTTTTTTGATAGTGTAGTCACATTTTTTCCTCAAGAAGCTTTACAAAGAAACTGACAGGTGACGAAAAAGGCTTAAACTCTCAATTCTTAATCCCAACACCCCAAATGAAAAAACATTTCTGGTCCGAGGTCAAGCCACAGATTTCAAGTCCCATTCTTTATTCAAAATACTCTTCAGGTTTTGGTACCAAGGAACAAGAAACTATACACAAACTTACGTTTTAGGATGTAGTTCTACAGTGGCTTATCTAAGCATGCTGGGTTTGGTTACAGTACTGCCGCCCTTCTCCCAGCAAAAGTTAGCACATTCACCGTCAATAAGAGCCCCCCTGGTTTTCTGCCGTAGCACCTGGGGGTTAAGACCAACCATGCCACCTACTGATGCACAGACTAGTCGAATTTGTTCGAGCACATGGCATTAATTTAACTGATGACCACCCTGTACATCAGGAGACTTCTTCCAAAGATTTCTGAAGAAGGCCAGTACTTACTTTCCTAATATCATGTGACCTAGGAAAGGAGTGTGGATTTGCCTTTTTAATGAGAAATACTTGTAGGGAGTGTGGTTAGTTTGTGATAGGGAGTAAGAAAACAGGACCCTCTGAGATGTCTGCCGTGACTTCTAGGAAACCTTAAGTGCTTGAACCGGGCATAATTGAGTTTTCTTATAAGAATAGATTTCCTTTTTAAAGGATCCTCATTCTTGGCCAGGAATGATAGGCCAGGGGACAATAATAATTGATGGTCAGCTGTTTGCATGATGCATCATTCCCATCTAAGAGAGCCCAGTTCAACTAATACAAGCCCTTGATGCTAATGCAATCAAGGTGATCGCCTTTTGTAGCATGTGCATTGTGGCTGTATTGGGTCTGCTGAATTGAGGGTTTGATAGAAGTCTAAGCGCCTTGTTCAGGGGCCAAGTAATTGGAAGCCTTTCGGAAGTGGGCCTTTGTAGATCACAAGACTGCAAAAAGGAACTGACAACTTCTATACTGGAGTCAAATCCTGAACCCACGTAACATGGGTTCCATTAATGCAGCCTTGTATGCCATAACTGTTGTAACCACAAGGCATTTGTCTTCAAAAGGGTATATAAGAAAAATAAAGTATTTCTTATAGAAATCTCAACTGGGCTCTCAGTATGGATATAATCTAACAATATCTCCATAGGGACTGGTATTGCTGGATAGATGATGTCCGTAATTTTTGCACTAGGTACCTAGCAATGTTGGGTGAGTAATTTTCACAATAGATATTTTTAAAAAATCCATACGTGAAGGTCTCGGCTCAGAAAGGAGGATGTGTAAACGACTTTCCCTTCTACTGTCTGGGATAGAACAGCGGACGATAGTGGAATTGATCTTTTCGTCCATTGTTGAAGTAATAGGAACGATTGCCTGTTTGACCAATTTGGGGCTATTAAGTATCTGTTCCTTTGGAAGTTAAAATTTTGCTTAAAACCTTCGAAATCTGGGACAATGGAGGAAAAAGATGTCGTCCTCCCCTTGTTCCAGTCTTTAGGAAGGCATCTCATGCTGCTGCTTGAATGTCCAGGTTTAGAGGCACATATATCAGGAGTTTGTGATTCGTACGTAGCGAACAGGTCCACTTCCGGTTGTGGAAGCATGCTGGCTATTGTTTGAAAAGAGTGGTTGTCCAACATCCACTCTGTTGAGGCTGTCATTTTCCTTGATAGAGTCTTTATTGCAATGAGACCCCCTGTGAGGTGAATTGCAGACATGTGCCACCTCCTTGCTTGCACCATCCATAGGATGGCTAGTATTAACATATTGAGAGGTGGTGAACGTGATTGTGACCTCTTGATGAAGGATATTGTAGTTATGTTGTCTGTCTCTTATGGAGGTTTGATTTTTTGAGACAAAAATACAGCCATCAGCTCCAGGAAATTGATATAAGAATTCCTCAGAGTAGCTGATCACCTCCCTGCCACCTGACGATCCTCCTAATGTCCTCCCAACCTGTCAACCAGGCATCTGTGTATATTGTCACTCACACAGATGGAGTAGTCAGGGTGACCTGTTTCACCAAAGATTCCTTCCGGATCCAAGGCCAAAATATCTCCGCAACTTTTTTAATCTTTTGATGAGGTCGGTCTCATCTTTTTTCTTGCATGTGATAGCCAGAATTTCACATTTTTAGTTGCAATCTAAGTATTGGATCTATTACTGATGCGAACTGCAGCAGGCCCACCATACATTCTAATTGCCATCTGGAAACTCTGGGCTGTGCAAGGAACCTTTTGAGGACTTGCCTTATTCTGTTTTGAGCATGATGGGGAGAGACAACAGGCCATGAGGAGTATCCTAACAAAGTCCCAGCCACTGAAAGTGTCTGCTGGGCATGAGGTGGGATTTTTTCAAATTTATTATACAGTAAAACCTTTTGACTGTAGTCTGTTGACCATTGCTCTTAGGTTTTTCGAGCACTCTTTTCTTGTGGGCCCAAGATCAACCAGTTGTTTAGGTAGGCTATTAGTTGTAATCCTTTTTATTTGAGTTCTCGAATGAATACCGTTGCTAATTTTGTAAAATATTCTTTAGGCAATGTTTAGCCAAAAGGGCTGACTTTGAATCTGTACATATCTTTCCCTATCCGGAACCTTAGGAAGGGGCGGAAGGGAACAGCTATAGGGACATGCCAGTATGCATCTTTCAGATCTATAGAAACTGTCCAAGTCCCTTTTAGAATGATTCATCGTACTTAGGCAACGGTAATTATCCAAAACTTTAGGCAAACAATGTGCTTGTTCAATACTGATTGGTTGAGGATCCTCTTCTTTTGGAGGAATCCTTTTTGAGGACACTGAAGAGATGTACTTGGTGGCGAATATACGTGTTTCTCTATGGGCCCCTTTAACAGGACCTTTCTGCACATAAATAATGCTGTCCGCCCCCACAGGGAAAACTTCCATTGTCTGTGATGTCATCGAAGCCGACCCCCAACCAAACAATTCCTCTTGGTATCTGCCTCCTCCTCTGCCTTCACCTCTGATAGATATTCCAGGTGGTGCTTTTCCTTTTTTCCACCTATAAGATGGTTTTTGGACCTTGTGAAAAAGGGTGTCCTTGCTGCTGTTGTTGTTGTTGTTGTCCCTTTGTAGGGAATGTCCCTTCTGACCACCTGCCTGTTTTTTGGGGAAAACTTTTGGGGGTGGCTGAAGGCTTATGTGATTTTTTATCAGAGCAAGCCTTTGGGGTTGGGTAAAGGAAATTTTGGGTTCTTTGTTTCCTGAATTCCTCTTTCCCCAGAAGAGCATAAACTGTACACTGTTGGCGGACATGCTCGTTGAGTTAAGCCACAACAGACTCCTCAAACAAGCCCTTACAGAGGGGGTTAGAATGTAATAATGCAGTGACATTGGAGAGTGATTTGATGAAGTCCTAAAATGCTTCCATTTGCGCTTTTTTATGCGCCATTCTAGGAAGTCACCAAGTGCTTCCCATTGGATTCTCATAAGACTTTTGGTCTCAACAGTAAAAATTATCCTGGGATCTTCTGGAAGCCTTCAGGTGGCAAGTTCCAGCAAGGTGGTAGAGGTTTTAATACTAAGGAGTTGGAGTCTAGTATAAAATTCTGACGAGGCTGTCCCCTCTAAGGGTCTTCTCATAGGGGTCCCAAACTGCTGCAGCATTGCCCATTCCTTGGTGGAATTTCCTGAAACTGGGATGACTGTGGCAGGTGGTTTTTAGTCACTACAAATTCTGAAAATCTGCCTTCACATGATTAATAATTTTAAAAAAGAAGGGGCAGAAGGCAGGGGTCTTATTCAAAATGGAAGTAGAGATCCATTTTTCGTTGACCTAGTAAAGGGCGATTTGCCCATTCCTTAGTGGAATTTCCCGAAACTGGGATGACCACGACAGATGGTTTTAATTCTGCCACTGTCTCTTGTTTTTAGTCACCACAAATTCTGAAAATCTGTCTTCACATGATTAACATTTTTGAAAGTGAAGGGACAGAAGGCTGGGGCTACTTGGTGAGCAACTTGGGTCTTATTCAAAATGGAAGTAGAGATCCATTTTTCACTGACCTGGTAAAGGGTGAATTCTATAGCTTTTAATGCTATAGGCACAGGTAAGAAAACTGTTTCTGTTAGTGGTTTCTCCATGTCTGGTGAAGATGGTACCAGGTGCCATTCTGTGTAAGGGAATGCTGCCGTTTGTAAATTCTACATGTGCAACTTCAATCACAGTTTTTCTCTCATTAATTACATACTTGCCATCTCGCCTAGGATTATCAGTATCATCAGGGGTGAGTATTGGAGCCCCTATTATGCTTTGATCTGAAGTTCTGTGTTCCAAACTGACCCTTTTGTTGTTTCCAGTTGGAATTCTAACATTAGACCTTGTTTGGGCAGCATTTGTATCCACACTCACTTTTCAGTTTTTACACTTTGGGGTGTACATGACTGACTTACTTTCCTTTTTGGAATCAATGCTTCATGTCCCTTATATATTGCCATTCTGTGGCAAGGGCATCTTTGGTGGCACTCAATTTCCTTACGGAACTGATCAAATGCCGCAAACTGTGTATCCCTTTTGGGGGAGCTTGCGCAATCTAACTGAGCTTTAGCAACTGAACTGTAACTGCCTGTTAATCAAGGGCGGAAGTCCTGGGTAAGTTACCATACCCCTACGAAAATGTAGTCATTTCAGTCGGAGTTAGGCGGATCCTAATATCCCTTTTAGGGGAAAGACCCTATTCAGCAACGATAGTTTCTGGAAGGCTTCTCCCATGGGTAGCTAAAATTTGTGTCCCTGAGCCTTCTGGGTTCAGCAGAGCCATTTCAGTGGCAAAGTCCAATTCATATTCTTTAGTAAGAATGTCAACCCCATGCAAAGATTCCTCTACTTCCTCTGCAGGGTTAACCTGGGAGGTATTGGGGACTGATGTTACTGGGTTTTGGCCCAAACATTTAAGTTGTTCTGAGAAAGGGCTACATTTCTGCTGCCAGAGTTCTGCTGCACAGATACAATCCCCCCCCACCCTTCCTCAACCCCTACTGAACCCTAGGACCCACTGAGATAGCTTAACCCTTAAACGCCGGCTGGACGTATCGTAAGTCGACTAAAATTGTCTGTCGGTGACGAGCGGACGTACCATACGTCGACTACAAAAAATTTCAACCTTCGGTCAACTTTGACTCAACCGAAATGGTAGAAAAATGCAATTGTAAGCTAAAACTCTTACATTCTAGTAATATTCAATCATTTACCTTCATTTTGCAACAAATTGGAAGTCTAGCACAATATTCGATTTATGGTGAATTTTTGAAAAAAACTTTTTCCTTATGTCCGCGCGCGGTAACTCGGCTGAACATCTCAGAAATTCTTTCGTCACTTTGTCGTAATGTTTGCACCGTTTTATATTAGTCGTTACATAAAGTTTTATATATGAATATGTGAGCAATTTCATGTAGAATGCAACAAAAATAACTCATGGTTGTAGCTTCTATCAGTTTTGAAATATTTTCATATAAATCATGATAAGTGCCAAAATTTCAACCTTCGGTCAACTTTGACTCGACCGAAATGGTCGAAAAACGCAATTGTAAGCTAAAACTCTTACATTCTAGTAATATTCAATCATTTACCTTCATTTTGCAACAAATTGGAAGTCTAGCACAATATTTTGATTTATGGTGAATTTTTGAAAAAACTTTTTCCTTACGCCCACACGGTAACTCGGCCGAACATCTCAGAAATTCTTTCGCCACTTTGTCATAATGTTTGCACCGTTTTATGTTAGTCATTACATGAAGTTTTATATATGAAAATGTGTGCAATTTCATGTAGAATACAACAAAAAATAACTCATGGTTGTAGCTTTTATCAGTTTTGAAATATTTTCATATCAATCACGATAAATAGAAAAAATTTGACCTTTGGTCAAATTTAACTTGACCGAAATGGTCGAAAACTGCAATTGTAAGCTAAAACACTTACAGTCTAGTAATATTCAGTCAATTACCTTCATTTTGCAACAAACGGGAAGTCTCTAGCACAATATTTCGATTTATGGTGAATTTTTGAAAAAAACTTTTTTTTACATCCGCCCGTTACGAATTCATGCATCATTTTATGATAATATTTTCTCTGTGTTGCTTTGATCATTTTACAATTTGTTATATGCCAAAATCATTGCAATTTAGTGTACAATACAAAGAAAAAAAATAACTCCTTAGCTTTAACCGTTTTGCTCACAGGGCGATTTGTATACAATTATGAAATTTTTTTTCTCACTGTCATATATTTCAATATTTATATATGATAATGATATTTTTTTCATTTCTGATGGTTCATACTAAACTTCAGGCACTGTCAAAAAAAAAGGAGCCAAAAATGAACTCTTAATCTTAAAAACTAAGCGTGCTGTGATTTTTTAAAAAAAACTTTTTTCCGCTTCGGCGCTAACTCCCGAACGCTGCTGGCATACGCCAGACACTTTCGTAAATAGAGGCTCGGCGTTTAAGGGTTAAAAAGATCTGTTTCGTCCTTAAAACTTGCTGCCAGGAGCATACTACAAATCTTCCCCACATCTGGCGAACAAGAAAAATTTCATTGTTTTTTACAAGGATTATGCTCATGGCAGGTGGTATGGGCCATACCCACTTGCAAAAAGTGAACCGAGGAATTTGCTACGGAACACTTGAACTGAGGATCCTGCCTAATGGCGGCCCTGTAGTGATATAAAGCAAGTTGTTATTAGAAGCTAGTTAGTATTAATTGTTTTTAAGTGAGGGACACTTCTGTAGTTCCTCATATAGTTTCCATATTACAGGTTAACTTGATTACAAGTGTGCAGTTGTAATACATTTAATTAAATATCTATGTTAACTTAAATCTTAAGTTAGTTTTCATACCCATATATGGCTGGATTACTTTATACTGTCAGTCCTTTTGCAATGGCTAAGTGAAATTTTCAATTCCAATTGTCATGCTATTCAGACTAACTGCTATGAACTAATTTGTTTAACTAACCCAGGCTACTGTTTTATACAGTACAGCTTAGGTTAAGGCTGCTAGTATAATCTATGTTAAGCTAGGAACAGAGGATTTCTTAGAAGACTCTTGCTTAACCTATTCTAGGCTTATTTAAAACTTAAGACTATAAACTATATAGAAAATAATCCTCTTATAATCTGGTTTTCTGTTTTATATGGCCGAGACTACCTTTTTATCTAATATTTGGCCATCACTGTTTTAAGGTAATAGTAGGATATATTCCTTAAAAAGAGGTTCCTACTTAATCTGGTAAGGCTACTGCTTGTTCTAGGTGTATATCACCTTTAAGGATATACGCTATATACGACCCTACTAAAGTTGCCACACGCTAAGTTGGCAGTGATGCCCCGCCCCTTTGTAAGCGAAGGCAGTGATTCGAGTAGAGCAACTGTTCATGTGGCTATTCACTTGAGTGTGTTGAATGCACTTGCAAGTACTAATTTAAGTTGTTTTTCCTGTAGCAATCAATTATAGTCTTTAAAGAAAAAAAGTATGTCAAATTATTAACACCTATGATTAATTTGAGAATATTATGATTATATATAATTCAAATAGTCAAAGTCAAGGATTTTACACATTTTCGAATGCAGTCTGATTCATTTATCTTTACTATCCAGTAAATATATAAAAGATAGGTCAAAATCATGTCAATCATGAAAGTCATTTAAATATGGAGATGCTATTAAAACAAATACAGTAGTCTCAGTGTACAATTCACATGTTTAATGCTTAAAAAACATGCAATCACTTGAATGGTCAGTTACTGAAATTGGAGGGAATTCATACGCAGTAGTTAACCCTTAAACGCCTACTGGACGTATCATATGTCGACTAAAATTGTCTGTTGGGTGCCAAGTGGACGTACCGTACGTCGACTACAAAAAATTTCAACCTTCGGTCAACTTCGACTCGACTGAAATGGTCGAAAAACGCAATTGTAATCTAAAACTCTTGCATTCTAGTAATATTCAATCATGTACCTTCATTTTGCAACAAACTGGAAGTCTCTAGCACAATATTTCGATTTATGGTGAATTTTTGAAAAAAACTTTTTTCTTACGCCAGCGCGGTAACTCGGCCGAAAATTTCAGAAATTCTTTCGTCATTTTGTCGTAATTTTTGCACTGTTCTATATTAGCCGTTACATAAAGTTTTATATATGAAAATGTTGCAATTTCATGTACAATACAACAGAAAATAACTCATGGTTGTAGCTTTTATCAGTTTTGAAATATTTTCATATAAATCACGATAACTGCCAAAATTTCAACCTTCGGTCAACTTTGATTTCGACCGAAATGGTCAGAAACGCAATTGTAAGCTAAAACTCTTACATTCTAGTAATATTCAATCATTTACCTTCATTTTGCAACCAATTGGAAGTCTCTAGCACAATATTTCAATTTATGGTGAATTTTAAAAAAAAAAACTTTTTCCTTACATCCGCGCCAGAAATTCTTTCGTCACGTTGTTGTAATGGTTGCACTGTTTTATATTAGTCGTTACATAAAGTTTTATATATGGAAATGTGCGCAGTTTCATGTAGAATACAACAGAAAATAACTCATGGTTGTAGCTTTTATCAGTTTTGAAATATTTTCATATAAATCACGATAACTGCCAAAATTTCAACCGGTCAACTTTAACTTTCGACCGAAATGGTAAAAAAACGCAATTATAAGCTAAAACTCTTACATTCTAGTAATATTCAATCATGTACCTTCATTTTGCAACAAACTGGAAGTCTCTAGCACAATATTTCGATTTATGGTGAATTTCTGAAGGAAAAAAAAAAAAAAAAAAAATTTTCCTTACGTCTGCATACGGTAACAGGGCCGAACATCTCAGAAATTCTTTTCGTCATGTTGTCGTAATGTTTGCATCGTTTTACATTAGTTGTTACATAAACTTTTTATATATAAAATGTGCGCAATTTCATGTAGAATACAACAGAAGATAGCTCATGGTTGTAGCTTTTATCAGTTTTGAAATATTTTCACATAAATCACGATAACTGCCAAAATTTCAACCTTCGGTCAACTTTAACTCGACCGAAATGGTCAAAAAACGCAATTGTAAGCTAAAACTCTTACATTCTAGTAATAGTCAATCGTTTACCTTTATTTTGCAATAAATTGGAAATCTCTAGCACAATATTTCGATTTATGGTGAATTTTTGAAAAAAACATTTTCCTTATGTCTGCGCGGTAACTCGGCCGAACATCTCAGAAATTCTTTCGTCTCGTTGTTGTAATATTTGCACCGTTGTATATTAGTCGTTACATAAAGTTTTATATATGAATATGTGCGCAATTTCATGTACAATACAACAAAAATAACTCATGGTTGTAGCTTTTATCAGTTTTGAAATATTTTCACATAAATCACGATAAATAGAAAAATTCGACTTTAGGTCAACTTTAACTATGAAATGGTCGAAAACTGCAATTGTAAGCTAAAACACTTACAGTCTAGTATCATTCAATCAATTAGCTTCATTTTTCAACAAACGGGAAGTCGCTAGCACAATATTTCGATTTATGGTGAATTTTTGAAAAAAACATTTTCTGAGTCCAGCCCCGTGTCAGCCGGTGAAATTCCATACTAACACGAATTTCTAGGTACAAAATGCTAGATATACCAGAGAAAAAAGAGCTTTCAGGAATGCTGGGGTTACTACTCCCAGATCGAGCGTCTTCCACAAGGGAGACGTCGGTATAACCAAGGGTGAGTGAAAGGATCACAACCACAGAGCCACACTCGATAGATATCCTCATGTCAAAACCCCTCGAAGAGAGCGGTGAGCCGTTCCAGCCCCCACGCTCATGCGCCCACCAGGCCGGCGACACCAGCGCCACCTACACTCATTCCATTTTCTAGCACGTGATCATCGTCACCGAGAGTTTATGTGCTTTTGCTTTTTTGATGTTTCCTGCTTTTACATCATGTCTTCAAGCAGTTTTACCATCTCTAAGTTAAGTACCATCTTATTGTGGGGTTTTTATGATAAGTGTGGCTGCATCAGTCCGTATTTCATATATATGGGATTGTTGTTTATGACGCCACGGCGTCCCCCAGCCAGCCATGTCGACCGTGAGATTACCCTTCCAGTTTATTCTGTTCGGGCTGTCTCTTTGTCGTTATATTACTTATCTTTTCCCCCTGGATCTCATCCTGGCGGTGTTTCCTGGGAGGGTGTTTTATTGGTGTTTTGTTTTTGTATGACTGACCCTCATGGCAGGTTCCCTCTATAGGGTTCCCGTCATTCCCCACTTAGGCTTCCCCTCCGGGATGGGTTCCCATGTTGGTCTTACTTATTTATCATTATTATTTTTATCATATTCTTGCGTTGGTGCTATACGTATTTTGTTGCCTTGTTCATTCGGGGTAGCGTCAGCTCGACTGTCTGGCCGCTCCTTGGAGCTAGGCTACGCACCTCGCATTAGCACATTATTCTTGGGTTATATATTTTATGTATATTGTGTATATTTGTGATGGTTTTTATATTTATGTGTGGGTATCTCCCCTTGCCTTTCATATTGATAGGCTCGTATTGCTTCCTTGACCTCCCGCCCTCCTAGTAGGTTAGGCGTGGGGTGGACCCTCAGGTTGAGGGAGTTTTTGTTGCCGTTTCTCCCAGTGGCCGTTATTTGGGTGACAGAGTGAGACCTCTTTGTCCTCCCCTTCTTTTCGAAGGGGAAGAGTTCGTTGGGTGTGTCTCCTCTAGGCTATATTGCATTACCCCCCCCCTCTCTTTCGGCCCTGGTTGTATTTCGGCACGGAAATTTCTCTCCCTGTTATTTCCTCCCCCACCCTTCCCTTGTCCCTCTCCATTAGCCTAGGCCATGTCTAAGCACGGGCGTTGACCTAGGCTTTGTCTAGGCAGGAGTCGGCGTGTTGAGAGCTTGGTCGCTATCCCTTTTCCTCGGGAGTAGGCTTGTCCTGCCATCGCTAGTATTATTTTCTTGGCGTGGTGTGTGATTGCAGTCGAGTTGGTGAAGCATTTTCCCTTGTCTCCTGTTTTCGCCTGTCTTAGCCTACTCCTCTTCCCTACCCCACCAACCCTCCCTCCCCCTCCCCATCTCAGGCCAGCTCTTGCCTATTCTCGTGCGGGTGACGCTAGATGGCGTTTTCTCCGAGTTGGGGACTTCCCCTGGTGGAGAGATTCGTTCCCTCCCAGAGCTAGTCCCCGGCAGCGCTGAGTTTGTTTTGATGTTTCGTTTACCAACTCTCCAAGGATCGAG
This sequence comes from Macrobrachium rosenbergii, assembly GCF_040412425.1. Classification (NCBI taxonomy): domain Eukaryota; kingdom Metazoa; phylum Arthropoda; class Malacostraca; order Decapoda; family Palaemonidae; genus Macrobrachium; species Macrobrachium rosenbergii. The sequence goes on from NC_089748.1 coordinate 6,878,743, forward strand.
CGGGTTTCGAACATTCTTTCTTTTGTTCTCGTCCTCTCTCCGTCGATTTGCTTTAGTTGGGTTGATTGGCGCCTACTCCGGCTTATATTATACTTGGCCTTGCGATGACGGTTGCCTCACCCACCTATAGTTTCTCTGGCGGGGAGGTTCAGGCTCCGGGGGGAGAGATGCCTCCGGTCTCCGGATATGATTCTTTCATTATACCATCACTTGTATCTTATATATATATATTTATATTATCCTGGCGGAGTGATCTTCTCACTCCGCCACTGCACTTATTTTATATGTTTTTTTTTGAGGTCCGGTGTTCTGCCCTGGGGTTCCGCTGTCTTTATTGCTGGCAGCCCTTGTGGTAGGACCCTGTTGACTCAGTTCTTCCGTTCCGCCGGAGTATTCCGGTGACCGGGAAGTAACTTGCCTACCACTCTGTTTAATCTATGGTTTGGTGGCCCCGTCTCTGACGAGGGGTTTTTCTTTCCGCCGGAGTATTCCGGTAGTAGGTTGAAATACCCTGGCCTACCGGCTTTAGGTTGCTTAGAGTGGTAGGTTCATGTACTTTTTTACACTTACAGACTGTTCGTTGTGAGGAGCCGGGGTGCACCGCTTCCCTCCAGCAACCCTATGGGCATGTGGTGTGCTGGACCCACGCTGGCTGTGCGGTCCGTCTGGATGACCTTATTGTTTGGCACCCCGACGGCTGAGGTCTGCTTCGCTCTGTGCGCTAGCATCCAGGACAAGTCGGTAAGATATCGCTTCCCGTTCCTTACGTCCCTTAAATCTGTTTAATGCTTATATTGTTTTCGGGGTTTATATTTCAGTTCAACCCTAATTGCCTACTCTCTTCCAGGCGGATGAGTCCTCTAAGAAGACTTCCCTTGAGTCTCTCCGCGCCTGGGTGGCTGGGTTCGGAAGAAACGTACCGTCAAGGAAGCCTTATGTCCTCGACGCCAAGTTGCGTGACTTGCTTTACCCCGGCGCCCGTGTTGCTGCTGCGGTTCCCGAGGAGTTGGCCAACCCCATCATCCAGCAGATCCAGGACGCGACCCAGCCACCCCAAGAGGATATCCTGTATGCGGAGGTGTCGGAGGACGTCGCCGCCTTGGACTTGGACCTGGAACCTATGAATACAGAGCCGGACCAAGTGGTAGGTAGCGAGTTAAGTGAGGTTGCGGGGGCGGGCGCCCTTTTTGATTCCCCATCATCCTCTGTATCTTCCTTTTCAGGGTTTGGAAAGTCTTCCATCTTGTGTGACAGGGCTCCATCAGCTGTCCCCAAGTTGAAGCTGAAGACTTCATGGAAGGCGAAGGGCTTTAAGTCCTCGTCTTCCAGGAAAGCATCTCCTTTCCCCCCGTCGAAGGCTAAGGTCCCCGTACCTGTAGCCTCCGGGAGCAAACCTGGAACCTCGGGCAAAGGCGCGAGTAAGAGGGCACCAAGACCAAGCCGCCCTCGCCAGCCTGCCTTTGACCCTGAGGTGTTTGCGAACTCGCTTCTGGAGAGGTTCTCGGCGGAGGTTGAGTCGAAGCTCTCCAAAATATCAGAGAAGCTTCACAGCCATGACAACATACTGGCGGGAATGGCTCGCTCCGGCAGAGCCGAACCACAGTATGAGATCCCAGACACGGCTAATCTCCCTCCCTTCGATGTCGGGAACCCTTGCCGTTTTGCTCTTCATGCCATTCGGCACGAAGACACCTTGACGGTTGAAGGTCTTGGCACGAGACGTTTGGAGGAGCTGGAGTTTTTCCCTCCCGATCTCCTGCCTCCTTACCCAGGCTTCGTTAGGCTGACGGAGGAAGCCTGGGTACGTTCGGACAAGGTCCCTAGAGAGACTGTGATCTTCCCTAGGGACCAAGCTCAGTCTACTCTCCTGCGCACTCTTACGGAGTGGCAGGCAGAGAACACCAAACTTACACCTTTCAAGGGCAACTACACCATGTTTGCCCTAGGTGATAAGTTGCCTACTCCCTGCATCAACAAAGTGGCTCTGGCTACGGCTCGAGCTTGCTTTGAAGGCAACCCTTTGCCTCAATTAAGGGAGACAGACTCCACATCCCTGGTATTCCCAGGTGGGAAAGCTGGACGCTCACTGCGCGTCTACCCAGTTTAGCGAGCAGCTTCCTAAGCTCCCGGAAGCCTTGCTAAAGGCAGAATTTGAGGCCCGGACTAGGTTAGGCCGGTCCTTGAACTCCGCCTGCCTCACAGAAGCGACTGCCATCTCCTGTGCAGAAGAGCCCTTCTTCCAGGTTCTGGCTAAATCCCTGTTAGCAGGGTTTCAGTCAAACCTATATGACTTTATGGTGGCTAAGCTGGAGTGTAGGAGATTCATCTTTGCTGAGGCCACCATACGTCATGAGCCTAACAAGCTCATGAAGAGCTCTATCTGGGGCCCTAACCTTTTCCCAGATGAAGACGTAGCCAGTGTGCTGAGCGAGGCTACTAGAGCCAACCAAAGTCTTCGCTCTCGTTGGGGTATCTCTGCTCACAAGTGGAAGACCCCAGAATCTGGCGGCTCCCAGACCAAGTCTGGTAAAAGATTCAGGAGACATAAGAGGCCTCACCACCAGATGGTTGTTCAAGCTGTCCCGGTCTCGGCAGTGGCCCAGCCCTCCACCTCTAAGGCTCATCCCCAACAATACGTGCTGGTCCAACCAGCTCAATCCCTTGCTGCACCCTAAATGCGTCTCCTCACCAGCGTACAATCCCACCTATGAGGGCCGTGGGTTCTTTCACGGCCTTAATAGGAGTGCAAGGGGGGGAAGAGGTCGGGCCCCTTACAGAGGCAAGTCTAACACCGCCCCAAGAGGAAAACCTGGACGTGGTAGAGGAAACAAACCGCTTCCTCCCACTGAGAACAGTCAGGTAGGTGGTCGTCTTTACTGGTTCAGAGACCAGTGGTCCTTCAGTCCTTGGGCACACAGCATTGTGTCCAAAGGTCTGGGTTGGAGCTGGACCAAGGACCCCCCTCCCCTGATCAGGTTTTACCAGCCACCCTCCAGAGTCCTACAGGACTATGTGGCGGAACTGCTCAACAAGCGAGCAATAAAGAAAGTAAGGCACCTCAAATTTCAAGGCAGGTTGTTCACTGTCCCAAAGAAAGACTCCGGTCAGCAAAGAGTGATTCTGGATCTGTCGCGTCTAAATCTTTATATAAAATGCGACAAATTTCACATGCTTACGGTAGCACAGGTACGGACTCTACTTCCGCGTGGAGCCGTCACCACCTCTATCGATCTTTCAGACGCTTACTATCACGTCCCGGTTGCGCGGAACTTCTCTCCGTTCCTGGGTTTCAGACTCGGGAAACAAGCCTACTCCTTCAGGGTCATACCTTTCGGTCTAAATATAGCCCCCAGGATATTTACAAAGCTGGCGGAAACGGTAGTGCAACAACTCCGGTCCCGAGGGATCTCCCTAGCAGCGTACATGGACGATTGGATAATTTGGGCACCAACAGTTCCAGAGTGCCGGAAGGCCATGGCCATGGTCATCGAATTCCTGGAGTCGTTAGGCTTTCAGCTGAACAGAGTGGCTGGGCCTCCAGTGGGATCTGTCCTCGTACACGTTATCCCTTCCGCCGTCCAAGCGGAAGGAGATAGCTTCCCTTACCAAGAAATTTCTGAGAGACAAAGCAGCATCCCGCCGGGCCCAAGAAAGAATCCTCGGCTCCCTTCAATTTGCCTCAGTGACGGACCTGCTCTTAAAAGCAAAATTAAAGGACATAAACAGAGTGTGGCGGAGTCGAGCCAATGTCAGGCTCAGAGGCAAGGTCTCCTCCATCCCGCGGATTTTAAAGGCGAGACTGCGGCCTTGGTCCACAGTCAGCGGTCTGTCCAAGACAGTCCCGCTTCAGTTCCCTCCTCCGGCGCTGGTGGTTCACACAGACGCCTCATTAAGCGGCTGGGGAGGGTATTCGCCAAAACAAAAAGTACAAGGAACATGGTCTACAATGTTTTAACGGTTCCATATAAACACCTTGGAAGCTATGGCGGTATTTCTAACCTTAAAGAAAATCCGCCCCCCCAGCTGGATTCACATCAGACTGGTGTTGGACAGCGCCGTGGTAGTTCATTGCATCAACAGGGGCGGCTCCAAATCAGGTCGCGTAAACCACGTTATGGTAGCTATTTTCTCCCTGGCGAACAAGCACAGCTGGCATCTGTCAGCCACCCACCTAGCAGGGGTGCGGAACGTGGTGGCGGATTCCCTGTCCAGAACCACTCCGTTGGAGACGGAGTGGTCTCTGGACGGAGAGTCTTTCAATTGGATTTGCCGCCGGGTTCCGGGTCTCCAAGTGGATCTGTTCGCGACGGAGAGCAACTACAAGCTTCCCTGTTATGTGGCCCCGAACCTGGACCCTCAGGCTTATGCCACAGACGCAATGACCATAGACTGGAACAATTGGGAGAAGATTTACTTGTTTCCCCCAATAAACGTGTTGTTAAAAGTACTGCACAAACTCAGGTCATTCAAAGGTCAACTGGCCCTGATAGCCCCTTATTGGCCGAAGAGCAACTGGTTCCCTCAGCTTCAGGAACTCAAGTTGCAGAGTCATTGGATTCCCAATCCCAGATTGACCCAAGTAGTACAAACCAAGACTGTGTCAGCTTCCTTTAAAATTCAGAATGCCCTAGTTTTATGGACTTTATAAAGTTCGCTGCCCAAAAGGGAGCAAACATTGACCCCGTTAACACTCTGTTTTTAGAATCAGATAAGAGAGATTCTACTCTCAGACAATATGACTCAGCAGTCAAGAAATTAGCTTCCTTTTTGAAGGCATCTGAAGCTCAAACTATGACTACTAACCTAGCAGTTACCTTCTTTAGATCACTGTTTGAAAAGGGCCTTGCCCCGGCCACTATTACCACAGCTAAGTCAGCCTTGAAGAAGGTATTTTTATATGGTTTTAAAATTGACCTTACAGATTCTTACTTTTCATCTATCCCTAGAGCATGCGCTCGTCTGAGACCCGTATCGCGCCCACATTCTGTTACGTGGTTCCTCAATGATGTTCTTAAGTTAGCATCTGAGATTGACAACTCACAATGCTCTTATTTGGATCTGTTAAGGAAAACCTTATTTCTGATTAGCTTGGCTTCAGGTGCCAGAATTTCAGAGCTGTCGGCTCTCTCTAGAGGTGATGATTTTGTTAGTTTCCTCCCATCCGAAGAGGCCCTCCTTTCTCCTGACCATAGATTTTTAGCTAAAAACGAGGACCCTCAAGACAGGTGGTCCCCTTGGAAGGTGGTGCCTCTTCCACAGGACCAGTCCTTATGCCCAGTCTATACCTTAAAGTCTTACCTTTTAAGAACTCCACAGTGTAAGTCGGTTCCTCTTTTCATCAGAGAGAAAGGTGGAACTCTTTCGTTGAATGCTATAAGACAGCAAATTCTGTATTTTATTAAACAAGCCAACCCGGATTCAGTCCCTAAGGTTCATGATATCCGTGCAGTAGCTACTTCCACTAATTATTTTCATAATATGGACTTTACAGAACTTACCAAATATACGGGATGGAAATCACCTCTAGTGTTTAAACGCCATTATTTAAAATCACTCGAAGCCCTGAAATTTTCAACAGTGGCTGTGGGGAGTGTCATTCCCCCACCTTAATTATCCTTTATCCTTCCCCCTTCCCCCCCGCCCGCCTGCCTCATTTACTTCTCTGCCTGCCCTTCTGGATAGATCATGCCTCACTACCTTGCTCCTCATATTGATATTATTATTGTCTTTATTATTATCTTTTTGGTGACTGTATTTTGACATGTTATGATTTTGGATTGTCTTAGGGGTACTGGGCTGTTTTTATTTTGCTCCATATACCCCATAAATTTTCTCATGTTGTAAATGTCTCTCTTATGCTTAGATATAAGTTTATATTTACTCCTCATAATTTTGGTATTATTGAATGTATTTTGACTACTGTATTGCTTTGTGTACCATTTTTGTATTCTACTTTTAAGGTCGTATTAGTGTACTTTCATGTTACTAATCATTTTCTCATGTGGAGAGATATTCTAATTAAATCCTTTTCCACAGCTTGTGTTTTTTCTTCAGATCACCTTGTATTTTCCTGTAGTTTGCAGTCTTGGCATGATTCTCTATCACTATTTCACCGGCTGACACGGGGCTGGACTCAGAAAAGGGATTTTGACATAGGAAAAATCTATTTCTGAAGAAGGCCCCGTGTCACCCGGTGACCCCCCCAGAAGTTGCTTTCGCCCCCCCTACTTGCACATGCCAAGCCTGGGGGTGGTGCTAGTCTGGAATGAGTGTAGGTGGCGCTGGTGTCGCCGGCCTGGCGGGCACATGAGCGTGGGGGCTGGAACGGCTCACCGCTCTCTTCGAGGGGTTTTGACATGGGGATATCTATCGAGTGTGGCTCTGTGGTTGTGATCCTTTCACTCACCCTTGGTTATACCGACGTCTCCCTTGTGGAAGACGCTCGATCTGGGGGTAGTAACCCCAGCATTCCTGAAAGCTCTTTTTCTCTGGTATATCTAGCATTTTGTACCTAGAAATTCGTGTTAGTATGGAATTTCACCGGGTGACACGGGCCTTCTCAGAAATAGATTTTCCTATGTCAAAATCCCTTTTTTACGACCGTAGCTATTTAATTCATGCATCATTTTGTGATGATATTTTCTCTGTGTTGCTTTGATCGTTTTACAATTTGTTATATACCAAAATCATCGCAATGCAGTGTACAATACAACTAAAAAAATTAACTCATTAGCTTTAACCGTTTTTTTTCGCTGTCATATATTCCAATATTTATATATGATAATGATATTTTTTCATTTCTGATGGTTGCATACTAAACTTCAGGCAATGACAAAAAAAGGAGCCAAAATGAACTCTTAATCTTAAAAACTAAGTGTGCTGTGATTTTTGAAAAAACTTTTTTCCGCAGCGCTAACTCACCGAACGCCGCCGGCATACGGGAGACGTTTTTGTAAATAGAGGCTAGGCGTTTAAGGGTTAACCGAGCTAACCTAGAATAAAAAGAAACAGCTGTCAGCACAGTAACCATTCCGAGATATACATACACTGAAGTATAAAGGAGTGTCTTGACTTCAATAATGGAGGATTTCTTGAAAGACACCAAACGTATTGGACGGATAATGAGCCAGACGAGAATCGTCGTAATTAAGGTCTTCAACTATCTCCATGAGCAGCATGATCAGGAATGCGAAGATGATATTTTAAAAAGGACTGATGTTGCAACGATGTCTGTCCGCTCCATTCAGCGAATAAAGCAACAACACAAGCATGAAGAAATGTACTCCCCACCCCCTAGGACCAGAACATCACCAGTAATGGAGACTGGATAATTTTGATAAGGATTATGTACGCCGGGAGATAATGGCTTTCCACAAAAGAGGTGAAATTCCAACAATTGAGAAATTACTGGAAAAGGTGAAGGAGCCACCTGTGAATTTCCCTGGTGCTTATACGTCCCTTCTCAAGCTTGTTATGGAAATCGGGTTTCGCTATAAAAAGGTTGAAAGTGGCAGGAAGTTGTTAATGGAAAGGAACAATATTGTTCTTGCAAGAAATAAATATCTAAGACTTACTGATAAAAACAGAAAATCCAACACTCCAAGGCCAGAAATATACATGGATGAAACATGGGTCAATCAAAAGTGTGTGTGAACAAATGTTGGACATTACCCGATGGAATTGTTGGTCCAACAGTGAAAACGGGAAAAGGAGCTAGATTTATCACAGTGCATACTGGGGAAGAAAACGGATCCGTACCTGGAGGATTGCTAATTTTTTTATTGAAAAATGGTAATAAGGGCAATTACCATGACAGTATGAATCATACATGCTTCCTATCGTAGTTTCAAACACAGCTACTAGCAAACATTCCAGCTCGGTCTCTCATTGTCTTAGATAATACTTCATATCATTCCAAAATATCAAACAAAGCACCTGTCAGCAGTTCAAAGAAAGTGGAAATTGTCTCTTGGTTAACCAAACACAACATAGCTCATGACCCTTCTTTTACCAAATGCGAACTTCTTGATGTGGTAAAGCAGCACAAGTACCTACAGGAGTATGAAATTGACAAAATCATTCGAGATGCTAGCCATAAGGTACTTAGACTTCCCCATCATTGTGAATTCAACCCCATAGAATTGATTTGGGCACAAATACAAAATGAGGTTAAGAAATACAATTCAAATCAAAATCAGACTTTGACAAATGTTGAACATATAACTAAACGTGCAACAGACAGAGTAACAGCAGAGGACTGGAGATCACGTATGCGTCACACAAGAGAAGTGGAGGATATTTATAGAAGAAGTGATATAACACGTGACCATCTACCTGAAAAATTGATTATAAACATCACCAGTGACAGTGAGGAGTCAGCAAGCGATGACTGAAGTAGTTATTGTATTTAAATGAAATGTTTAAAGTACCAATGATGAATGAATTTGTTACTTTGAGGTATTGTTTGATGTATTCAATGATGAATCAATCCATTTTCTTTTGAGTCAATTAAATGTTTGATATATCAAGATATATATTTATTTTACCTAAATATGTTTACATATAATTGCAGCAAGTTTCCGATCTAAAAAGATTGTTAGACTGGGTTATAACACACCGAAACTTATAGCAAAATATAAAGATGACAACACTGACTTAGTCAAGTTGTCTACGATGAGCGAGCTGTCAGAATCAGCTGATCATCGAGTGGCTGTTTATAAAGACAGTTCACCTCCCCACTGCCATCATGCGTATTTGATGGTGTCTTCTGATTCATATAATCATATATACCTTGTTTATAGGTATGTAATCAACAGTATATAAGTTATTATGAAACATGGCTTGTATTATTTGTTTTTATTCAATTTATATATAATATAATGCCGAAATAACATTGTTTACAATCGACAATAATTTTGTTTCTTCGGCTTCGATTTCCTGTAACATGTATAAATTCTTTTTTCCTACTCCAAATGACATTTTAACTCTATGAAAGAATTTCTAACTCTAGTTCTCCAATAATTAATATTTCACATACGAAATGGAAAGAGGATTATATCATATCAAAATATTTTCTATGAAAATATGGATAAGGACTCGAATTAATGAAATGGGCAGGCCATCACAGCCAACTTAGCATGTGGCAAGTATAGTAGCCTTACAGGCATGCTACCGAGTCATAAAAAACTAGGCTATTTTATTGAGCCTTGGATACCGTTTTTATATAATGCCAGACTTATTTGTTCTTTCTTAACCTACTGTAAGGTATTGCCTAATCCAGATTATTATAGATCACTCTTAAATGTATAGGCTAGGCTATACAGTATAAAAACATAAAACTTACTAATATGTAACCTTATACAGTAGTTTACTATTTTTTGTCTAACCCAGGTTGTTGTTTATATCCAATCCTAGGCTATTTGGTCCACTATATAAAAAGAAAACTCAGTAATGTGTAACCTTATAGCCAGGCTATAACTTACTCTAATCTAGGATACTGCCTAATCTGGATTATTTAATTAACACTCAAGGGTATGGGTCACATAAAACACAATTAGCCTACTATTTCATTTAGTCCTACATTATATGGTCTAGGCTAACAATTTAGTCCAAGAATGGGATGTTTTGTAAAACGTTATTACTTAACTTGATATACAGTAATGCCTAGGCTAGTCCTGGATTACTTAGCTCATGCTTATGCCTAGACTAGTCCTGGATTACTTAGCTCATGCTCAAGTGCACAGGCTTATATAAAAGTAAAAAATTTATACTGATATGTAGCCTTATTGTTAGGCTATCGATTTACTTTGCCCAGATATTGTTATTGTCTGATCCTAGGGGTCCTCGGTGTAAGCTAGGCCACTTAAGGATACGTAATCCTAGGACATAGGCTACAGACAACATCCATTATTAATCTAGTCTAAATTATTTTCACTTACTGCCTAGATTATTGTAGACATCGTATAATCTGAAAGGATTTTCTACATTAATAACAAGTTGTGGAACATTTCTTTTAGTTAAAACATTTAGAGAGAATTTAAAACAATTTTCGCTTTACAAAACTAGGTAGCAATCAATGCTTTACGTAACTAGGCTGGGTAGCAATCAACGACCCGGGTTCTGGCTTTTACAAAGAAATTATCAATTCCAAAAGTTTACAACTAAAACTTTTAATTGGAACTTAATATTAAACAATTATCTCGCTATTTTTGATGTTTCCATGATCCTCAATAACGAAAACGGAGAAGTAGAATTTTTTCTGAGCGTTGGTAACGACGTGAACTGTTTGCTATAGACCAAAGAGAGTTAATGGCTCCTTTGTCTTTTAACGGCCCAGTTGTAAACAAGAGGACAGATGCGCATGTGCAATAGTCACTTCTCTTTCTTGCAGGTTCCTTTGACATTGGAAAAACTGGGTTCAGCTTCATTGAAGATAAGGGAGAGTGCCCTCTTATCTTTGAGTCCATTATATACTCCATCATGTGTTATAATGTTAATCATATAACACAATACCTGGGCCAAAAAGACCAACTAGAAGAGAATTCTTTGACATCAGTTTGATAACCATGGAGCTCTGGTAGACCATGGAAGGTAAACTCGAGGACAAAACAAGTGACTATGCTATCAAAACACCCCTAAAAAATGAATCCCCTATGTAAACATAGTCTTGCAAGCTAATTCCACATACAAATGGCCTAGCTGCCAACTTACTTACTACTTGGCTAAATTCTGACACTCCTTTTTATCATTTTATTACTCATATATTTTCACTTTATCATTTTATAACTTCCTCCTTCACATCCATAAAGGACTTATGGTTCAACAATCCCTTCAAGCATAACCACTTTGGCTTCTATAGTCACTCCAAGACTCTTCACTCATCCTTGCTTCACCTATTCAGTAACTCACCACTAGGTTTACTTTAATAAACTTACTCTTGCTCACATCACCTCACAACTTTCCCCTTTGCTAACACTATCAAACTCTTCCCCTAGTTTCTGCAGTTTTTCTTCACTATCCTCAATCATCAGTACTGTTTTATCTGTAACTATCAATCATTGCACATTCCATTAACAACTTTATTTCTTATACCACAATTTTCCACCTACATGTACTATCCTTTCTAACTTCTTGCATCACTCCATCCTTCAAGATACTGATAGTTATGATGACTTAACAGGCCTTTACCTATGCAGAAATCTGGGGCTAAACAACATGATTAAAATGAACCCCTCTGTTACTTGGCAAAAACACAGTTTATGACATATCCATCTTGCCACTTCACCCCTATCCAAAGCTAATAACAGCAGTCAAAAGAAAACCTAGATCATTACAGGACTGGGATGAGTCCCTAAAATCTTATCTTATGGTGACTGATATGATACCAACCCCATTATAACATGGATTTAATGGGGATATGTCCTTAGCAACTAAAAAACTAGTAATAAACATACAACCCCCTTTCCAAATCTAGAGCACTTGTTTACAATAAATATTCATATTAACCCTTAAACGCCGACTGGACGTATCGTAAGTCGACTAAAATTGTCTGTCGGGCGACGAGTGGACGTAACGTACGTCGACTACAAAAAATGTCAACCTTCAGTCAACTTTGACTCGACCGAAATGGTCAAAAAACGCAATTGTAAGTTAAAACTCTTGAATTCTAGTAATATTCAATCATTTACCTTCATTTTGCAACAAATTGGAAGTCTCTAGCACAATATTTCGATTTATGGTGAATTTTTGAAAAAAACTTTTTCCTTACGTCCGTCGGTAACTCGCCGAAAATTTCAGAAATTCTTTTCGTCATTTTGTCGTAATTTTTGCACCGCTTTATAATAGCCGTTACATAAAGTTTTATATATGAATATGTGCACAATTTCATGTAAAATACAACAAAAAACAACCAATGGTTGTAGATTTTATCAGTTTGGAAATATTTTCATATAAATCACGTTAAGTGCCAAAATTTCAACCTTCGGTCAAATTTGACTCGACCGAAATGGTAGAAAAACGCAATTGTAAGCTAAAACTCTTACATTCTAGTAATATTCAATCATTTACCTTCATTTTGCAACAAACTGGAAGTCTCTAGCACAATATTTCGATTTATGGTGAATTTTTGAAAAAAACTTTTTCCTTACATCCGTGCGGTAACTCGGCCGAAAATTTCAGAAATTCTTTCGTCATTTTGTCGTAATTTTTGCACCGCTTTATAATAGCCGTTACATCAAGTTTTATATATGAAAATATGCACAATTTCATGTAAAATACAACAAAAAACAACCAACGGTTAATTGTAAGCTAAAACTCTTACATTCTAGTAATATTCAATCATTTACTTCATTTTGCAACAAATTGGAAGTCTCTAGCACAATATTTCGATTTATGGTGAATTTTTAAAAAAACTTTTCCTTATGTCCGCGTGCAGTAACTCGGCCGAACATCTCAGAAATTCTTTCGTCACTTTGTCATAATGTTTGCACCGCTTTATAATAGCCGTTACATAAAGTTTTATTTATGAAAATGTGTGCAATTTCATGTAGAATACAACAAAAATAACTCATGGTTGTAGCTTTTATTAGTTTTGAAATATTTTCATACAAATCACGATAAGCGCAAAAATTTCAACCTTCGGTCAAATTTGACTCGACCAAAATGGTTGACAAACACAATTGTAAGCTAAAACTATTACATTCTAGTAATATTCAATCATGTACCTTCATTTTGCAACAAATTGGAAGTCTCTAGCACAATATTTCGATTTATGGTGAATTTTTAAAAAAACTTTTTCTTACATCCGCGTGATAACTCGCCGAACATCTCAGAAATTCTTTCATCACTTTGTCGTAATGTTTGCACTGTTTTATATTAGTCATTACATAAAGTTTTATATATGAAAATGTGCGCAATTTCATGTAGAATACAACAAAAAATAACTCATGGTTGTTGCTTTTATCAGTTTTGAAATATTTTCATATAAATCACGATAGAAAAAATTCTACCTTCGGTCAACTTTAACTCGATCGAAATGGTCGAAAGCTGCAATTGTAAGCTAAAACACTTACAGTCTAGTAATATTCAATCAATTACCTTCATTTTGCAACAAACGGGAAGTCTCTAACACAATATTTCGATTTGTGGTGAATTTTTGAAAAAACTTTTTTTATGTCCGCGCATTACGAATTCATACAACATTTTGTGATAACATTTTCTGTGTTGCTTTGATCGTTTTACAATTTGTTTTATACCAAAATCATCGCAATTTAGTGTACAATACAAAGAAAAAAAAAATAACTCGTTAGCTTTAACCGTTTTGCTCACAGCGAAATTTGTATACAATTATATATGAAATTTTTTTTTGCGCGGTCATATATTTTAATAGTTATATATGATGATATTTTTTTTCATTCCTGATGGTTGCATACTAAAATTCAGACAATGACAAAAAAAGGAGCCAAAAATGAACTCTTAATCTTAAAAACTAAGCGTGCTGTGATTTTTTTCCGCTTCGGCGCTAACTCCCGAACGCTGCCGGCATACGACAAACACTTTTGTAAATAGAAGCTCGGCGTTTAAGGGTTAAATAAAATATTTTAAAAGAAATTACATACTGGAAATGAAAGTATATGGACTGAATTACAAAATATTATCACTAGATTAGTGACCCCCATGAACCCCAAAGTTCTCGAGTATCATACATGTAACGAGACTACGATAAAATCATTTTACCTTCAGGAAAGCACATAATGAAAGAGACATTAAAAGAAAAAGAAAATAACTAGAAACATATGAAAATGACAGCACAAATACCTAGTCCCCCCCTCCCAAGAATAATTTACTGAAATTAAACGAGTATTTAACAACAACATTTTGTGCACAATAACGAAATAAAAATAAACATTAATAGAAAAAATTACTTCACATTTACAGAGAACTCCCCCCCCCCAAGTTCTGCTAAATTCAACAGATATCATCTTTGCATATCAAAAGCTGTTTTTTTTAATGAAATAGAGAAGCCTATTACAGACTTATAAGTAGACATAATGGATTAGTACTAATACTGGTAATTCTGAGATAGAGGGAGAATCTCTCTCTCTGTCCTTGTGCTTTTCCATAATAAAATGAGACAGAACATCCTAGCATAATGCAATACGAATAAAAATTAAGTACATGAACTTCAATTACAATATTATAAATTCACTTTAATACACTGTAATGTGGTAAACTTTTTACAGTGGTCCCTCACTTTTTTGCAGGGACAGGTTCCAGAACCCACCACAAAAATGCAAAATCCCCTCTGAAAATACTTATAACTGCCAAATACCCTGTACCTCTTAAACTAGAATGCTTATAACTGCCTATTTTAACTTTGTACTGCCATATTTAATAGTTCAAACAAAAATATACCTTAAATTATCATACCAAACCAATTCAATATCATTTAAAAAAAAAATACCCTAAACCTTCACCCCAAAAACACCCAAAGTCATCTTAGATTATCTCCATACAACTGTTGCTCTTAAGTATATACCACAGCCATAAAATTGCTTATAACAATGATTTACTAATTTTTAAATATTAATATTAATGTAATTACAAGAAAATATCTATAAAATGTATAATACAAATTAAATCTTTAATACAAATTAAATAAATCTGTCTTACAGAAAGACTGACCACTAATCAAGTTACCCTTGTGTAAGCAGGCATAGCTGTTTTCTCTCATAGTAATGAAGCCGTTCCGTTTTCCTTTTACATTGGTAAAAACTATTACGGTCACTAGTGTATTCAATATTTTGATTGTGCATATGTATTTCTCTCTCTCTCTCTCTCTCTCTCTCTCTGAGATAAAGAGAGATTGATTTTTTATACATGTTTATTTGTTTTGTACAATATACTTTTATAGATAAACATGATGTTACTTTGTCATTCATTTTTCATATTTTCCATGCTATAATTATACAACTTTCTGCATATCAATAAAAGCAGACTGGAAAATAAAATTAAAGTAATTAGCAAATCATCTTACGTAAACTTGTTAAGCTCATTCTGGGTTGGCGGCCCCAGAATAAGCTTGACAGGTACAATGATTCGCTAATTACTTTAATTTTATTTTCCGGTCTGCTTTTATTGAAATGCAAAAAGTTTTATAATTATAACATGGAAAATATGAAAAAATGATTGACAAAGCAGCACAACGTTTACCTCTAAAAGTATGCTGTACAAAACAAACATACTGTACATGCATAAAAAATCAATCTCTCTCTTATCTCAGTGAGAGAGAGGGGGAGAGATTAGTAGTCAAACATTCTGTAAGACAGATTTATTTAATTTGTACTAGTATTAAAGATTTATTAATTTGTATTAAAAATTTTATTGATATCTTGCTGTGTTTACATTAATATTAATATTTGAAAATTAGTAAATCATTTTTATTATAAAAATGTATTTAGTCATGAAAATAGAATGAAAATACAGTAATTAGTGAATATTGCTCTATGAAAAAATTTGCGAAAAATGGAGGTCCACTATACTTGTGAGGAAAGCCAACACTGAAATATTATTAAATGGTACAAGACAGTACATACATCAAGCCAACAACATAGACATTGATTTTGACTATAAAGACATAGGTAAAATATGTCAAGAATTGTTATATGCCTGGTAAAGCAATCACTTTGTATACATAATGCCTATGCACACACACAGACAATTTATGCATTGAGTAGCTTACGGGTTTTGACATTCAATCAACCTAAAAGTTTGTGTTAAATTATAATAAAAATGAAACTGAGTGTTATACTCTTACACAAGATAATGAGATGCATATAAGTTGTAAAAATTAAATTATAATTATTAACATATTCAAAACAATGGAAATAACAATAAGGCAAAACTAGGGATAAAATAACACCCTTTCCTTGTTAATAAATCATGGTATATCACTAACAATTTTACTTAAATTCCTAAAGATTGTCAGAGGGAATGAAACTAAACTAGATCAACTAGGACAGATTCTTTACATCAGGGTCATGCTTGATCTTCTGACCACCTGCACATTCTGGTTTGCTGTGGTTATGGAGCCCACCTGCTGCTCACTGGGAGCCATTAATCTTGGATGTGGGTCAAATAGGGGTCACAGAGGTCAGATATCTGGCATTCCATCAATCCAGGGAATTGCTTCTGTACAACAGTTTACTCTCTTTAATTAAAAATTCATTCCATGGCTGAAATTCAATGGTGGCTAAAAACAAACCTCTTAATGTTTTGGGTAAGATAAACTCCAGCCATGTCCTTTGAGAACTAACCTCTCCAGTTTCATTAGGGAAACCAATAAGCCACTTATTTATTGGATTGATGGAATGACAAACATCTGACACAGAGACCCACATTCAGGTTTAACGGCAACAACGAGCAGAAATGGGCAAAATAACTACAAAAAACTGAAATGCTTAAGTAACCAGATCAAGTAGAATTCTAATAAAAGAATCTGTCCTTGTAAAAGTTCAATTTGGTTTCATTCCCTTTGGTGGAAGGCTTAAGCCTTTTAAGCACTTTTCAAAAAAAATTAAGAGGGAAAGCTTAAGTCCTTACAAGTGTCATTCTAAAAAAAAAAAAATAATATAGTGAAAAGGGTCTAATTTCATCCTCTTCTTTAAAGAGTGACTGCTTTTCATAGTGCCCATCACAAATATTTTTAATAAAATCTTTCAATAATACGTAATAACTTCTGCCAAAAATAGATCATCATCAATACAGGTACAGTATATAAGAAAAATTTAATTTGTATGGTTCAAGACCACAAATTTTACCCTAAACAGACAGACAAATACAAATACTCTATAAACAATTTTAATGGAAAACTAAGGACTTCATTGTTAAATTGGGCTTGAAGGATTTGACTAAGAGACTTTTGGCAATTCAGATTCTAGACTTAGCTTCCTTGAAAACAACAGAGAACCCTTTTAAGGTTCCCTGTTTATTACAAATGTTATCAGAATGCTCCCATACTTATTTAAATCCTTGTGCTTTTACTCAATTCCCTTCAAATGTACTTACCTATTTCACTTTGACGAGTATCATGCTTTGCGACAGTTCTCGCATATGCTGTGTAATGACCACCTAATAGACGCCCCATGTGATTTATAACTCCATATAAATCATAAATGGCAGGGCCATCTTCTGGTTTTCTGGACATGTATGGTTGTACATTAAGCCCTCTGTTACAAGAATTAAAAAGAAAAAAGTATTACTGAATAGCACCTATGTCCAGTAAAACAAACTGCCACTGAAGCTATTCAGATGTATATCCACATAAAAATGAAGTTAACACGAGGCTTCACCTCACAACTACAGGTAGCTATATATAATGCATCAAATAAAGTAAATAATAACTCAAACAACTTCCTTACCTAACTGGGTACTGCACAATTTTGTCAATTTTATCTGAATATAAAACGTATTTAAAAGAAAATCTTTTAAGCTGTATGATTAACACATGTGGCAATCTCCATATACTCATCTGCTTTGTAGCTTCAACTGGCTTCTTGCATCTGGAAAACAAACACAATAGTCACTAAAACCAAACATTTTTAATCTGGGTCATGGTTAATTTTTTACCCTCCCCCCAACACATATACAAATGTAATCAGTTTACACAGTTTTAATTTTACAATACTAATGAACTACTGATTTGTTCTGTTAAAAACGTGGAAAAAATCCATGTTAGTTTTGCTAACAGCCCTAAGACAACTAAACCAATTGCTACAATGTGAGAAATAAATACCTAGTGTTGAATATTATGATGGAATACAAACAAAAACACACTCCAGTGAACAGTACGTACTATGTTGTCTCACAAACATGAAAGCTTCAGTATAAATTACCATGGAATGAGTATTGCAAGGCCATTTAAAAACTGGGTTGCACCTAAAATCAAAAGGACCAGAGAAGTTACATCTGCTGATGAAGAGATCCTGATAGATTTCCGGCAGGCTTAAAGAAGCTGGCTGAAGAGAAAGGATACCTTCTTCATAAATCCTAGACACTTCATGCCATGTTTAAAAGAAGACTGTCCGCTGGCTAGCTACACAATATGCATCCCAAGGATCTTCAGGTCCAGGCAGGTACTTAAAGTACTCTCTTTCCTGTAGTCTCAGTTGTAGCTCTGAGCAATCAAGGGGTTGTGAGGCAGACCTCTGATATAAATGATGGGTTTGTACTGTTTGTACTGAAAAATTCCTTTTTAAAACTACATTCGTTTCACAACAAACATCTTTTATGTTAGCAAAAACCTCAAGACAGGCAGTCCCTGGTTAAGAGCAGGGTTCCGTACCCAGCTGAGCGCTGCTAACTGAAAATTGCCGCCAACTGAAAATCAGCGATAATAGCACCGAAAACCCTACTTAACGGCGCTGTTAACTGGAGATTGGTGCCAAAATCCCCACTTAACAGCACTGTTAACTGGAGATCAGCACTGAAATCCCCACTTAATAGCACCTTTAGCCGGAGATTGGCACCAAAAATCCAGTTAATGACATCCCTTGCCAAGCGCTGTAACACCAAAATGCCATTAACTAATGCCGCTGGTAAGTGAGGACTGCCTGTACAGGCTGGAAGATTGAGCTGACGAAGATAACTTCAGTATTTGCTGATAGGAGCAAAGGATCTAACTAAAGTTCACAGGACAGAAATAGTAATGGCACTAAAGGCTCTAAAGGGAACATGATGGAGTCTTAGCTTTAAGGTCAATACTTTATAAAAGAGTATCTACGAAGTCAGTGATTGAAAATACATGGAGTACTCTTTAAAGAAAAAGATCGTAGATGATTATACTCATCACCAAGTGGAGAGGAACTGCTTCCAACAATACATGTTCTGAAAAAATGTCATCATGAAACAAAAATTAGAACTAAAAATGTCATCATGAAACAAAAATTAGAACTAAACTTATATTGAAACATTAATTAATCTCTTTAATCTTCATTTAAAGTAGACATACGGCATCCCACTCCTACCACATGCTTCTAAATGGATTATTTCCAGTCATGTATGCATTTCCACCCTTATGGAAGATTATGATCACCTTGCACCTAATGACAGTGGGTTATAGTTAAACATCAGTTCTCAAAAGGAATACTGTAGAAAAGACAACTTTGATGCAGCAGGCAAACATCATGACTGAGCAACATAGATTTGTATGAGCCTAACACAAAGGTGGGTATCTCTTACAAGCACTTCCTGGGTTGAATTGGAGAGAGGTGGTGTACACTATCCAATTTGGATCCGTGAAAAGCTAACCAGTCTACCCAGGGCTAGGGATAGATTCTCTTTGTCTTTAATATAGGTTCCAGTTACCTAGAGTTATAACTCTGCTATCAGCTTAACTGTGACAGCAGATCTCTTGGTTTAACTCTTGACAGTGTGTGCCTAACTTGTTGACCAGTCTCAATGGCATCCTACCAGAGGAAGACTCTTTCAGGTGATGGCAAGTCCTTCTAAGTTGGTGGTTTAAAGGAGATCATGTGTAAGCCCTCATTATCAGGAGAAATTTAGACAATGATCAAATCTACTAATTTTAAAACTTATCTAACCCGCTAGGATCCTCACTTGTCCAAAAAACACAAGGAACTTTAGAATGCTTGTAAAAACTCTTCACCAGGTCATATCTTTTTATGAAAATAAGTTTCTTTATTGCTACCTGATTTGTTAAACCAGCCAGAGGGGATGCAAGCCAGCACAACTTCATGCCAGTCCCAAGCCTGGGTAAATGGTGAGGGTTGGTGGCAGGAAAGGCATCTGGCTGTGAAAACTCTGCCAAAACCATGGATAGTAGCCAGGAACAGCCAAGAGAAGGCCAGAGCGTACCCTGTTCACGCTACATGGGCGGGTTTCGCCTGACCTACCCGATAAATGGGCAAGGGCTACCACGTCAAGGACGGGTGTGGTTAAAGAAGAAAGTCCAAGAGCTTAGAATTAGAATTGGAACTCTGAATGTTGGCACCATGACCGGACAAAGTAAGGAGGTGACAGATGTTATGGAGAAAAGGAATATTGATATCTTGTGTGCAAGAGACAAGGTGGAAGGGAAACAAGGCAAGAGAGATTGGGAGCGGATTTAAGAAGCTGTATAGTGGAACTGATGAAAGGCGAAGATGTGGAGTTGGGGTTGTTCTTAGTAAGGAAATGAAGGAAAATGTAGCTGAGGTTGAAAGAAAAAGCTGTAAAATAATGAAAGTGAAACTGTGCTGTGGGTGACATATTCTAAAAGTAGTCAGTGCCTATGCACCACACGTGGGCTGTGATGAGGAAGTTAAAAATAGATTCTGGAGGGAGATGGACGAGATGATTATGCCAACAGAAATGGAAGAAAGACTGGTGGGTGGAGGTGACCTGAATGGACACATTGGACACAGTCAGGAAAATATCAGTAGGATTCATGGACGACATGGAATGGGAGAAATGAATGAAGAAGGAGAACTTATAGCAGATTTTGCATTATCTTCTGATTTGGCAATAAAAAACACCTTTTTTACAAGCAAAAATTATGCAACATACAGTAGTGGAGGGAAACAGACACAAATAGATTTTCTGTTGTGTAGAAGAAACCATCTGGTGGAAGTAAAGAACTGTAAGATCATAAAGGGAGAAACTTTTAGCCCACAACGTAGGTTAGTTATGTATGATTTTTTTATACCGCGGGTTGCACAGGGGAAAACTCTGTGCAGCCCAAGATAAAGTGGTGGAGGCTAAAAGACCAAGAGATGATACAGCTTTAAAGAAGAGGTCCTGTACAGCAATAGATTAGCAGATGATGTGAACATCTGGTGGGCAGAAAATAGCACAATGATACTGAGAACAGCAGGGGAGCTATTAGGGAAAACATCAAGTAGAGGACCACCTAATGATAAGGAGAGCTGGTGGTGGAACCAAGATACTCAAGATAAGGTAAAAAGGAAATGAGAAGCAAGGATAATATATGAAAGAAGCAAAAAGGGCTGTGGCAAGAGCAAAGGCAGATGGAATAAATGAGATGTATGATAAAGTAGAAACATCAGAGGGTCAGAAGATGATCTACAATACAGGAAAAAGAAGAGATAGAGCAAATAAAGATCTGATGCACATCAAGCAGATCAAGGACCAAATTGGAAGTTTTGTCAAGGGAAGAATGTATAAGAGCAAGATGGAATGAACATTTTGAAAAGCTATTAAACAAAGAGAACCCCAGAAGAATAAGAGAAGAAGGAAACCCACGAGTAAGAGCAGTTCCAGATATCACCAGGGAAGAAGTGAAGAGACCACTTGACAAAATGAAAAATGGAAAGGCTGTTGGGCCTGATGGTATACCAGTTGAGGTGTGGAAATGCTTGGGAAGAGAAGGGGTTGATATCCTCTGGGACCTCTTTTCAAAGGTCTACATCCAAGAAAAAATGCCGGACAGCTGGAGAAATAGTACAGGCGGTCCCCAGTTATCGGCGGGGTTGTTTCTGAGGGTGTGATGATAACCGAGAATCGCCTCTAACCGAAAATCGGCAATTTCGGCGCTTTTTCGGGGGTTATCGGCACCGAAAAGTGCCTATTTTCGGTTATCGGCGCCTCTGTTAGGTATGTATCAGCACCAATACCCAATTATCGGCGCCGATAAGCAGAAATCGGTGATTTTCATCGCTAGACAAGCGCCGTAAAACCGAATCGCTGTTAACTGGGGACTGCCTGTATTATGGTCCCAATATATAAGGGAAAGGGGGATATACAAGACTGCACAAATTACAGAGGGATAAAATTGGTCTCATACTATGAAGATATATGAACGAATTATAGAGAAAAGAATAAGGAATGAAACAACAATAAGTGAAGAACAATTCAGGTTTATGCTAGGAAAGGGTACCGTAGATGTAATTTTTGCACTAAGGCAAGCAATGGAAAAACTTGCAGAAAGACAGAGAGGGCTAC
Source organism: Macrobrachium rosenbergii (assembly GCF_040412425.1). NCBI lineage: Eukaryota > Metazoa > Arthropoda > Malacostraca > Decapoda > Palaemonidae > Macrobrachium > Macrobrachium rosenbergii. The sequence goes on from NC_089748.1 coordinate 6,900,700, forward strand.
ATCTAGTATTTACTGATCTGGAGAAGGCATATGATTGGGAACGTAGGCAAGAAGTGTGGAAATGTATGAGAGAGAAGAGTGTTTCAGAAAAGTATATAAAAGTGGTCGAGGATATGTATGTAGAGGTTACCACTCAGGTTAGGAGCACTGTGGGAACAACAGAAAAGTTTAGTGTAAGAGTTGGTTTACATCAAGGTTCAACTCCCAGTCCCTACATCTTTGATCTTGTGATGGATGTTGTTACATCAGATGTCAGAGAAGAAGTCCCGTGGAGTGTGATGTTTTCTGATGATGATGTTTTGGTGTGGTGTTTGCTGATGATGATGTTTTGGTGGACCTGACTAGAGAGAGGGTGGAGATAAAACTAGAGTTGTGGAGACAAGCACTCGAAGATCGAGGTTTAAGGATAAGCAGAGCTAAGACAGAATATCTGTGGATGGGAGAAGAAGGAAAACAGGGTGCAGTTAAATTAGGTTTGGATGACATCAAGAGGGTCACCACTTTCAAGTACCTTGGGTCCTGTGTGATGGATGATGGTGGCATGGACTCAGAAATAAACCACAGGATACAGTGTGCTTGGATGAATTGGAGGAGATCATCGGGAATATTGTGCGACAAGAGGATTAGTGCAAGAGTAAAAGGAAGGTTTTATAAAAGTGTAGTTAGACCAGCAATGGCGTATGGGGCTGAGATGTGGTCAATAAAGAGGACTCAGGAGAGGAAGTTGGAAGTGGCAGAGATGAGGATGTTGAGATGGATGTGTGGAGTCACGAGAAAGGATAGGATCAAAAACGATTATATTAGAGGGACAGTCAAAGTGATAGAAGTGTCAAAGAAGATTCAGCAATAATAATAATAATAATAATAATCTAGCTGTTTCTATAGCATTAAATTTCCATAGTCTTCTCTATGCATCTTATCATCTCATCAGTCCGTAGCTGGTATGTCAGCTACATCCTCATTCCATCTCATCAGTCTGTAGCTGGTATGTCAGCTACATAAGAAGAAGAAGAAGAAGAAGAAGAAGAAGAAGAAGAAGAAGAAGAAGAAGAAGAAGAAGAAGAAGAAGAAGAAGAAGAAGAAGAAGAAGAAGAAGAAGAAGAAGAAGAAGAAGAAGAAGAAGAAGAAGAAGAAGAAGAAGAAGAAGAAGAAGAAGAAGAAGAAGAAGAAGAAGAAGAAGAAGAAGAAGAAGAAGAAGAAGAAGAAGAAGAAGAAGAAGAAGAAGAAGAAGAAGAAGAAGAAGAAGAAGAAGAAGCATTAGTGGAACTGATTTTATACAAGGTCTTTTCAATTTTTCTTACTATTCTCTTTTCTTCAAGGTCAATATCTGCTACGAGCTGGCTGATGTACATAATTTGGATAAGAGGAACGGCAGTTCTGAATATAGTCACTTTTTATTCTGGTACATGCAGGCAGAATTTAAACATGGTGTGATGTATCTGTCTAGTTTCAGGCTGTTGGCATACGGTAACTAAAATCTCGATGTCATTCTAGGGCGGTAGATTTGTAGAAGTTTTCGAAGGGCATCAACATTTCTGCCATATCATCAGTGATCCTCAGGAATGAGTGGGTTGGTTCTGCTTAGAATGGCCTCATCAATCTGTACATAAAGGGTCGCAGATCGGAGGTGGGAGGGGAGCTGAATTCTGATTGGCTTTTGGGGGATTTGTGCCCCTGAGCAAAGCCTTCTCCTAGATGTTGATGATTGCACCCATCTTCACATGTTGATGTTGGAGACAGTGGGGGTAGTGGTGCTGGGAGGGTCACTCAAATCAGAGGGAGGTGGCTCCTGACTGGTCTGCTCACTGGCTCAGAGTGCCTGAAGGTGGCATTCTATGTGCCATGTAGGGAGGAGGAAAGGCTAGGTCTTTCCTTTCCAATGTGTAGGGCCTCCAGGATGCAAGGGCAATGATGGTCTGTTGTATTATCAATACTTTCAATACATGTACTGGGAATTATATCACTCCGTTTTATTCTAATATTATGGTCGTTTTTGGCATAATTACGTAAGGCGCCTTCCTGAACGTGGCAGATCTTCTTAGAAAATCTCATCGTGATTATACTGATGTAAGGACTGAGGCATTCTTGGACTGGGCATCTGTACTGGTATTCCGGTAGACCACATTGATTCTCGTCAGAGGATCCTGCGCTGAAGGGGCTGGGTTGTTCTTCATAATCAGGCCACTAGTTTTCTTGCTTTTATAGTATCACTAGTTTAACCTTCTGCTCTGGGTCTGTAGGGTAGACATTCCCTTCCATACTGATGCAAAGGACGTGCTTGTCTTCTTTATAGTTCCTGTAAAACACACCCATATAAAAGTCATGTCTTCAAGGGTGGTGGGCCGAGGTTTGTCCTTGGTCCTACGGATGCATTTGCTGACTTCCCAGTTGGAATGCTCATTGTTAATTAAGACCTGGGCGACACGTTCTAATTCTGTGCCACTGTCTTTCCAAGAGCAGTGAGAGAGAGCTCTCCTAACAAAGGTGCTGATTGCAGTGCATTTGTACCTCTCTGTAGACTCATTCTCCCCTTTCAGGCATGTGCCCAGGTTTGTGGGTTTCGCATAGACTTGTGTGATGAAGCGTTCCTCCTGTTGTCCAATGAGGAGTTGAGAAAGGGAGGAGACGATCACAGCAACATTCACTGGTAAAGTTGAGGCAACTGTGGTCACAGAAAGCTTGCCACAGGTGGTCTATTTCTTTCTGTGCTGGCGCTAATGAATGTGTTGTCGATATACCGGAAGTGCATCATTTCTCAATGGCAGCAAATACACAACGCTCCACAGTGCCCATATAGCAATTCAAAAAGTACTCTGAGGGGAGAACCCATTGCTACACCATCTTTTTTTTTCTCCTCTGGAGAAGACAGATACCTTAAAGAGGTTGAGGATGATAACAAGGAAACTGGTAGCCCTCAACAGAGGAAAGCTGCAACTCCCACAGAAGAAACAAGAGTACATCAACCTAACTGAACAAGACAAGATTCTACATAAGGGACTTAACTATCATTTTTCTACCTGTACCGAGGCCCTACCATTTTTCTACCTGCACCAAGACCCATGGAGAAGAGCTATTTAATTGAGTTCTTGTTAGAAACCATACACAAGTATGAAGATCAAGGCACCCTCTGCGACAACAGATGCCCTTCAGCCCCTTCTCTTGGTTGAGACCCTCACAGAATGTGGCGATTACAAAAGTAATGTTATTGGCAAACACCTGAGAGAAGCTGCCAAAGAGCCACGAGATAAAGAGGTTATTCCTGTCCATAGGCCTTATAAGACCCCTACCTTTGTGCTCATCTGAACCAAAGAATACCAGCTTAAACTGGATGAGATCCTGGCATATAGCAGCAAATTTTAAGTCACAAGGATCCCAGTATACAATATCAAGCTCAAGGCCAATAGGACCACTGAGACTGTCAATGCAGCTTCCAACGCCCTTCACCCACAGCAATTGTAGGGGACTACGTTCTTTACATGGGAACATTAGGATGCATAAACCTGGGAACCCATTACACCCCATTATTAGCCAAATTCCTGTCCTTACGTACCAGCTTGCGAACTGAATGCTATTTTGACTCCATATGTTCCAGATTATCACAGCTTTAAGTCCTTCACCGAGCTTTTGGAAGCTCTAAAAACATCCCCCTAAGAAGTCATCACCTTGATGGACAGGGAGTCCCTCTTCACGAATGTCCCCATGGATGAAACAATCCAGATAAACTTCGATCGTATGTATAGAGATGACTCGACGCCCCCATTAAACATTGCCAAGCATGCTCTCCAGGTGCTCCCCAAGATTTGTACAAAAAAGTTCCTTTCTCTACCAACAGAGACCATATGCACATACAAAAAGATGGTGTAGCAATGGGTTCTCCCCTCGCAGTGCTCTTTGTGAATTTCTATATGAGCATTGTGGGGCATCGGGTATTCGCCTCCATTGAGAAACCAATGAACATCTGGTATATGATGACACATTTGTTAGCGCTAGCACAAAGGAAGAAATAGAACACGTGCAGCAAGCTTTCCACAACAGGAGTCGCCTCAACTTTACCGATGAATACTGTGCTGCTGTGACCGTCACCTCACCTTCTTCAACGTCCTCACAGGGCAACAGGAGCAGCGCTTCCTCACACAAGTCTATACGGAACCCATGAACCTTGGCATGTGCCTGAAAGGGGAGAGTGTGTCCAAAAAGATACAAACAAACTGCAATCAGCGCCTTTGTTAGGCGAGCTCTCTCTCATTGCACTTATCGGAAAGACAAACAAACCGAATTAGAACGTGTTGCCCAGGTCTTAATTAACAAAGGGCATTCCAACTGGCAAGTCACCAAATGCATCCATAGGACCATAGACAAATGGTACTGGCAGGAACTTCTACCCGCCGCCCTTGAAGACATCATACTCTTCATCGCTGAAGGGAATGTCTGCCCTACGGACAAGAAGAAAAAGGTCAAACATGACAATTTTATGATCAAATATGGTTTTATATATACTTACCAAGTAATTACATAGCTACTACCTTTCTACACAGCAATCTAAGAATTCAAATTTCGCAGTGGCACTACTATCACTCGTGTAGGTGACAAGGTCCTGCCCACTTTTGGGACTGATAGGTACAACTCAGCAAAGAGCTTCAATTGGTTTTAGCCCTGATGTCCATATAGGGGAGGAGGGGGGGGGGCTCCGATTCTGTAATTACTTGCTAAGTATACATAAAACTTTATTTTATCATAAAAATGTCATTTTTACATAAGTGACCTACCAAGTAATTACATAGCTGATTCCATACTGAATGGAGGTGGGAACACAGACATATTCTACTTCAAGACATTAAGAAAGTAATGACTAAGAAATAGAAAAGGTTGCTACCATTAAAATAATGCTTGTTGTTCCTTACCTGGTAAGAGAGCTCCTGCAGACTGGTAATGCCTCTGGACGGTGCTCATCTTAACCTGTGGAGGATGTGGCAGTATGGCCAAGGATCGCCTCCACTTCAGTGAGTACTTTGCAGCCAGGGAAGTTCACCAATGGTTGACACTTACAAAAGGGTGCCCTTGCCCTGGGCAGAGACCAGAATAAAAACAATGCCGTCACCTACACTAGAATAAAAACCCCACCCTGACCACTAAAAACTGGTGGGTACTCCAGGTACAATGTACCCCCAGACTTCCCTTGAACTCAACACCTTACAACAAGGTAAGAGAATAAAAGAGGGAAAGAGAGCCCCCTATGCTTCCTCTCCCAACACTATGCCAGCCACGGATAAAGGTCCTAAGTTACTGCAATTTTCGAATACGGTTTTGACATCCTTGAGATAATGCAATGCGAAGACAGACTTGGACCTCCAAAAGGTTGACTGCAGGATATAAGCTAACACATATTGTGTTGAAAAGCAAGAGACGTGTCGACAGCCCGAACCTCACGAGCCTTTACTCTAAAGGAAGGTAAGGCATCCTCTGGGATCTGAAAATGAGCTTCCATAATAAGGCTCCTCAGGAAGAATGAAAGGGCATTCTTCAACACAGTCCAGGATGGGTTCCTCACTGAGCATCAGAGATTATTTGAGGGTCCTCTGATCATCTCTGTCCTGTGGAGGTAGTACCTCAAGGATCTCACAGAGCAAAGTAATCTCACTTCCTCCCTTGGACAAGAATGTCCATTAAATTCTTAATAGTAAACAAACGAGACCAGGGATTGGATAAAACCCACCTCTCTTGTCTATAGCATGGAGTTCGCTAATGCATTTGGCGGTTGCCAACGCCATAAGAAAAAGTGTCTTTTTTGTGAGGTTCTTGAGCAAAACTGAGCAGAGTGGCTCGAAGGACGAACCAGTAAGCCACTTTGAAACCATATCTAAATTCCAAGACACTGCACCGGGCTTCTCTTGTTTGGAGGTCTCAAAAGACCTAATTAAGTTGCTAAGATCCTGATTACAAGACAGGTCCAAGCCTCTATGCTTAAACACTGAGCCAAGCATTGACCTGTATCCCTTGATCGTAAAGGACAACAGCTCTCTGGAGGCCATCAGGAAGAGTAAAAAGTCTGCTATTTGGTTCACAGTCATCTCAGAAGAAGAGATTCTATTGCTTTTGCACCACCTTCAGAAAATGGTCCATTTAGACTGGTAGAGCGTGCTAGAAGCAGCTCTCCTGCATCTAAAAATAGCTTCTGCAGCTTGTCGTGAAAAGCCTTTCACTCTGACAAGGCTCCTGACAGTATGAACCCTGTCAGGGCCAAAGCGGACAACCCTTGATGAAACCTGAGGAAGTGGAGCTGCCTGAGCAGCGACTGTTTTTGTGGCAGAAACCTCAGGAAGTCCACAAGAAGGTGCACCAGGTCCAGGAACCACCCCTTCCTGAGCCAGAACAAAGCAACCAGGGTCGTGACGTTCTGGTGAGATGATAACTTGTTGATCACCTCCTGATCAATCCAAACGGTGAAAAGGCATACATGTCCAGGCCTGTCCAACCTAACAGCATGGCATCCATTGCCCAAGCTTGAGGGTCCAGAACTGAGGAGCAAAAGAGAGGAAGATGGTGGTTCAAAGGTCCACTCCATCGGCAGGACTTGGCGGCAACAGTTGAATTTGTCTGCCAAGACATTCAGTCTACTGACGTGGAGGGGAGCAGCCAATGGTCCAAGTAGAGGGACACACTGATCCTGAGAAGGTGAAGCCATTTCCCAAGAGGAGCGAGGATCCTGGTGAAAACCTGAGGGGCCATGGACAGACCGAAGCAAAAGGCCCAAAATTGGAAAACTTTGCCTCGAAACACAAATCTCAGAAATCTGCTGGAGTCCAGATGGATGGGAACGTGGAAATAGGCATCCTGCATGTCCAGGGTGACCATCCAGTTGCCCTGATGGAGGGAGGACATGACAGAGCAGTTCATCTCCATGTGAAACTTCGTCTTCACAACAAACAAGTTCAGGGCACTCGCTTCCAGAACGAGCCTCCAGCCCCCCGATGATTTGGTGACTACAAAGAGTCGGTTGCAGAAACCCTCCGACATATGATCCAATACCTCCTCTACTGCACCTTTGCGTATCAATAGAACTCTACCTCTTGAGCAAGAGCCAAAAACATCTTGGACCCTGCCGAGTGTCCCGTCAAGGTGATCGGCGACGACCTGGACAAGGGAGGCTTCTCCTTGAAAGGACTGGAGTAGCCTCTTCTCAACACTTGAACCACCCAGGGGTCCACCCCTCTGCAACCCCATTCCTCCCAAGAGAGACATAGCCTGGCTCCAACAGGTGCACGAAGGACATAAACTTCATTTCTTAGCAGCAGGCTTGAAGGTTGACTTCTTGATGGACCTTGAGGGAGGATGCAGGTTAGTTTGAGGTCTGGATTGAGGTTTTGATCTTGCTCCACAAAAGGGCTGAGGTTGCAAGGGCGAGAGAGACTTGGCAACAGAGGGAGTTTCCTTCGGATGCTTGGCGGACTGAGCCAAAAGGTCCGTTGCTGACTTCTTTTGCACGGCCGACAACACTTCTTTAACTGTATCCTGAGGGAAGAGATGTATCTCGTCTAAAGAAGAGAACAAGTGTCGACTTCTGTGAAGATGTTACTCCCTTCGTGGAACAGGAACACCACAACTCCTGTTTCTTTAGGATGCCCATCAAGAAAAGGGAGGAGAGCTTGGCGGAACCATCCCTGACTACTTTGTTGAAGCATAAGACACTTAGCCAGTCTAAAGTGAAATCTTCGGCAATGTCCGGACAGTCTTCTATCTTTCTTGCCAATCAAGAAAACTGAATATCTCTAAAACCTTAAAAAGATTGACAAGATGGTCAAGATCAGGCGAGGAAAACAATCTTGGCCAGGCAGAACACAGTTCGACGTGTAGCATCAACTAAACCAGAGAAGTTCCCTTGGGAGGAGGCAGAAACTCCCAAGGAAGGAGCCTCTCCAGTGACATAAAAATGGTATTTCTTCTTCAGGAGCTTAGAAGGAAGGAAGGCAAAGGTAGCTTCACCTTGCTCCCTCTTTGAGGTCAACCACTCATCCACCCCTCGAAGGACTTTCTTTGATGAGGAGGAAAGAACTGACTTGGGGAGGCAAGCAGAATCTGAAGATCATTTCCTCATGAGGAAGGTAGACGCAGGTGAAGCTGAAGAGGCAGGCCCAAAGATGGAGTAAGCCAACAAAGGGGCAGTGTCTTGCTCAGCTTCCTTCTCATCCAACAAGGAAGGGTCCTTGCTTTTGGAAGACGAAGACTTCTTCAAGCAGCCCATATGGTCCTCAAGCTGACAACAAAGTGGGGCCAAGGAAGAATCTTCCCAAGTCGACAAGTGTGGAAGAGACGAGGTTGGCGCTGTGTGCTCCGCAGCTGGCTCTGAGTGGACTGAAGTTGGTGCTGAACAGGCTGATGAAACAGAGCGTGGTGCTGAAATGAGCAACACGTGCCTGGAAGGAGACAGGCGCTCGGGAGTGCGAGGCCAAAGAAAAGAGGGCGATGGACACTTACGTGGAAGATCAGACCACTTGGCACTAGCACAGGGCACTTGAAAACCTAAGGAGACTTCAGGCTCTCCCAAGAAGATTGGAGAGGACATACTGAAGAGACGGGCAGAGGCAGAGCGGCGAAGCTGCATGAAGGCTGAGGACTGACACTTGTCTCCTAATAACTTTTAACAGGAGGAGAACCATCTGCAATGGCGGAATGCATCTTCAGAGGCCGAGAGGCATATTCGGCGCAGCTAGCATTTTCTGTCGGGCAAAGAGTCACCCCGAGTCTGATGACAGATGATCGGCACTAACCGAGACGCCTTTCCAGTGACGCTCTGCCACAGCCTGGGAATGGATAACAGGCTTGGCAGAGGGGCGACTACTTGTGGGCAAACCCCACCAGCCGCCTTTGGACTTCCGGTATGTCTTCTCCCCAGTGCAGGGAAGCGGGACAAGGACCTTTGTCTATGAGTGCTGGTGGGACGGGCAGCCACAACTCAATATGCACAACATTGTCACTTTGCACTGCAATACTGGCACAGGGAACACTAGAAGCCCTTCGACAGAGGCTTGAAAGGACACATCCAACTCGATAACTGTGTTGGCTAAAAATTCAAATTTCAGGTCAAACCTAGATTCAAGGCTTGCAATGGTGTCGAGATTGGAAACATAGGAACCTGGTAAAGGAATATGAGGCAAAGAAGCAGGAGGGCTAAGGATTGGAGACAAACGAGGGATTTGAGGAGAAGAAATAGCACTATCTTCTATCATAGAAGGAGAATGAACAGGATCTAAATTAGCCCTATTTTCGGCTCTACGGGGCGCCTTCCTCTTTCTATCCCTATCCAATTTTGCTAAGTGCGATTTCAAAGCTTTCCACTTCTGATCATCCCAATCCTGACATTCGGAATAAGATCTTTATTACAGTCCTGGCCCCCTAAATTTCACACTTTTAGTGTGAGAGTCAAAAGTAATCGTAACTAACCTAGTCCAACAAAACCTTCGGTGCAGTACCAAACACTAGAAGAGCTAGAGTCAGACATCTTGGCTAATCAGAATAAAGTTAACCATAGCTAGCAAAATTACTAAATGGCAAAAATACTTGAGAACACACCGAAAACAGCAAGGTTCGAATACGTCACCAAAAGAAACTAGACAAATATCCAAAACCACTGATGTTAGTCGGGAGCCGGCAGAAAACTAATTGAAGCTCTTTGCCAAGTTTTACCTATTAATCCTGAAAGTGGGCAGGATTCTGTCACCTACATAAGTAATAGTAGAGACACTGCAACTATGTATATGTATATGTATGTATATGGCGCCAATAAGCAGAAATTGGCAATTTTTGGCACCGAAAATTACCAATTTTTAGTCAAAGGGAGCCGCGAGAGCCTCATGCAGTTACGTCTGCCTTAGGCAGCGCCCCGGCTAAATCCCTTATCAGAGAACTTATAGCACAGGGTTGGCACGTATTCATTCCGGTTAACGGAAGCTTGTCACTATTGTGATAGGATATCAGGTCTCGGGGGGGTCTGCACTTTGACCCCCTATCCGCCGCATTGATGAATCAATTCATGGCTAAACATCTCCACTGATTACACCTTTCCATTTGCGCTTCCGTGGCTAGTTCGAATGAATCGGGTCAAAACGCGACTACGCATCTACTGCGCATGTGCATATTGCCAACCCAATGTTTTTCTAGCCACGCTTTTTGGTATGTGGTAAAATCTTTTCCGTCGTAATTTGAAGGATTTCAACTTTATTTGGCATGGAGTCTTCATCTCAGTCAATGGGGAATAAGATAAGTACCTGCCCTACCGCAGTTACAAAATTTAGTCCTGCTTAACTAATATTTTCATATATTTTTTAGTGTCCGAAATGATGGCTTGGGAGCGTCATACCGCTCCCATTATTTAGGCTAGGATTCTGCCTTAATTAAAGGGAAAAGCATAGGGTAGGGTAGGATTTTTAGATTCAGCATGTCAAAAAACCCTAGCTTGAACTGTTAAACATGCTTGGAAAGTTTATATAAACCTGCTTATTATGAAATTATAGATAGCCCGAAAACTAATGCTAGCGCTAAAGTTAGTCTAACCTTTGCTATTTTTAGGAAGAGGCGGATGATAGCCGCTTTGGGCGGTACTTAAGGTAATTCTTTTACTGTTATTTATGTGACATAACTATATTTTGGACATTTTGATAGAGTTTTTTGTGTAAAACCTCCGATTTATGTCCTATTATCAATGTGGAAAAATGATTCGGGCTTCTGGAACATTCTAGAAGGTTCCATCGAAGCTCTGTCGATGCCTTCGACTCAAAATCGTTTCGTAACGAAAATTGCATATGATACACTGGCTCCCATTCGAGTTACCAGATACCTCAAGTCAAATTATTTCGAAATAGTAGTTTTCTCATGACGAATTGATTCGAAATAGTAACTTTTTTATGTCGAACTGATTCGAAATAGTAGCTCTTTCATGTCGAATAGTGTAGTATAGAAATGAGTTATGAACTCAAATAAAGATATGTTGTTCTATTAGCTGTAAGGTTGTTGCCATGCACCAATGAAGTTGTGAGTATCGATTCTTGCCAAAGTTATTCGTCTGGGGCGATCGATGTCCTATATTGGATATACCTAGATCCCCTAGTCTAGGCTAAGCCTACATGGTAGCCCACATTCTTGGTCTATGATACCCTCGACTCGAATGGCATGGATTTACCTGTTGCTCTGTCATAGAACTGACATAATCCCAATACTATTGGACTTCCTTGGTCGTGATCATAGATTGCCCATCAGTTGTAGCTCTCCCCCAGTGAGTACCCCCCGGCCCCCCCTTTTTCCCTTGTGCCTAGCGCCCATTGGTGATGAGCCTCGAGCAGGGATGTCGAAGGGGCATGAAACCAGCCATTCGAGATGGTAGAATGAATGTCACCTCATTCGAGTATATAAAAACTATATGCTCGTTTTTTCTCATGATGTAATGGCTTATATAACATAGTTCCTTAAACATTTTAGGGGTGTTTCATAGTATTATTTTCTTTTATAGGCTTTGCCAAACAAGTGCACTAATGCTGCCTGTAAGAAATGGATAGACTCCATCAAGACTCAGCATGAGTTTTGTCGGGGGTGTGCTTCCTGCAGTGTACAAGGTACGGACCATCCATACTGGAGTCCGGAAGGGTGTGACATATGTACTGAATGGCTGTCATGGGCTCGTACGGGCGATCACACTGTTTCTGGCTCTATGGCAAATATTAATATACAACATTTAAGAGCATGGGTAAGAGGATTCTCCAAAATCGCCCAAAAGGTCCTCTTGGCTATTTGCCAGACAAAGGTGTAAGAGATTTTCTTCCCACAGCCAGAATTCAGTCGGTCAGGGTTATGAGAACTCACCTGATGATGTCGTGGTGGATCCTAATGCATCCACTGTGGTGGTCCCCCTTCATACCAGGGGATGAAATCGATTTGGGAGAATCTGAAAATCTGGATGGTGAGGGGATCTATCTGATGCTGAGCCTCGACCCCCAACAGATCAACCAATTCCTGGCAGCATCCCTAGTAAATTGGCTCCTATGGACATTGATGAGGATAATGTTTCAGTCCGCACAACTGCCTCTACTAAGAGAAAGTTTGCGGTACAAGAAGCTAGGATGTCTGCAATGGAATCAAAGCTGGACAAGTTGATAGAACTACAACTTGCAAAATCTTTGGATACAGGGGCTCAGGGACAGACTCCGGAGCTTGCACAAGTGTCAGATCCACCCATTAATGTAGATGATTTTCTAGTTTTGAGGGTGGTGGAGGACGAGCCAAAGCAGTATAATCCCTGGGTGGTGGCATCATGGCTAGCTAGAGCGGTGGATGGCATCTTCTATGATAGTGATGTGTGCACCCCTCTAGTCAGGTTAGAGTTTGCAAAACCTTTTGTCCACTTCAAAGGTAGTAAGTTTCACTTTCGATGCCAAACACCCAAGACTCTGGCTATGGTACCGGAGGAAACCATGATTTTTACCCAGAATCAGGCGAAGGGCTTCCTTTCTAATATCTACCAGGACCTGGGAGGTAGTGCTCAGGGCACCCAGGTTCTTGCTAGGAACCTTCCCGCCTGGAAAGTACCAGTTGGTGAGAAGTTCCCATCTATCACCAATAAACTGTTCAAATCTTGGGAAAAGAACCGGGTAGAGTCAGCCGCCCATGGGACGAAGTTCTCTTTAAAGGAACTCCAGGACTTTGCAACAGTTCTGCCAGATCCCATGGACGATATAACAAAACCATTAGCATGCTTCACAGAGGTGATGAAGAAAGGCAAATTTCTAGCAAACCATGCCCGTTCATGCTTTTTTGCGGACACTCCTTACCTTGCCCACACCGTGTGTTCAGGAGTTCGAGGCGAGGAAACTATTAATGTCCTGCATTACAACCTTGATGTTAATGGAATCTCAGGCATACCGCTGTGACCAGCAAAGAGATTCAGTGCTCCTAAGGTTACAAATTCGGAACATGGGCCCAATCTTCAATCACCTTCTGGAGGCTTGGGCGGCGTCCAAATTAAAACTTAGACATCAAGCCCTCAAATTTGCTGACCAGAAGTCTATGCCAGTAAAGGAGCTCCTCTTCGCCTCCCCTATGTGTAGTGACCTCTTCCCTAGGGACCTAGTATCCAAGTTGAATAATATTGCTACCCTGATGAGGTATCAAATTTGAGGAGTTACTAGGATATGACCCGAAGCAGACCTAAGGGGGTAAAGCCCAGGTAGAAGGCTTTTAAAGCACCAGCTCTTCCTGCGTCAGACCCAGGACAAGGTCCCTCTTCCCATAAACAATTCCCTATGCCGCACTCTCAGCCATCCTTGAAGAGTAGCAGTGCACTGCCATCTCAACAATCCCAATTTAGGCAGTTCCAGGAGGATTGAGGCGGTCGTGGAAGAGGCGGATCCTTTCGAGGGAAGAAAGGTAACAGGGGAGGACGAGGTGGTGGTACAGGTCAATTCAACCAAAGAGACATTTCAGGTTGGGGGCAGACTGAGGAGGTTCCAGGAAGCCTGGAAAGTGTCCCCTTGGACTGGAAGGGCCCATTCCGCAACAAATACTTTCATCAGCGCAGCACAAAAGAGTCGATCCTATTTGTGAACAAAATGCTAATAAAGGACACAATAGAGAAATGCCACTTTATCAGGTTCCAGGGGAGGCTTTTCAGTGTTCCAAAGAGGGACTCTCAGGAAAGGAGAGTCATTCTGGACCTCTCTGTCCTCAACAAAGCAATAAACTGTCCTTAATTCAAAATGCTGATGATACATCAGATAAAACATACCTTGCCAAAGGACAGCTACACCTCTTCTATCGACTTGAAAGACACATATTGGCACATTCCAATCCAACCTCATTTTCGCCAGTATCTAGGATTCTGTCTGGGTCGCCAGTCGTACAGATTCAAAGTGATGCCATTCGGCCTCAATGTAGCCCCCAGAGGGTTCAGACCCTGCAGGACTTCGGGTTCCTAATCAACTGGGAAAAGTCACGGCTGAAGCCAGAAAAGAAGCTCAGATGGCTAGGCCTACAATGATGTCTAGAAAGCGGAAAGCTAGCCCTACCAGGAGACCTCCAAGAGGTCAATAGTAGATCAGGTAAAGAGGTTCAGAAAAGCCAAGAGTTTTTCCAGAAGGAACCTAGAAGTGCTGCAGGGCAAACTACTATTTGCATCAATGGTAGATCCAGTCTTGAAAACAACTTTGAAGGATTTGAACCAGATTCTCATTTTAAAGGCAAACAAATCATTCGGAGACCACAAGGTCCTGAAATATTCAGTCCGGCTAATCCTGAAACCAGTCTCAGTGACCATTCATACGGATGCTTCGGCGAAGGACGGATGGGGGGGACACTCAGATCAGAACAGTGTGTCCGGAAAGTGGTTGGGAGCCCTCAGATCCTGCCATATCAATATCATAGAAATGATGGCAGTGATCCTATCACTCAAGGGACTGAAACCCAAGAGGGGATCTCACATTCAGTTGTTCATAGACAACAAGCCGGTGGTACAATGCTTGAAGCATGGGGTATCAAGGTCAAAGCCACTGAATCATATAGTGCTGGGGATCATGAGATTAGCTCAGGTGAAGAAATGGTCTCCGTCAGCATCCCACCCTGCGGGAGCTCAGAATGTCCTAGCGGACTCCCTCTCCAGATTCAAAGCCCAGGAAGGGGAGTGGGAACTGGACAGCCTGTCATTCAGTGGGATCCTCCAAGATCACCCATACATTCAGGTAGATCTGTTCGCAACACGCGACAATCAGAAATTACCAAATTTTGTCACCCCCTATCACAACCTTCGAGCAGTGGCCAGAGACGCGCTTTCGCTGGACTGGAACCTGCTGGGGAACATTTATCTGTTTCCCCCAACGAATTTATTAATGAAAGTAGTACAACTCCTCAAGGAGTTCAAGGGAAGGGGAGTAGTGATTGCTCCAATGTGGCCGAACAGCCCTTGGTTTCCAACCCTACAGAAGCTGACTTTTCATCACAAGCCACTACATCTTCCTATTCTTTCCCAGCAGGTTCAAGGGATAACTGTCTATGCCTCCTCCTTTCTGACGAAAAGCCTTCATGTGTGGAATTTCTCAGATCCCTGTGCTTCATGGAATGGTCACCTGAAGTCAGGGAATTCTTAATCACTAATATTAAGAAGAAATCTGCCAAACAGTATCAGTCAGTGTGGAACAAATTTGTCTCATTTGTTAGGGACCGTAAACCAACTACTATCTATAATAACTTCGTGGGGGAGTTCTTTGTGTTTGTATTTGACGTAAAAAAGTTGGCTCCTTCCACTATTAAAAATCACTAGGCGGCCCTTGCGGTTCCTTTAAGGTCTGGATTCGGAGTAGAGGTGCATTCAGAAGTGTTTGAAATGATGATGAAATCAATGGCTCTCCCATGGGCAGTGAACAACCATGTGAATTATCATGGGATATAGATATAGTCCTAGCTGCTCTGAACAGACGTTCAGACAATATGAAATTTTTGTTAGAAAAAACGTCGTTTTTAGTGGGCCTGGCGATGGGAGCCAGATCAGCGGAGATCCATGCGCTAAAAAGAGGAGATCAGTTTTGTTCTTTCGGAAAGAATAAAGTAACTTTTTCATTTGGAGATTTTTTAGCTAAAAATGAGAATCCGTTTCATAGACGGAAACCCATAGTTATCCCTCCTTTGCCCCCTAATCCAATGCTGTGTCCAGTGGCCACAGTGAAAAAGTACCTTGATCGCACCAACCATATCACGCAAGAGAGCCCCTCTCTTTTTGGTACCAAACATAAAAAGCACCCCACTTTGCCTAGAAAGCCTCAGAACCAGCATTTGTAAGTTAATTGTAGATCTATGCCCAGGATCAGACCCAAAGTCACATGACCTCCGTAAGTACGCAGCCTCACTTGCCTTTTTAGGTAACTTTAGTACATGGGGTGGTCTGGGCATGGAGTGTTTGTCAAACACTATGTTAAACAAATGCGAGGTGTCCAGATTGCGTGCATATCCCTCGGCAAAGTCGTAGGCAAGAGATAAGGACGCCCGGAAGGTGAAATTGGCTGGCAAGAGGAACTCTTCCTTTAAAGTGAGTGAGTGTTTTAAAAACCGGTAGGTTATTTTTTCCTATTATAGTCTATTTCTTTTGCTCTTCACCAATACACAGTCTCTTCGGAGACAGCTTAAAGGGTGGGCTGTTACAGCCGTATAGGGAAAGGATTTTAGATTTCGGTTTGAACCCAAGGGAAGCGAAAAAGCTTTTTGGTTAGGGATAGTGGCTAAAAGTCCATCCTCCCTGTCAAATGATGTTTCTGGCTTTATAAATATACAAAAGCCTCTTTAAAATGTTCTCTGGTACACCTGCATGAGGCTCTCGCGGCTCCCTTTGACTAAAAAACGGGGTTTGAACCCGAAGGGAAATGAAACCCCTATTTTTAGTCTGGGAGCTGTGAGAGCCTCAGACCCTCCCAGTTAGCATTAAGTATATTGGGTTATGCCCATACCTTCATTTGCAGGAAGTATAACCTTTTAGGGAGGCGCGGCTATTCCTACATTGGGTTGGCAATATGCGCATGTGCAGTAGATGCGTAGTCGTGTTTTGACCCGATTCATTCGAACTAGCCACGGAAGCAAAAATGGAAAGGTGTAACCAGTGGAGATGTTTAGCCATGAATTGATTCATCAATGCGGTGGATAGGGGGTCAAAGTGCAGACCCCCCGAGACCTGATATCCTATCACAATAGTGACAAGCTTCCGTTAACCGGAATGAATACGTGCCAACCCTGTGCTATAAGTTCTCTGATAAGGGATTTAGCCGGGGCGCTGCCTAAGGCAGACGTAACTGCATGAGGCTCTTGCGGCTCCCAGACTAAAAACAGGGTTTTCATTTCCCTTCGGGTTCAAACCCCGTTTTTCGTTGCTAGACAAGCGCCGTAAAACTGGATCGCCGTTAACCGGGGACTGCCTCTAATAATAATAATAATAATAATAATAATAATAATAATAATAATAATAATAATAATAATAATAATAATAATAATCCAGACTAAGGATTATCTGGAGACATGAGGATGGAGTTTAGAATAGAAAAATGCACCTCGGTCAACAAACAAAAAGGCAAAGTTACAATGACTGAAGGGATAAAGCTACCTGTTGGGAAAGCATCAAACACATAGATGAGACAGGATACAAATACCTGGGAATAATAGAAGGAAAGGATATAAAGCACCAACAGATGAAGAATATGATCAGGAGGGAATATATGCAGAGACTTAAGGTGACAATCAAGTCAAAAGTCAATGCTGGAAACATGATGACAGCCATAAACACATGGGCAGCACCAGTAATCAGATACAGCACGGAAGTAGTGGAGTACATGAAGGCTGAACTCCGCAGCACGGACCAGAAAACTAGGAGACACACGACAATACACAAAGCACTACATGCGAGAGCAAATACAGACAGACTATACATAACTCGAAAGGGAGGAGGGAGAGGTCCACTAAGCATAGAGGACTGTGTCAATATTGGGAGCAGAGCACTAGGGCAATACCTGAAAACCAGTGAAGACGAGTGGGTAAGGAGTGCATGGGCAGGACTCATAAAAGTAGATGAAGACCCAGAAATATACAGACATGAGAATGAAAAACAAAACAGAGGAACGGCACAGCAAAACACGGACAGTACACGAGACAGACTAAAGAACTGGCCAGCAACGAAACATGGCAGTGGCTACAGAGGGGAGAACTCAAGAAGGAAACAGAAGGAATGCTAACAGTGGCACGAGATCAGGCCCTAATAACCAGATATGTCCAAAGAACAATACAGCAGATGGAAATAACACCTCGCAGGATGTGCAATATGAAAGATGAGACCATTACCACACCAGAAGCGAATGTCCAGTGCTTGCACAGAACCCGTAGAAAAAGAGGCATGATTCAGTAGCAAAAGTCCTCTACTGGAGCCTGTGCAAAAAACACCAGCTAGCCTCCTATTGGCTAATGCTAGCCCTAGTGCTCACTACTGTAGCTAACTTTATCCCAGAAGGTCAGTACTACCTAGCTAAACTCTAGAATAACATTATCATTATTATTATTATTATTATTATTATCATTACCAATACTGTACTGTAAAAGGAATTATCTTAAAAAAAAAAGTACCAGCAATATTAGTCAGTAACATTTTGGTGACTATTCATCGTGATGAGTCATCACAATGAATAGTCACCAAAAACTCTGAAGGCATTTGCTGAAAAAATACAGCAGCTTACCTTGGTCATAAAGGAAATGGGCAATCCACCTGCAAAAGAGACAGGGATCTTCAAGATACACAATGGATCTCTCTGCTGTTAAAATACTTAAAATGCACCATGCGACTGTGAAAGAAAATTTCAAAACCTTTTAGAGCAAATAATGGTTGAAAGCCAATATTTCCAGCACCCCATCAAAAAGAACAATACTGTACAGACTTCCTTAACATTTGGTCAGGACCCACAAACCAATTTGAGACAAAATTACTTCAAGGAGGATTGCCAACTGTTTTCTTGCCTTCTTACCTCCTGAGGGTGCGAACTATGAGAATTTTTCAAACACAAAACCAGTCTTTTGTCTTTCAACCAGCAAGAAGGATAACCCAAACACATGTACAAAATCTGATCTGATGGATGTGCTAGAAGCTAAAGTGAATCTTCCAGAAAGAAAGCAAGAATCTGCCCAATTGATTTTGGATGGTACATCAAAGGTAAATACAGTAGCACCACAAACTAACAAAGATGTTTGAAGACCATGGCAAGAGGGATCATCTTTCTAAAGTAGAACACTACCATAGTAATAACATGAGAACAAAAACCATCTTTGGTACATATTGTCTGTTAGCCATGGAAAATCAATCAGTAGCAGTAAAAACTTAAAACATCATCAAACCAGAAGACCCTCTGAGGGGGCAATGCCAAATAGACAGACCTATTCCAGTTCTTAGCTGGCATAGGGGCTAAAATGACTACAAGGAACAGTCACTTTACCAAACCAGGTAAATACCCTCAAATGCCAGATGCACTGTCAGTCTAGAGGGAGATGCTGTTTTTCCACACCTTAACTAGATGTGATGTTGAACCTGATTTCGCTAACAGAGAAAAATTGTATGGGTGACATGAAATGTCTTACATGAAGCCTCAGTTGCCTCTGCAAAACTCAATCAGTGCCAACCTGAAACTGAGGAGTATGATCTTCAAGTTCTTGAGAAATGAATGATTCTCATGCATGATTTGATTTATGAATGTTTGGTCCTAAGACCAGGCACTGGAACTGTTACGTTATTCAGTACAACAGATTCTCATGTATGACCAACCATGAAAAACTGCTTCTGCAGATGACGAAAAGCTTAATCTCTTCACACTAAATTCAAAATCATTTGAATTAATCCCACCTACGTAACGTTCAATCAATGAAAATGCCACAGGAGTTGACTACCAAATGACAAATTAGATGTCACTCTGTCAGCCAGAACTATGGTGACCTTCCAAGTTAGGATGAACTAAAGAAGATAAGTAAAAAATTGTCTGGATTACCCTTGAAACCATATCTGAAAGCTGCTGGATACTGACAAAATACAGAAGCAAGACAGAATTGGTGGTGGAAGGTGCAAATGAATATAGATTGGACAAGATGTACTCCAATCCCCAGTTGCAAGCATCTGATTTAACCAAGAGGGGTAATAGGTAAGCATCTGATTTAATCAAGATGGGTAATAGGTAATACTGTACAGCAGTATACATTATGCTCAGTGTCACCATAGTAAAAACCTGTAAATACTATATGTTCCACTTAAAAGGCTGCTAGGTTTGGGGACTATTTAGTTTTGAGAACTGATTTTTAATTTTAGAGCTGTTATCCTCTCAAGTTCTTTATGTTTATAATGATAAATCTTGACCCACCCAGTTTTGTCCCAGCCTGGGACTGGCTGCCGAGTGATTAACCTGCTTTGAGTTTTGTAACTACCATGCTGGGAATTTTGATGAGGGTGGTCAAAAACAAATATGGTTGTGCTGTTTGGTGGGTAGAAGAAAAAAAAAAGTATTTTAAGGAAACTGCCAGACAGTTTGGTGTATGCATGTGGTTAAGGATATTGCTATACTTAGGTATGGGGTCACATACTATACTGTCTGGCCAGTCTTGAAAGGGCCTAACAGCAGAACAGATAATGCATGCAATCATTCAGTTGATGATATAAGTTTGAAATTTACCTGAAGTACCGTATATTTCTGTGTATAAGACAACCTTTAGATAACACGAGGTCAAATATCATGGAAAATTTTCATGAATTTATCTCATATCTGCAATATAAGACGACTGCTAAATTACAAAACCATCTGTGTATAGCATAGCTTTTGCAACAACAGGTATATTGTGAAATATTGGTTACGTAAAGATGATCTTATTACAAATGCTGTTTTACTTAATGCATCCTTAGAAATTCAAAATAAACGAAATAACAAAGCCGATACTTATATCATGTTTTTTCTACACACGTCGCCAAGAAGGGGAAACCACTGTTTTGTTTGCGTTTCATTACCAATCACATACCGTGCCCCTAACAACAATACGATAATGTACGATAATTATCATACAGGTAGTGCTTGAGTTGCATTAATTCGCCTTACAATAATTCGATTTTGCGATGGGGTTAACAATTAATATCAATACGACAATATTTAGAAAATATTTTTAAATTTCGTGCAGGAGCAGGCGGCGAGAGAGACCAAATTACAGTATACCCACTTCTTTTCCTCCACCTCTTTACCCATCTTCTAGTTAAAAAAGTAAAGAGAATGATAAAAGTATTGTTAGTAATGTTATACTCTTGCATAAATGTGTAGAGCTATCAATAACCGAACGAGAAACTGCTGTTTTGCTAATAACCAAACCGGATAACAACTGCTGTTTTGCTTGTATTTCAACCATCGTATGGTAGTAAACAATTACCGTATTTGTTACAAATGACATTAAGTAGAATACGACTGATATATTTTTACATTATACCCTTATTCACTATGGAGAAAAGATCAGCAAGGAAATATACTGCTACATTTAAGCTGCAAGTTGCAGCTGAAGCTGAAAAAACAACGTTCAAGTTGCTAATGACTTTAAATTATCGTGCATCAGCAACATGGATAAAACTCGACGTTAAATAAAATTGGAGAGAAAAGTATTTTAATCAAAACTACCAAGAATGAAAGAACACACATTGCTGCTGTTTTCACGCTGATAAAAGATAAATAGGTAAAGCTTGTAATACGATAAAATAAAGTGAAAACAGTGAAATGGAATCTTGATTTTTTTACACAAAACCAGCGAACAGAATCTTCATTTTTTTTTTACACAAAACAAAAATGCCCTCAAAGGCCAACGTCGTCTATTAAAAAAAAAAAAAAAAAAAAAAAAAAAAAAAAACTAAATTCATTTCACAACAAGACGTATTTAAGTTATATTTCGACTTAAAAACACTAAACCATAACTTTTAAAAGATCCATGGAAAAGATTCATATTCGTTATGTTGATGTTTATATAATATGATATTTATATGTGAATATAAAGTATAATGTAGGCTAGGCTACTGTATATGTATACGATACATATGTCTACGATATACCATAGTGTAGGTTAAGCTAATTCTTGTATGTTATTCAGTTTCTCTTTGTACTGAATTATCATAAGTTAATCTGCATGAACCTCCAGAATTAGCTGATAATAATTACTATACCGTATTATGTATAAAGTATACTTCATTGTGTAGGCTAGGGCTACCATATATGTACAGTAATACTTGATCTTACGATTGAGTTGAATTCACACACACACAAACTTTTCACTGGAACCTAACTAATGGGCATGCGATTTTTTTCACAGACACACGAAATTCTCGAGAAACCCTGCAGAAGTGGGTGTTTAATTTTTAAGTAATTTACAAGTTTTCATGCTTTTATGTGTAAAATCTGTATGAAAAATGCATTTCATTCTTTTATGTGTAAAATCTGTATGAAAAATGCATTTCATGTTTTAATGTGCAAAATTCTATGTGTAAAATCTGTATAAAATCTGAAAAATGCATTTGATGTTTTAATGTGCAAAATCTCTATGAAAAATGCATTTCATGCTTTCATTTGATGTTTTAATGTGTAAAATCTCTATGTAAAATCTCTATGAAAAACATTTCATGCTTTCATGTGTACAATCTGTATCGAAAATGTATTATTTTTATTTTTGTACATGCATAAATATGATGCAAAGGTAATTTCAGCACATTCACTTAGTGTACTTTTACAAGATGTGATACCCATTTGCAAAGTTACTGCACTTTTCAAAGATGATACCCCTGCAGAAAATGCTTGTTTAATATTTGAAGTACATTTATAAGTTTTCATGCTTTTAACTGTAAAATCGATATGGGAAATTTATATTTATATTTCTGTACATAAATATCATACAAGTATTATGTCCATTTGCAAAGTTTTTGTCACAAGGACTTTACATGACCTTGAGATGAGGTTGTTTAGTCGCGCTCATTTGATAAAATGAATTCTTTAATGTAATATCAGAGATGTAACTAAGAGTTGTATAAGTGTCATTCTTTGAAAATTACTCTGTTCACCTCGGAGAAAAGTGCTGGTGCAATCTGTATGTGCATGTAATTACAGCACGTTCAGTTGGTGTACTTTTACAAGATGTGATACCCTGCATTTTTCAAAGATGATACCCCTGTAGAAAGTGTGTATAATTTTTAAGTTTTCGTGTTTTTAGGTGTAAAATCAGAATGGAAAATTTGTATTTATATATTTGCGCATAAATATGATACAAAAGCAGTACAGTTACTTTATTACAGTATCTCTCTCTCTCTCTCTCTCTCTCATTCGTAGTTAGCGCTCAAACATACGTTTACAACTTATTATTCTCTGTACGTCATTACCTGTACAGTATATAATTTTAAATTGATTGAATTTTACCTGTACTGTACTACCTTCTACTAACATTATGTACGTTTTCGATGTTTTATGGAATTGTACTTTTGTTGACTGTGACGTTTTGCCTAGTGACGCAAAGAAAACGGCTTTTACTATAAGTGACAAAGAAAACGGCATCCCATGAATTAGGGGTAACATTAGTATACATACGCACCTACTGCAAATGCGCTATTATGAAACTGTGCGGTACTCAATTTTATGTCAACCATTTACTGTATTCCTTTTTTAAGGGTAATAAGCTAAATTTTAAATAAAATTACACTAACTTTAGTTCATTTAAAAGTTAGCTTAATACTTTGGGAGCATGATTAGGGTCATATTTAGTACCTAAACTCTCGAAATAAACATTTATTAGCATTTTTAAAGACCATGCCAAACTTTCGCGAAAATTCACCTTGCACGAGGGGCTCCGGAACCTAACCTCGCGTAATTTCGAGGTATGACTGTATAGATGATACTGAATAACCTAGTGTAGGCTAGGCTATATTCGAGATATGTTTTTTCCAACAAACGATGGGTATTTTAGAACCTAACCCTATTGTAATTAGGATAATACCTGTATATAATTATCATTCGTATAACTGAATTGTTCTAAATGAATATGAAATAATGAATTTTTAATGAAAAACAAATATTATGTCATCCTAAATGTTATTACTACCATATTTACACTACCATTAAAATTTCTGAAAGGTTACCAAAAGATATGGGTTGCTGTGAGCACAACCATAACTTGATGTTTACATTTCTCAGCTGGGCTGCATAGATAAAAGTTGATTTCACTGATATGGAATTATTCCTCAAATAGGATATTTATTATGAAGATTTGCCAATAATTATATAAGATAAAAATGGTTTAATTACCTTTCCATTTCATCGCCAATCACAAACAACCACTAACAACAATATGATATGTAAGATAATTATCATCTGTATGACTGAATTGTTCTAAACAGTTATTTACCACCAAAATTTCTGAAAGGTTACCAAAAGATAAAGGTTGCTGTGAGTGCAACCATAACTCGATGTTTACATTTCTCAGCTGGGTTGCATAGATAAAAGTTTATTTCATTTATATGGAATTATTCCATGACTAGGCTATTTATTATGAAGATATGCCAATAATATATAAGGTAAATATACTTTTATTACCTTTATTATCAGTTTATTTCATGTGAATCTTTTCATGTACGTTGGTGGTTATCGTAGCGAGACCAAGGTTAGTCTACTGATAAACTACTGATAAACACCACTTAGAATTCAAGGTTTGATTTTTAGACTGGTAGTATAAGATGGCCCCCAGTTTTTAGGGGTGAATTTTAGGACTTAAAGGTCATCTTATATGCGGAAATATACGGTACACATTTTATACCAGACTCTGAAAATAAAGTACTGGGCACTTCAAATTTCAATATGGCAGCTATTTTCAAAGATGGTTACTAGATGACTCTCAGGTGTGACACACATGCCAAGAATGTTCTATGCAGGGCCAATTAGGTTGATTGTGGCGAACACAAAGAATCTCTGGGAGGATAAAATAAGCCAAGCTCATTAAAAATGAGCGTAATAAATGTGGGAACAATGGTGGGAAAAAGCAGGGAAGCAGTGAAAATGTTGACAAGAAGAAACGAGGAAGTTTGTTGGGTTCAGAAGGTAAGGTTTAAAGAAACTAGCATAAACTCCTTCCAACTATAAATTTCAGGAGCCAACTGCTTCCGTCTTCACTGAAAAAGTTAGTTAGTGCCATTTTTACTATCAAGGTTTCTGTCCTCTCTTGACCTTACACTGTGCCTAGAACTTTTCAGGCTTAGTACATACCATCCCTTCTCCCGGAGCTATCTGGTCTCCAATGAGTCAATTCTCCTGGGTAATATGCATGATACCCACCTCCTGCATAGATGCTATTCAGGTCAAGTCAAACTAATGGGCTTGTAGCTGAAAGAAATTTTATGTTTCATCCCACAAACTTATTCAAAACACACTCATTACTTATACCTCACTGGCCTATATCCCAACGTCTCTGTCTGTGAGACTTGTAAGCACCATCTGTTCACCAAATAACTGTTTTGAGTGTTTAGGAGTTCATGTGGACACACTAATGACTACATGAAAAGTAATGGATTTGTTCTGGAAGAATTTGTTTTTATAAAAAAAAAGTACATTTTCTACCTGCATTTAATTCCATCACCTGTTTTACACTCAAACTTTTCAAATACTGATAACTGATATAGACGTCATCTAAATTTAAGTCCTTTCTATATTTATGACGTACGCAAACATTAAAAAACGCACAAACCAGCACCCAAAATGAGGATCTTTTTTGGTGAATGTTCCTGAATATAACGTGTTATTAGTTTAGTATAGTTTAAAACTTTCATTCTATAATTACATCACTACTTTTTTTTGGGATGGAGAAAGAGAGAGAGAAAGAAAGAGAAATCTATGACGCTACTTTGTCATTTATTTTTTTCATATTTTCATTGGTATATCTACAATTTTTGCATTGCATTAAGTAGGTACTTTACCTGGGTGTGCTACGGATAACAAATTAAGAATATATCACAAATAGCTTTTAACTCTCTTTGGGGAAGATGCAAAATTTTCCAACATCTCATATTATTATTATTATTAAAATAGTTTAACCAGACCACTGAGCTGACCATCAGCTCTCATAGGGCTGGCCCGAAGGATTAGGATGGAATGATAAGTCTAGGCTAGAAGCCTAGCACTGGGACCTAATAAGTCACTTGTCAATGATGATGAATGAAAATGAAATTAAAAGCTGTAAAAGGTATACGCTTTCATACTGAACGCACTCATACAATAAATACATTTAAACTCATGCTTCCATACATACTCACTAAAAAGGTATATAAAAATTCAAAATAAATTAGTAAAATCATAAAATTTACTTGTTTTAAAATTCATTATTCTGATTTTTTTTTTATATATTTTTCCAATTAATTTGCAGCTTCTCATAAACATTAAAATGGGTGCTATTGAGAACATTGAAGATTCTGACAAAATTTCTTCTATCGGTCTATTTCCGAAATTTGATAATCGCTGCAGGTTATATTTTGGACATTCACACAGTATATGCTTAACTGTTATCAGCACATTGCAATATGGGCATTTGGGAAGAGGGCCACATGGACTGTTCATTAAGTGTCCATGTGTCAATCAGTATGGCCTATTCGAAGACGTGTCAGAATTACTTGTGCTTGTCTTTCTCTCTGATATGATGAACTCCATTTTCCAACACTGGATTTTATCTGTTTTAATTTATTATTTTCAGGTTTTTCGTTCCATATATTTTGCCATTTTTTTACAAGGACTGTTTTTATATATCTTGTATAGTCACTGATAGGGATGTCTACATTTGTTCTTGTCATGTGGACCTTCTTTAGCTGCTTTATCAGCCTCTTCATTTCCCTTAATCCCTACATGGGCAGGGATCCAACATATTTCAATATTTTTTCCCTTATTATACAATTTATGGAGAGAGAACTTTATATGTTGTACAATATTATTATTTTTTTTTTTTATAGCTTTGAATAGCTTCTATAGCACTTCTGGAGTCGCTATAAATTACAAAATTACTATATGAGACTTCTCTTATTATTTTTATGGCAGATACTATTGCACATAACTCAGCTGTAAATACAGAAGCTTTGTCTGGGAGAGAGAACTGATAAGTTTTGTTTTGGGATACCGCGGCATATCCCACTCCGTATTGTGACTTAGATCCGTCAGTATATATTGCGTAATGTGGACCTTTTCGGATAATATGCTCTGCTGTATGTTGTCTATGGTATTCTGGAGTATATGAATGATTTTTTGATAAATATTTCAAGCGCGTACAAATTCTCATTTTATTCATTGTCCAAGGAGGAGGCGATTTTATTATTACAGGTAATTGTATATGTATATTTAGCGACTCAAACAATCTTGTAGGTCTAATTGGGAAAGAAGGTGGATGATTGTTTATAAACACATCTCTTAATCCAAATAATTTTTTGGTTGGAGAATCATTTGTCTGAATTCTCAGAGCACTCTTCATTGTTACTAGCTCTCTATGGAGAGACAGAGGTAGTTCACCACATTCAACTTGTAAAGATGATGTTGGTGATGATCAAAAGCTCCTGAACATATTCTAAGGCCCTCATTATGAACTGGGTCTACCGTTTTTCAGCGTTGCGTCTGATGCCGATCCATATATTTCGCTTCCATAATCAACAACAGACAGCACTGTTGCTTTATACAATAAAGTAAGGGTATGTCTATCGGCTCCCCAAGTAGTGTTTGATAGTTTTTTAATTAGGTTTAATGCTCTTTTACATTTTGATTTCATGTATGTTATGTGGGCTTTCCAGTTCATGTGAGTATCAAATACTAATCCTAAAAATTTTGCTGTTTGGCCAATTGGTATACTATGGTTTCTGATTTTCAAGTCTATTTCTTCTCCTTTTTCCACTTTTTATTTTTATAAAACATGATTGCTTTGGTTTTATCTATGGAAAATTTAAAGCCTACAGATAAAGCCCATTCATCTATTTTTATTATGCTTTTATTAATGATTCGTTCTGCATGTTTTATTCGAGATGCTGAATAATATATGGCAAAATCATCCATATACAGGTTACTTTTAATACCAATAGGTAGATTATTACTGATATCATTGATTGCTAAAGTAAACAGCGTGCCACTAAGGACGCTTCCCTGTGGAACACCATTTTCAGAGGAAATGTTCTAGACAGAACATCATCAATTCTCACCTGAAAACTGCGATTTGTCAAGAAGTTTTGGATAAACATAGGTAAATGTCCACGGATGTTATTTTCATGTAACGTTTTTAATATTGCATACCTCCATGTAGTATCATATGCCTTTTCAATGTCAAAAAACACGGCTATAGTAATTTGTTTTCGTTCAAATCCTCTTCATATGTGATCTTCTAAGTTAGATAGAGAATCCAGTGTCGATCTGTTACATTGTGATCCAAACTGAGTGGGAGTCAAAATTTTGTTTTCTCGAATGTGCCATGTTAGTCGAGCATTTACCATTTTTTCTAGTAATTTGCATAGACAACTAGTTAAAGAAATTGGTCTGTAATTGTTTACATTACTGGGATCTTTTCCTGGTTTGGGGATAGGAATAATTATAGCTTTACGCCATTCATTAGGAAATAAATTTCCAAGCCATAAGTGGTTATAAAACTCTAATAAGTATGCCTTTGCCAAGGGTGCTAAATGGCAGATCATTTCAAAACAAATACTGTCACCTCCAGGGGCAGATTTATTGCTGTTCAACAATGCAAATTCTAACTCATCCATATTAAACTTTCTATTATAATAAATATCTTCTATGGTTTCAAAATTTATTGTTATTAACTCTATATTATTTTTCCTAGTTCGGAAATGCTCATCTAAATTTTTGTCGCTACTTATTTTTGCTAAACTTTCACCTATTACATTACTTATTTCTTTAGGATCAAGTATTCTTTTCCCATCTTTTATTATGGCATGTCTAGGTGGTTTAACATGGGTACCATTTATTTTCCTAAATTTTTCCCATATTTTTTGTATGGGAGTATTATTAGAGAGATCTGATACATATTTTCTCCATGAAATGATTCTTCCTTGAATTACTTCTCTTTTAAATTTTGCAGATACTTTGTTATATAGAGGTTTTAATGTATTAATTTCTAATAATAATATAGTCAGTTTTTGTAAGTTTTCTTCTAGTATCGGTAATGATTTATTTATTTTACTGAATTTTCTATTCAAATTATCTAATCGTCTCCCAATTTGGTGTTTTACTTTTATTAATTCTGTTAGTTTTTCAGACCACCATGGGACTTTGTGTTTTGTTGGATGAGATTTGGATTTTGGTATTGCTTTATCAGCTGCATTTGTAATGAAATCAACAAGAAATTTATTAGTTTTATTGTGGTCTTTTGAATATTCAAATGGTGGGATATCTCTAGTGTGGAATTCATATTGCTCCCAATCTGCTTTATAAATGTTATATTGAGGGACATGCTTGGTGGGGTTTTGTAAAAATGAAATTAATATTGGGAAATGGTCACTTGTATGCAGGTCATCAACTGTATTCCAATCTAATCTATCTACTATTTTTGTTGTACATAGAGTTAAGTCGATTGAGGAAAATGTTCCATGTGTTTTAGAAAAATATGTGTTGATTTCGTTGTCATTTATGCAGCAAATGTCATATGAATCTATGAATTCTTCTATTTTACTCCCTGCTCTATTTGAGTCTGTACAATTACAGTCCCACATCGGGTTATGGGCATTAAAATCACCTACTATTAATATAGGTTCTTTGGTGTTATTAGGTAATTCTTTAAGTTTGTCTAAGTCATAATTTTTATTGGGTTGGTTGTATAAATTATAAATTACATAATTATCGTTTTTATTCGTATTCTGATACTCGATATTTGCAGATCATTAAAGTTTACAGGTACTTTGTCATAACATACTTTGTTATGTACATATATAGCAGTACCTAAATTTCCTTCTTCTCTCTAGATGAAGATGCTAAGGTATATTTACCTATTGTTGATATTGTTTTGTTGACATGTTGTAAACATAATATCATAGGTTCGTATTCTTTTAGTAATCGTTGTATTTTCTCTAGGTGTAATCTGGTCTGCAGACCATTTACGTTCCATTGTATTATATAGCTATTGAAAATATTTTATTATAACGGTCGAGTTTTACTCTCTTTTTTGTATTATCAATTTGGATTTTTTCTAATAATTTTCTTACGACATTCATTTGTTTTTCTTTATAATATATTAAGTGCTCAACGCACATGCAACCTTTTCATGGGTACTCAAATCTGTGGTTTCTTTTCTTCTATATTTCATAAAGTTTCTTATAACGTTTGTTAAGCCATCTTTTGTTATGTTTTTGTTATCGTTGCACAATGCAATGAAACAATCATTGCATCCACAAGAGTTTTCATGTATATTTCTTTTTTTATTTGTTCTTGTTGTGTTAATTATTGGTGCTGGAGTAATCTCTTCTCCTTTGACATATTCACTGTTGTCTAAGGTATGGTTGTCTCCCACTTCTTCGGTATTTTGGATATCTGTATCCATTGGTTTTACTATTATTTTAGGAGATAATGGAATATTCTTAACTAGTTTTTGTTTTTGTTCTTTCTTCAAATCTCTTGTTTTTGTTTTGACTGACGTTTCTCTAACAATTGTTGGTTTCTTTGTTTTGGGTGGTGTTCTTTCCAATGGCCTTTTTTTATCTTTAATTTCCAGTCTATCAGGTCCCTCCTCTGTTATTTCTGTAGTAGCATCCTCCTGTGTTGTTTCTATTTGCATTAATATTTCAAATGAATTGGATAAAATGTTATCCATATCATTTGTCCCTGTTTCTTTATTCTTTACCATTTTAGTTTTTATTTCTAAGGCATTAATTTCTTCCTGAGAATTACTTTTCTGTGCTCCGTTATTTCTATTTGTATGCATTTTTGTTTCATTATTGGTTTTTGTTGTTAAAGAATATGTAACGTTTCTTAGACGGATCTTGAATTCCTCTTACTTTCAATTCTAATTTAGCTTCTTTTACAGACATTCCAGTTCTTTCTTGCAATATTTTCAACTCTGTATTATATATATAGTACATACATTCTTTGGATCTTGCATGATGGTTTTGCCCACAGTTTATGCACTTTGGTTCCCGCACTTCCATTGTGTGGCATGTTCTTCAGATCCACAATATGCGCATACAGGTTCATTTCGACAATATTTTTTTGCATGTCCATATTTACTGCAATTCTGACATTGTAGCGGCTTTGGGACGTATGGTCTTACTTCTCTGGTTTGGCCTAAAATTTTTATTTTCTGAGGTAGGTCTTGGCCTTCAAATTTTATTTTTGCGATTTTTAAGACTTGTTTGTTCTTTTCTTTGCTTGGCAGATCATATAGTTCGCAATCCTGTACTTTGGAGTATCTCTTTTTAAGTGAGTCTAACAGTATTTGCTTTTCAACTGGCTCGTTATTATTCTCAGGAAGTACAATGGTACCCTGAATACTGTTCATAGTATCATGTTTTTTTATTTTTATATTTATGTTATCTATATTTTTTATTGATAAATAATTTTCAGATTGACTTTTTGTCGTGGCCTCTATAAGCCAAGTCTTTTCTTTCATTTGTCTAAACGACATTTCAGTCGTTGAGTGTCTGCTTAATAAATAATTTTCCAACTTGAGTGCTGATATTTTCTGGTCCGTTTCTAGGGTTAGAAACCTTGACCAACTGTCACTCCCAAAGAGGGAGTCAAAGTGAGTCAAGGTTGGGTCAAGACGGTATTTACTTTTTACTGGTTTCCTTTGTACTGGAGCATATGGTTCCAGTGTTATTGCATTCTGAATTTGTTTTGACTTTTCTAAAGAAGGGTTGTCAGATGAGGTTCCAATGGTTGTCAACCGTGCCGATTCGCTACCATCAAAGGGTCCAGGGTACTCAAATCCTTAAACTTACTTGAGAGAGAGAAGAGAGAGAGAGAGAGAGAGAGAGAGAGAGAGAGAGAGAGAGAGAGAGAGAGAGAGAGAGAGAGAGAGAGAGAGAGAGAGAGAGAGAGAGAGAGAGAGAGAGAGAGAAGAGAGAGAAAAAAAAAAAAAAAAAAAAAAAAGTAAACCTGAAAACCTTAAAGAGATATCATCAGCCTTTCATGGAGTTCATTCCTCCACTAATGGCACAAGTGAGAACCGACTCCCAAATGTCCGCATCCCTACCCTACCCCAAAGGGGATGGCACGACATGATTAGAGTGGCTCAAGTGTAAGCCAACCCGCTTGATAGGACTGAGAGCATTACTAGAATACAATCATCCCCACCCTAATCACATTATGGGCAAACCGGACAGAATGCTGAGAGTCCTATTCCCAGAACTAGACCCCCCTGGAATCCGTGGTCCAGTCCCGTAGAATAGTTCCGCCTGAAAACTCAGGTCCGAACATTATCGGGCAGTTGATGGTCCTGCCACGGTTCTCACTATTTAGCTTCGGATATAAACCCAATCCCAGCTATGATACCTTTTCCTATTTACCAGGTCCAAGAAATTTGTATGAAAGTGAAAATATCCACGCCATTTAAATCGAAAGGTTTGTAGGTGATCTGTCAGGGCCCAGGCTCTTATTCTTCGTAAGAACGAAGAAGAAAAGCCAGGGCCTCTTACCCCCTCACCACGTGAAGGAACCTACTTCGAGGGGCCAACATCTCATAAATTACATTCATTATTCCACCTACACAAAGCTATTTTGGTAGCTTTTTTATGGCACTGTATAGAAGAACCATTCAGTTGCAAAACAAAACAAAATTGAGCAGTCTACCTTGAAAACTGTTGCTACATGCCTGAACAAAAAAAAGGTACTGTATAGATTTTTGCCCATATCACAGGGTGAATCACTTTTCTTATGGAAAACATGACGGTACTTTGTCATTAATTTTTTCATATTTTCCTTGCCATAATAACTTTTTGCACTGCAATAATTAGGTAATTTGTCCGGGTGTGCTTGGATAAGAAACGAAGACTTTATCACAAATAGTTTTTTCTTGGCAAATTGTTTTTTGGGGGGAAGTGCAAAATTTTCCTGTATCTTGTAACTTCTACTATTACTTCAACTACATAAAATTATTCTAGATTTTCTTTTATGGCACTGTATAAAGCAATCATTCAGCTGAAAAATAAAAAAAATTGAGCAGTCTACCATGAAAATTGTTGGAGCTACAGGTCTTTAAACAAAAAAGGTATAAACATTTTTACTACTACAGCTTGAGTCACAGCCACTTCCTAGACTTTACTGTTTGATATGGGTCATTAGTGAAATGGTTAACATGAATATTCTAGTCTTTTAAACTATACTAGTTGAACTAATGTTTAACATGAATATTCTAGTCTTTTAAACTACTAGTTGAACTAATGTTATCTCTATCACCTGATTAAACTAACTCAGAATAAATTTATTGGCCTTTGCTTGCTTATTAATGTATACAATTCAAATTAATTTCACTTATTCCATCTGGCTCCCATTACCAATCAACTTTTCATTCAAGCAACAATCCTTTATGCCCTGTAAGCAGCCCATATTTCTAGTTTGAAAATCATCATAAATTTCTAAAATTCCTTCCCACTGATAATACAAACTGGTTCTTCCAAGTTCCTTGGCCTTTTATGATGGAGCATTACAGTATGTTACATGAGACAAAAACACACTACTTATTGGGAGACAAATAAAGAGATTACTCTAATAGTACAAACCTTGGACAACGCCAAGAATCTCCCTCAGATAAGTTTTCTGGCTGGGTGAAAAGTTCTATACAAGCCTCCAAAGTAGTTTGCTGGTTACGCTGCAACGTGCAAGATCCTTCAACCTCACAGTCAACCTGAAAAACACACACAATACATCATACATTAATTCGGTTATTTAACCCTTTCCTGCCCAATTGACGGCATATTACGCAATAACCCCCTACCCCCCTTCTTGTCTGACTGGCGTAATTTTACGTAAAATTTACCGACATTTTTTAAATGCGTGTGGTAGGGGTAAATTTTTTTATTTTTGTACAGTTGGTGGTTTCCATAGGCTAAAGCATACCTTGGACCGTGTAACCAGGCATCGATCACGCCAGGCAAGCAGTCCCTATACTGCGCATGCGCAATTCCTGGCATAGTAAATTTCCCACAATGAAATCAGCTGATCCTACCCACGTTTCTCTCTCGTATCTTACATTTTTTTATAAAATGTAGGATTACATTATTGGAAACACTCTGTTTGGTATCCTCTATTTTCTATAAATTTTTAGTTCCTCTACTGTGCATGCGCAAATCCATGGCGTAGTAAAATTCTCACAATGACATCAGCTGATCGCACCCACGCAGGCCTGGCAGGCCACACTTCTGTCAGAGACCATGCATACGCAGGCTGGGTAAACACGTGTGGCTGTTTACATAAAGCGGCGTCAATCGAGAACAGTTTCCAACATGCTTTCGCAAAGTTTTTCGGTAAAACTAGCGGAAATTTGTTAGTGCATCACATAAGAGACGTCTGGATTTTAGGCAGGGCTCTGAATCTCATTTTTCATTATCATATATATCGATATTTAGAGAATTTTGTTGGCTTTCTCATAAAAATAATTCATTCACCCAACTGTTATAGCTTTTGAGCTACTGAACGATAATGTTGACAACGGTAACATTTTTTTTTCGTTTCAACAGCTTATAACGTCAAAATGAAACTGTTGCTCTTACCAAAGCCATTTTTCTTGACTCTCACTTTATTCCTCAACCTTTCCTCTATATTTTTGTATATTTACAAAGTGATTTCTATGAAAAAATCCGAGGTAGAGCTCTTCAAAAAAAATGTCTAGTGATAATTCTCACCGTATGCCTGGCGGCGCGCTCTGTTTCTTACCCACTTTTCTATCAATTTTTCACCAACTGGGCTGATTCGTTTTTCATTGTTTTATATGGCGATATTTAGAGAATTTTCTTGGCTTTCTCATAAAAAATAATTCATTCGCCTAACTGTTATAGTTTTTGAGCTACGAACAATAATGTTGACAACGGTAACTTTTTTTTTCGTTTCGATCAATTTATAACGTCAAAATGAAACTGTTGCCGTTACCAAAGCCATTTTTCTTGACTTTCCCTTTATTCTTCAACTTTTCCTCTACTTTTTCGTATATTTACAAAGTAATTTCTATGAAAAATAACCGAGATAGGGCTCTTCAAAAAAAAATTTTTCTAGCGATAATTCTCACCATAGGCGGGCAAAGCGCTCTGTTTCTCACCCTCTTTTCTATCAATTTTTCACCAACTGGACTTATTCGTTTTCCATTTTTTATATGTCAATATTTAGGAATTTTATTGGCTTTCTCATAAAAAATTATTCATTCGCCTAACTGTTATAGCTTTTGAGCTACTTAACGATAATGTTGACAACGGTAACATTTTTTTCGTTTCAATCAAATTATAACGTCAAAATGAAACTGTTGCGGTACCAAAGCAATTTTCTTGACTCTCACTTTATTCTACATCTTTTCCTCTACATTTTCGTATATTTACAAAGTAATTTCTATGAAAAATAACCGAGATAGGGCTCTTCAAAAAAACTTTTTCTAGCGATAATTCTCACCATAGGCCGGGCAAATCGCTCTGTTTCTTACCCTCTTTTTCTATAAATTGTTTCACCAACTGGACTTATTCGTTTTTCATTCTTTTATATATCAATATTTAGAGAATTTTGTTGGCTTTCTCATAAAAAATAATCCATTCGCCTAACTGTTATAGCTTTTGAGCTACTTAACGATAATGTTGACTACGGTAACATTTTTTTTTCGTTTCAATCAATTTATAACGTCAAAATGAAACTGTTGCCGTTACCAAAGCCATTTTTCTTGACTCTCACTTTATTCTACATCTTTTCCTCTACATTTTCGTATATTTACAAAGTAATCTCTATGAAAAATAACCGAGATAGGGCTCTTCAAAAAAAACTTTTTTCTAGCGATAATTCTCACCATACGCCGGGCAAATCGCTCTGTTTCTTACCCTCTTTTCTATAAATTTTTCACCAACTGGACTTATTCGTTTTTCATTCTTTTATATATCAATATTTAGAGAATTTTGTTGGCTTTCTCATAAAAAATAATCCATTCGCCTAACTGTTATAGCTTTTGAGCTACGAACGATAATGTTGACAACGGTAAAATTTTTTTTCGTTTCAATCAATTTATAACGTCAAAATGAAACTGTTGCCGTTACCAAAGCCATTTTTCTTGACTCTCACATTATTCTTCAACTTTTCCTCTACATTTTCGTATATTTACAAAGTAATTTCTATGAAAAATAACCGAGATAGGGCTCTTCAAAAAATTTTTTCTAGCGATAATTCTCACCATACACGGGGCAGAGCGCTCTGTTTCTTGCCCTTTTTCTATCAATTTTTCACCAGCTGGACTTATTCGTTTTCCATTCTTTTATATGTCGATATTTAGAGAATTTTATTGGCTTTCTCATAAAAAAATAATTCATTCGCCTGACATTTATATTTTTTGGGTTACAAACGAAAATATGAAAATAAGTAAAGATTTTTTTTTTTTTCGTGAAATAACTCACATTTTTTGTATTTAGAGGGCTGGGACTCTTATTCTGACTATTCCACCATAAAATATAAACATTTAGAAAAAAGGACAGCAAAATGAACGTTGTTGGCATAAAATTTCTATTTTTGCTGAATTTTCGAAATAATTATTTTTTCAAGACTGTCGAAGCGCTCCCAGACACATCGGGGCTCATGTGCCCTCAGTGATGTGATAACTATGCAGATATGAAAGGGTTAATGGTGTGCATAAATAATAAATGAGGGGTGATAACTTGGTGCTGTTAACTGTCCTGTTACTAAACTGTGACCTGCACCAAGCAACAAAGACAAAGAATTAAAATAAAACCAAAGTTGGGAATAAGTGAAAGTATTTTCATTTTTACTACAATAACTTATGGTAGCTTTGAAAGGCAAGGGATAATATTTAGTTACAAAAACCACCTGCATCCCAAATTAAGAATGATTGAATAGGAAAACTAACTCATCATATAACTTGTGTGTTCCTTTCATTGCCAAAAAATATGCAAAGCATCTATCAGCATTTCTGATACTGTCATCTGGACAAACCAATAACCTTTATGCTGAGATTACCATTCAGTGACACATCTCTTAAAACCTACAAAATTTTTAAATGTTCAGCCAACTGAGTTCTCAACTCCTTACCTCTTTGTTTTGAACTAAGCAATAGCCAGGAAGTTTTTCATTGGTTCTCCAATCCATTGCAATGTAATACTTGTCACTTAAATCCAGAGGTTCTTCTCCTGAAAAATAAAAGGGGCAACATCTGTTTAATGTAGATAGCAAGCAAGAAAAAAAGATCTTCTGTTATGGGAAATATATTAACTCAATACAGTATTTGTATTATGTAAGTCTATGCTCAAAAACACTGACCTGAAAAATCTGTCTAGATTAGAGTATACCTCTAACCTAGAATTCTAAAGGGCTCTAATGTTTAGTTAAACATAAATTATCTTTGGAATTACATAAAATTTTTATTGAAGGGCTACAATAGGACATGTTAACACTTTTGATTTTTTTAAAACTGGTTATTACAAAAATCATTTTACACCAGTATTCAAATGCTAAATCAAGCGTTCAATAAACTTGGTGAATAAATAAAACATAACTCATAACAACTAGAACTAAAATTATTCAAGACATATCACATAAAACCAATGCCTTTCATTGTCTAACACTTCACTTCACTTCACCGGATAGACATTAATGACAAAGACTTATCACAAGATTACATGGCTCTGCAGGCAGGATAAAGTTTGCAAACAGCAGCCTAAACAAGCATCTATGAATAATACATATCACATATGAAGGAGCACAATTACAAGGTAATTCAGTATTTTATAAAATTCCACTGAAATGCAGAAGTCACAGTTGGTACCAATACAGTACAGTAGAACCCCGTCCTTGACGCTAATTCGTTCCAGAAGAGGAGTCGAGATTCGATTTAGTCGAATTCTGAATTAATTTCTCCCATAAGAAATAACTGAAAATGGATTAATCCATTCCTGACCACCAGTCATTACCCCAACCTTGCCTTTTTATACAAAACATTACATAAATTACAATTAAATAAGTTCAGAGTTGAATAACTTACTGTATCAGAAGCACTTTTTACATTTTTAAATGCATACTGTATAAAAAAAATGGCCTATGACCAATGCGGCCGTATTACCGATGGTAGACTGAGCACCATAGGCTAGGCTAGGTAGCCTATAGGCACTACCAGAATGTACTGTAATGGGTACACAGGAAAACTGTTGTTAATAATGATAACATTGAAAAACAAGCCTGATTATCACAGTAAATTAATAATACAGTATTTATAAGCTGAATTACTATATGTCAGTTATCATAAAATTCAGAAAAATTTCCTAAATTACGTTGGAACTCGGCAGCTTGTGGCATGAGCAGATGTAAACAAACCAAAGCGCCACCCTGGTGGTGTATCGTGGTACTAATTACATAAACATTGTTTACGTTCAGTATTTATGGTAAATTTCATACAGTTTACTGGAATAGTGTACAAACTCACTGTAAAACATCTTTCAGTAAATATTATGATATCCTAACATATTGGGACCCATGATTGGATGAAAATTCAGTGCAGAAAGCCAAAAAAATTATATATACCTGTAAAAGGTGTACTTCTCCAAACAACAGCAGCAGCAGCATGTGTGGGCTTTAAATGCTTTTAAATACGCATGGGAAAAACGCCACCAACAACGCCAACTAGCAGCAGCCGCCCGAAACTCTTTTTTCTACAAACATCATATGATTCATCAGGTCGAATTCCGGTTTGTTGTTCGAGCTCTGACGCAAAATTTACTCAGCATTTCGTGTCGAAATCCGATTATGTCGAGTTCTAGTACGATCGAGGACCAGGGTTCTACTGTACATGTAACTGGCCCTTAACCTAGATCTAGGCTACAACTCTAATTGTTGCAACATTTGCTTAAAATGATAACGTAAAAATGAGATGGGAGACACAATTTCTTGATCACTTTTTCTATATACAGTAAACTCCCTAGTACCCAGTATTTAAGCAACCAGCACATTTTTCCCCCAACTGCCATTAAATCACAGATTAACTAGAGAGAAAGAGTAAGTGACAAAGAATGTTTACTTCTTCATAAAAAAAATAAATACATTGGCATCTTGTCACTCCATGGACAGCTTCTTTTTATTCAAGCAGAAAATACATCTACTACAGGCTCTAATAGCCAATCATCTAATTCTAATGTGTGTAGATTAGGCTACTCTACTACTCAGGAATCCTCCCCTCTCATTCCTTCCCCTCCTATTCCTCCAATAGATAACTTCAATGGTGGCAATGAATTCATGAGTGTTTGATATTTGCAGACAAAACAAAAACAAAACACCAAATTTTAGGATAAATCTAACCTGACCTTAAGGATGGACCCCAATTTTGATTAAAAAAAATTCTAAAGACAAAAATAAAAAAAATAAGGTGGCAACACTCACGAGTTGATGGCTTAGTTTTGGCTTGTGCACTATGCACTTTCAATTATCTTGAAGCAGTGAAGTAGTGTGACTTCAGACAGTACAGCGTACTGATTGCTGTTTAGTTTTTTCATTTCAATTATTCAAAAAATACTTTGTTTTTCAAGTTCACTGATATCAATACTAAGTACACCTTCCTGAAGCTGACATAACAGCAAACTGAAAAACTTGAACACAGTAGACAGGATAAACTAACCAGCTTTGTTGTTATTACTATTATTATTATTACTCAGAAGATGAACCTTATTCATTTGAAACGAGCCCACAGAGGCACAAATTATCATCAGGGAGACTGTTCCAGAGGCCAAACCTGAGGTCTTTACATTGGGAAATTTCTCCAGTACTAGCTGGAAACCAGTTATAAAAAAATAAAATGTAATAACATCAAGGTATGGCAGGGTAATACATGGCGACATCCAATGGGGTCGGCGAGTGGGCAGAGCCTCATCTCATGCGACCCAAAGGATCCTGTGATGCATCAGTGTTCTTCCAGCCCAAGGAAACTGAATAAGGGGTGGCCAAGGTGGGCCATTAATGTAAAAACCTCAGGTTTGTATATTAGGAAAAATACAGATTGATTAAAAATTTGTGATCTGTTCCTATATTAATACAAACCCTTCGGTCTTTACATTGGGAGACTGACCTACTGGTGGGAGGAAAAGTAAGTTACGACCAATTGGAGGTCCGTGTCACAGGGGGTTACTTCCTGGCCATTGTTAGAGCAAAGGAAGGCATCAAATGCCTCTGACTAAAAGGAAAAACTCTCCCTAATAGTCAGAGATCCTGGCTTTCAACAAAATGGGAATACCATTCCACAATGTGCCAAGAAAGGAAGGAAGGATTTGCATTTGTTGTAGAAAAACAACCAACTGGTTAACTACCTTCATCTATGAAGAAACTTCTCTTGCTTACAGAGAGAAGATAGACTTCACTTCTATTTCTGAGATTTGTTCATTTTATGAAATGAAGAGAAATAGAATGACAGCACTCTCA
This sequence comes from Macrobrachium rosenbergii, assembly GCF_040412425.1. Taxonomy (NCBI): domain Eukaryota; kingdom Metazoa; phylum Arthropoda; class Malacostraca; order Decapoda; family Palaemonidae; genus Macrobrachium; species Macrobrachium rosenbergii. Next base: position 6,940,860 of record NC_089748.1, read on the forward strand.
CTTGTATCTAGACAGATCCTGCTACTGAAGATTGTTCTCTCTCTGCTGCACGCTGGGAGTGAAGAAAGAAAAGGAGAAAGGAAGAAGGCCATTCACCACAATCACAATCTCTTTCACACCAGCACCTAGACTAGATACAACCTGTCCCAAAAGGGGCATTGGATGAGTTAAACAACTTGTTGGGAAGCCACCACCGGACCACACTGTCCCAAAAGGGGCATTGGATGAGTTAAACAACTTGTTGGGAAGCCACCACCAGACCACACTGTCCCAAAAGGGGCATTGGATGAGTTAAACAACTTGTTGGGAAGCCACCACCAGACCCCAGGAAAAAGTGTCCAACGACCTGTGTGACATCCTTTAGGTAGAAAAGAGGTACAAGTTATTGGACAATTCCATGTACCAGCTTTCAAGACCCTTTGAACTGACAGATTCTTTTTAAAAGCTATGGAGGGGTCGAAACTCGGCATCATGAGCTCTAGGTCGCACTGAGCTGTCATCTACATTAGAAGAAGAACCGCACGCACTTCTGATAACTTCTCGTAGCCAGGAGGAGCTGGTATTCTTCGACACTTCTTTCTTGTTCCAGCCAGTACTAGCTCAAAAAGCCTTTGACACCCAGGTCTGAGGTACTGAGTTCTTTTTAGGTAGTGACGTAGCGCCCTAACTGGGCATAAAAACTTTTCACTAGGATCATCACCAAAGAAATCTCCAAGGGACAGAATCGAGAAGAACTCGAACTGTTTCGAAAGCCACCGAACTCCCACCCCATGAGTGTTTCACCTCAAAAGAGGTGTCATGAAGCTCCCCTACTCTTTTGGTTGAGGCTAAGGCAAATAAAAATACTGTCTTGTGGGTCAAAGCTCTATCCAACAAACCTTACAGGGGGGGGCACACACACACACACACGTAAGCCTGCTAAGAACCAGTGTCAAACCCCAGTTAGGAGGCTCGAGTTCTTTAGGGGGACAGGACTGCTCAAAACTTTGTAAAAGCATAGAAATCTCCAATAAGGAAGAAAGATCTACTCTTTTCACACAAAGAACTAGTCCTAAAGCAGCCCTAATATCCCTTAACAGCTGACACAGAAAGAAGCTTCTCCCTATGTAGGAAAATGATTAAGTCAGCTACTTGCTGAATAGAAGTTCTGACCGGAGAGAAACCCCGCTGACGACACCAATCACAGTAGATTGCCCACTTTCCCTGGTACACGGATGTTGATGATTTCCTGAGATACCCAGATATCTCTGATGCTGCCATGCAAGAAAAGCCTCTCGCTCGCAGGAGATACTGGACAGTCTCCAGCCATAAGAGATAGGGACTTGAATGACTGATGAAACCTCTCGAAGTGGGGCTGGCAAAGAAGGTTGTGCCAAGGAGGAATCTCTCTCAGTGCTTCAGTCAGCAGAGCTAAAAGGTCGGGGTACCACTCTGCGTGTGGCCACAAGGGAGCCACCAGAGTCATCCTGAGGTTCTGGGAGTCATTACTCTGTTGATCACCATACGAACCAGGCAAAAGGATGGAGAGGTGTAAACATCCAGGTTGTCCCATGGATGTTGAAGTGTGCCGTCTGCCACTGCCCAAGGGTTTGGAACTACTGAGAAGAATACTTCCAGCTTCCTGTTGAAACGGGTGGCGAAAAGATCCACCACTGGCCTTCCACAAAGAAAGAACAGTCTTTCTGCCACTTCTTGGTGTAATGACCACTCTATTCCCAAGACTTTATTCTGACGACTCAACTTGTCTGCCACTATGTTCCTCTTGCCTGGAATGTACCTGGCTGACAGAATCACCCAGTGGTTTACCGACCACTGATGTAACTGAGGTGTCAAATCGTGAAGATGGTGGGAGGACCAGCCCCCGTTTGTTTATGTAAGCCACCACCGTGGTGTTGTTGGACATCAAGACCATGGAATGCCCTGTTACCTGAAAATCCTGAAGGGCTAAATAAGCAGCCTTCAGTTCCAGGATGTTGATGTGAAGTTGTTTCTCTTCTTTATTCCACATTCCCGAGGTCAGAAGATCCTCCATGTGATCCCCCTATCCTTCAGCCGGGGCGTCGGAGAAGAGAGGAATCTCTGGAAGAGGCGCATGAAGGGGCATCCCTATGGTGAAGTTCCTGTCGTCCAGCCACCATGGAAAGTCAGATCTCACCTCTTGTGATAGAGAAACAGGGAAGAATGGAGAATCCCTCAATGGGGACCAGAACTCTTTCAACCTCCATTGCAAGAGCGAAGGTGAAGTCAGCTGTGAGGGACAAGCTTCTCCAAAGGTGACAAGTGACCTAGAATGACTTGCCACTGACGTGCTGGCTGTTTCTGTTTCGATAAGAATGACCTCATGACTGTCTTTAATTTCTCTACTCTTGGATCTGAAGGAAAGACTCTTGACACGACTGTGTCCATTAGCATACCCAGGTAAAGAGTCCTTTGACTGGGGACAAGATTCGACTTCTCCAAATTTATCAATCCCTAAGTTGAGAAAAAAACTGAAGAAGATGGTCTCTGTCTTGGATCAACGTCACCCAAGAACTTGCTAAGGCCAGCCAGTTGTCGAGGTATCTGAGAATGCGTATTCCTTGAAAATGTGCCCAAGTCGAGACCAGAGTGAACACTCTTATGAAAACCTGAGGGGCAGTTGACAGGCCGAAGCAAAGAACTTTGAAGTGATAAACTCTCTCTCCTACCATGAAGCGAAGGAATTTGCAAGATGACTGGTGAACTGAGATCTGGAAGTAGGCATCCTTCAGGTCTATTGTCAACATAAAAGTCATTCTATCTGATGGTTCTTCCTGATGAATTGGTTCAGAGTTGATAGATCTATAACTTGTCTCCATGCCTTCTCAACTGCAGAAAACTGTGGAAGAGGATGCTTTACTACCTGTACTGCCACAGCTCTCTTCTCCCTCATTTCCTTCACTTTGTTCTGGAGAGCCAGATCCTTTGGTGAGCCTGGGAGGTACGTCCTCTGAAGGAGAGGACAATTGGAGAGAGGAGGACGAAACTCAAAAGGGAGTAGATATCCTACCCGAAGAACATCTACTACCCAATCTTCCGCTCCAAGTTGCTGCCAAGTCACCCAATGGCTTGCCAATGGCAGCGGATAGGGAGGGGCACCCTCTCTAGCGTTTCCCTCCCCTAGTTCTGCCTCTGTTTCCACTTACGCTTCTAGAAGGTCATGGGTGCGAGGGGTGTTACTGAGAAGAGGTCTTTGTGGTTTTAGGAGATGGTTGTTGGCTCCTACAAGGACTTGTCATATCCTGCAATTTCCTCTGAGAAGTCTGTTGTCTAACTCTAACTACACTGGAATGAGCAAGACCCAAAGACTTAAGAGACCACTTGAAGGACCAGACGGTCATTATTGTCAGCCCTTCTCTGATTGATCACAACCTGAATCTGGTCTTTCAGAAAGAGAGGAGATGATTCCAATATTATTCTGTTCCTTAAGGCTAACATAGACTCAGGACTAGAAAGAGCAGAGTCCCTTCTCTTCAGCAACCAGCCAAGTGGGTCAAAAACGAAATGGTTTTGCCTCCAGATTGCAAAAACATAAGGAGTTGGAACACACTTTACTATCTTTCAAGAAGACTGAAGAAGGAACCTTTCCAACTGCAGTAGACCACAAGTCGAGCCAAGAAATCATTTGTAAGGCTATGGAAGCTGAAGCCTCCATTGACACTGCCTCTTGGAAGGTAAAAGAAATGCTCTCCCCTCAAAATTGATCCAGAGAAAGGGTCAGTCCCAAGCCAACAATGTCAGGATCCAACTGTCTTGGTTGCAGGATGACTCTTGGGGTGGTATAAAAATGAGGAAGCAACTTGAGAGATCCGCTAGAATGAAGTGAAGTGTCTAGTCCAGAGACAAGAGCATCCACCTGTTCTAAGGAAAAATCAGCAAGATCGGCCAAGGGTAATACCACCAATGTTTTTGCTTCTCTATTCAGGCCTAGGAACTTCTCAAGACTTGAAGATCATTCTGAAGGGGTGGTCACACTTTCTTTCAAATCACTGTACTTACCAATCATTTCCACTTCATTGTAAGTCTTGGCCAGTTCACTAGCATCAAGGTCAAGTGGAAGAGAATCTTCCAAATCTACAACCCTAGAATTCCTATCAGGTCTTCCCAGGGAATCACCAGCTTCTGCTTCATCCTGAAGCACTACTGGAGCGTATGCACATCCAGGGTCTAAAACCTTATTGGGCGTTACATTGTCCCATGAATTCAAATATCCGATCTCATTCTTAAGCTGGAAAGAGGCGCTTTCTTTATACCCCTTGAATCCCCAAGAGGTGGAAGGAATTGGGGATGTAGGCCTATGTGTACACGAATCTAGAGGAGATGCAGCTCGAATTTTGCATTAACGTTCTGGACTATAACACCATGGAGAATGGTCTCTACTAAAAGAACGTTGTAGAGAACAGTCACTGCTGTATGAGCGCTGCCACGGTTGATGTCGTGGTTGATTAGGACTTCTGTACCAAGGAGACCAGTCGCGGGCGCGAGAATGTGGCCGAGACTGCTGTCGCAGCCGTGCATGGGATGAAGTCTGTGGAGAGGAGTCACGTCTACAAGAATGGTGGGGTGACTTCCGTATGACAGGTGAGGAATGACGTGGATGAACAGTCATACGTGGAGAAACGTCACGACTGAGAGAACGTGACTGAGGTGGAGTCTGTGGCCATACACGGCTTAATTTCTTGACGGGAGCCTTGTCATCTTTCCTTCTTATGGTCGGTGGTCTGGTAGCTACTTCTGCACAACGGGGAAAAGAAGGAATTACAATCACTTCTGGCAAAGTTTGATCTGGAGCATTATTGTTCCCAACTGTAGAAGAAGAAATACCAGATTCCGTAACTCTGCGATGATCGGGAGAAGATACGGCCGTGATCGAGCAACCGTGTGGCTTTGTCGTAGAAATGGCCATGGAAGGACCCGTAACAACCTTGGAGGAGGGAATATGGCAGTGAGATGAGTGATCACCTCTCTCCACCAAAGCAGAAGAAGCAGAGCAGGAATCCAGATGGAGATTGCTAATCTTCTTACGGGGAGAAATCGCGAACCGTGCAAATTGAGGAGGAAGAATCTGGAGATGGAGATCTAAGACGTTTCTTCTAAGGCATTGTGGAAATGGAGCGGTTGATCTTTTCAAGGACTGCAACTTGCTCCAGTAAAGTCTGAAGAGTAGAAGCAGTAGACAGCAAAGGACCTGTCGCAAGAAGCTGGGGTGGAACGGCCACACGAGGAACATTATAGGAAGAGGTATACAAGGACACAGACATTCAGGCAGATGCAACAGCCGACACACAAGCAGTCGTCACAGAGATACTTGTGAAAGCCACACGTGAAGACATCATTGACACAGAAGACAAAACAATCCCAGCAGAAGTAGTGGCGAGATGGGATGCCTTGAGATGAGAAAGTAATCCCCCCAACCGAGGTTCTCTGAGAAGCCATAAAGTCGACCCGTACTCACAGAGAGTAGCGACATCTACATCTGAACTTGGAAATAAATCACAAACAGAATCTCATCCTCCTTCCAAGTGGGAGGGATGTCCTTCACCCCCTTCTGAAGGAGCAATCAAATCAACAATAATCTCCTGAACCCCTCTCAGAAACATCTATTGACAAGGCAACAAACAAATGTGAAGGGGTAAATTCTTCCAAGGAAGCAGCAGCAGGAAGACGGATCAAGGAAGGAGAAAAGGAACAAGAAGGAAATGACATCGTCTGCCAACATCAAAGAGTCAAAACCCTCCCATGGCTGAGCAGTGCCTTTCCTTTTGTACTTCTTCGTTTCGAAACACCTCCATTGCTCCGGAGACCAATCACAACATTCAGAAAAGGGGGCTACTTGCATTGCAGACATGGAGTCTACACCTGCTACAAGTTACATGAGGGTTAGTTTCAAAGGAGGCTAGGTAACAGAAGCAAGGGTTGTTAGCTATACCAGGACACTTCCTCTGCTTCCTAGCACCAGGTTTGGATAAATCATGGGTTTGCATGATATTAAGCAAACATATACAGAAAGGCACAATATACACCAATCAGAAACACAGAAATACTGAACCGATTGCAAACAAAATGGCAGTTCGAGAAAAACTGCTTTTTGATGGGAGATGAGCAGCGCACATCCACACTAAAAGGCGGTTAAGAGAACACTGATGCGTCACAGGATCCTTGGGGGCAAGCAAGATGAGGCTCCGACCACTTGCTGACCCCGCTGGATGACGCTATGTATTACTTCGCCATACCTTGATTGTATTGAGTTTTATTTTTCTGTAACAGGTTTCCAGCTAGTGCAGGAGAAATTTCTCAACGTAAAGGCCGAAGGTTTTGTATTCGTATAGGAACAATTAACAGTGGACCAAGAACACTACCCTGTGGAACTCTAGACACAATAGGTCTTGGTTTGCTAAAGATCCCATCAACAGCAACTCCCTGCTGCATACTTGTAAGGAAACCTTAAATTAATCCTAAAACATCTCCACCCACCCCAAGATTCTGAAGTTTTTATGGAAGTACTGTATGATTTACTCAATTGAAAGCAGCCCTACAATGTATTTGAATTACTCTACACTCAAACCCTTATCAAGGTTCTCTTGCAAGTGACATGTCAAATCTAAAAGAGCATCACAGGTACTTAACTGTTTCCTTATGCATTATGGCTTAGCTAACAATCCTTTGGATTCCACATACTTTAACAGTGGCTTAAATAGTTTTTCTACAACTTTGGAGAGCACAGGGAGAATAGAAATTGGCCTGTACTTACTGTAGTCTGCAGATATGCCACTTTTTGCAACAGGCACTATATTACTAGGCAATGATAATACATAAAAACCTATAGCATCTACTAATCCTGGAAGACAACACACTAGAATCCCTTTTAATCATTAATGGACAGGAATTCTCATATGAGTATTAATATTATGCGCCATAATGTTTGAATGAATTTAGAGGGAGAGATGTTCATAGAACTTCAATGGTCCACAAATGACTTATGGCAACTATAATACCTTGGTATGGGAGACACATCGATCAGTATGCCTTGAGATTTCAGAGGGGGATGTACTGCCTCTCTGCCACTCCAGGATGTCATTTTTATTTACTTGCTCATGAACATACACAAGAATTGCTGTTGGTTTTAGTTCTTATCTTTTATGATAGTTTGTCAGCTATAATTGTAATTTTGCAAAGTACAGAGAAATATTAGAAAAAACATATATACCTCATAAAAAAAGATACTGCATCTCTCCATCTCAGTAAATCTCGTAAATATTTTGCAACAAATATACTCAAGAGTTTGTTACAGATTTCAGTTCTTATCTGTTATGATATTCTGTGAGCTGTAATTTTACAAAAGAAAATAAAATAAATTAGAAAAAACATGTATAACTTGGTAAACTTAACATATTTTTACGAATGTCTTGTACAAGAGGCCCCACACAGGGTTGTATGTAGTCACTTTCAACTTCCCATGGAAGGTAGGGAACAATATTTAGAATTTTTTTTCTTACACCATGTGTATTTGCATATCTTCCTCTTTCCACTGATGTACATTTCCCCAGTCTGGTGTGCTTGATATATAATTAGCCCGTCCCTTAACCCTTAAGGGACAGGATACTGTAATTATATATCACGCAACGTCAAAACATCAATGGAAAGCGGAAGATATACAAATGCACATGGTGTACGAAAAAAAAATTTGAAAAATTTTTCCCTACCTTCCACAGGAGGTTGAAAGTGACTATTTACAACCCTGTGTGGGATCTTTTTACAAAACACTCGTAAATTTTACCAAGTTTTACATGTTTTTTCTAGTAATTTATTTTATTTCATTTTGTAAAATTATAATTACAGTTCACACACAAAATCATAACAGATAAGAACTAAAATTGATAAATTCTGAGTATGTTTGTTGTAAAATATTTACGGAAATTTACTAAGATCGGGAGATGTAGTAACTTTTTTTTGGAAGTATATGTGTTTTTTCTAATATTTCTTTGTACTTTTCTTTGTAAAATTACAATTATAACTGACATCATATCATAAAACCTGAGAACTAAAACCAACAGCAATCCCTGGTTATATTTATAAGCAAATAAATAAAAAAGATGTCACGGGAGAGAGAGAGAGTATGACATACCCCTTCCAGTCAAGAACAATACTTAATTCCCTGATATGCCCATGATTGAGCTGAGCTGAATTCTAAGGCTGAGCTGATTCATTTATTGGCCCCTGAAGCGATGGAAACCCTTTCCTGCTCAATACGGCCAAATTGTATGGCACGTAATATTAATACTCCTCAGAGGGAATCTGTCCACCACCCAAAACCTGTTTTAGAACCTCTCATGAGGGGATCTGTCCATTAAGGGTTAAGGGTTAAAAAAACAAAGGGAAGGAACCATCAGGATCTTCTCTGACCCCAGCTATCAATATTATCCAGAATTTTCTCAACATCTCTAAAGCAAATGGCAAATTTTGTAAGAAAGGTTCAAGATAAGTATCAAGAAGAGGAACATCCTCTGCTGACTGATTAGCTTCAAAAGCTTGATGAAGCAGTTCAGCATTTTCCTTAGGGCCAGCAACCAATCCACCATTTCCTTAGGGCCAGCAACCAATCCACCATCACCTGTTAGTAGTGGCAGGAAGGAAAGACAAGCCTGATACAAAGACTGAAGACACCAATTTGGTCCACCACGTAAGTCACTAATTTCTCTTTGCTATATGGTGAATTCTACTTGTAGTACGGTAAGACTAAATAAAAATAGAGTAGTTTTCATGTGAACACTGTCATCTCCATGTGTCGAATTTAATGTTTGTCATGGTAAGCTTGTCTACATGTATCATCAAACCATGGCGGTCACTTGTCCTTATCTTGAAGACCTTCCTAAGGACATATCTTACTAAAATAGCCAATGACCTTCCTAAGGTCATATCTTACTAAAATAGCCACAAGCTTTTTATTCAACTTTCTCAGGGTATTTGGATAACATAGAGTATCTAAAATATTAAGTGCCTGACAAGCTTCAATAATGCAATCTCCATTGGGTCTTGATTTCAACCAGACCATCTTTCCAATGGTGCCATTAGGAATATATTCATCAACAGATACACACATCTCACTGGAACAGTGGCCAAAAGCGCCTATATACTCTCAAACTTTGGACTCAACGATAATAGGAACATCTGTGTATGTAAAATTTGGCACAATAACTCCAGTGATTAATACTTTAATAAGGTAACATCTAATATAGCCTATAGCTTTTACTTGCTGGTTAGGAGTAGACCTGGTTAACAAAATTATAAAATTACAGATTTAGAATTTATAGTATCCCGTTAGCTTTGTCTTAACTGAGCTGTGTAACATTTGTGAGAAAATGCTTTTAAGGCAAGGTTATGGTAGTAATTATGAATTAATATTTCACTGCATTACTACTGTCTTGAGGATATAACCTGCTGTTATGATACCTAACAGTATACTATGGCTACATACTTGTAACCAAGTCAGCCTGTTACATGTTAAGTATGCTGCCTATACAGTGATTATAGGTAGTTAGCACTAAGTAGTTTCTAATGAACACTTGTTCCTTTTATCACTACAAGGCTGCTATTACGCAAGACCCACAGATTACGTGCACTGCAGCGAAGTGCTCGATCCACTTTTCACCTGTAGGTATGCCTCATATCACCTGCCATGAACACAGCCCTTGTAGGAATAAAGGAGAATTTGATTGGTTGCTGGACAGTGTGAAGCATGCAACATGCTCCTGGCAGCAAGCTTAAATGATGAAAGAGCTCGCTTTAAGCTGTCTCTATAGGTCTTAGGTTTCAGTAGGGGTATGGAAGGAGGAGACTACGCCTTTCCAGCAGTGTGTGTTTCCTTCCCTCTCCAAGCAGAATCCATGATAGGGAAATTCCTCTGGCTGTACTTTCTGAATTCCATGAGGAAATTATGAGCAGTATCAAGGATGGCCTTGTTACTGAGCATCAGTATATCAGAAATGCCATCCTTGACTCCCTTTAGGATATAAGCTCAGTCCTGGATACTGAATTAGCTATAATGTATAAAAATTTCTCATCCTTTAAAAGAGAGAACTGAGTGGCTGCACACTGTGCCCAGGCAGAGATCGGTTCTCTTAACAAAAAAACTTCAGTCATGGGAACAGGGTAAAAAATCCCAAGCCAAAAAAAGGATTTTGACAAAGGAAAAATCTATTTCTGGGGAGGGGCCCGTGTCACCCGGTGAAATAATCCATTCAGCACTTATTTCTAGGTAATTCCGTTTGCTAGGTACCAGAGAAAAGCTAAATGTAAAGCTGGGGTCACTACCCCCAGAGCGAGCTCCAAGAAATGGAGTCGTGTATGGTAAAGGGTGAGATTGTCACAATCACGGGACCCTGCCCTATAAAGATTCCCAATGTCAAAAGTCCCAACGAGAGAGGTGCCGATACAAACCCATGCACCACTCGCAGACTGTACACAAGGCAACACTAGTCGCATTCCATGTTAGCACCCACCCTACCAGAATGATGTTTACCATGGGAGGGAGAGAATTAAAAACAGGGGTGGGTCACCGGGTGACACGGGCCCCTCCCCAGAAATAGATTTTTCCTTTGTCAAAATCCTTTTTCTGGATCGGGGTCCCGTGTCACCCGGTGAAATAATAACAGAGAAATAAATATCATTCTTATGCTATTAAAGACAATGAACTGCTTGTAAGGGAATAACTGAGGCAGTGAAGGGGAAAGTGACTAAGGATCAAAAAGGGAACCAGAGAGAGGGGCAACGTTCCCTGCCGCCACCGTAGAGAATTTAAGAGCTTCTAAAGATTTCAAACAGTGACGTTTGAAAACTAGGGGAGAATTCCACCCTGAACATTTGGTAAGGTCCCCAAAATTCATGTAATGAAAATAATTAATGTAAGTGGTCACTGCTCTAATATCATGAGCTTTGGAATTGAACCTGAATAGGCTTGTTTTAAGAAAATACAAAACTCGCTGCCTAATAGCAGACACATGACAGTACCCCCCCCCCTTTCTAATAAAGAGAGGGCCTGACAAAAATTGAGAGGTCCTGTCAAAATAAGCTTGTAAGGAATAAACTGGGCACAGAGACAGACCTTGTGAAAGGGGAGTACTTTCCAAGGTGACCACCCAAAATGAGGACCTTCAACTTTAGCTAGAAAGTTAGGGTGAGGAATCCTGCAACACTACCCCTGATGTGGGGAAACCAATATGGTTGGTTCCGCGCTTAGACAGGGCAGACAGTACAGGAATACTAGCACTAGAAGCTAAGCTGATTAAAATTAGGGTCTTCCCCAACAAGGAAAGGTAAGAACAAGATGATTGTTGGTTACCGGCTAACTCCGATACATTACTCAAAGACCAGGAAACCGAATGTGGACGGAGTACTGGTCTCAGACGAACACAGGCCTTAGGGTTGAAAGTTACGGGCCTGTGAGGCTGATTTAAAAACGCACAAAACACTTTCCTCGGGGCCGATGCGGCAAGCGTCATTACTGTAGCTTCAGAAACTATATGAAGAGTGCTAGTTACTTAACTGCAGAACCATACTGCAGCAGAGTAGAATCCCCTGTCTGATTCTAGGAAGACAGTAATAACAGGACCAATACTAGTTTCCCCCTAAACTGTAAATTTCACAAAGACCACAAATTTAGGGTACCAGAACTTTGAGGGGGCTGACATGGGCTGAGTTTATACCAAACTGGCAAGATTTGGAGCACCAAGGTTTCAACCCCAGAAGGAGTGGAAACCAACTGGCTTCCGGCCCGTTGGGATTTACTAGACCTACTCAACCCTTGAATGTTCTGAACTTGTGAAGGACTTTAAATAACAGGATCACCGGGGGGAACAGATAAACTAACTTCCACCCGTTCCAACCTAACGACACTGTGTCCGTGGGAGAGAGCTAGAGGGTCCAGGTTGGGGGCCACACAACAAGATAGTTTGTGGCTGAATTGGGTTGCAAACAGACCTACTCCAGGTCCGGAATCAGATCACAAAACTACCTGAATGACGCCCGCCTAAGGACCATTCCGACACCAGGGGACGCCCTGGATAGGGAAACTGCAGCGACCTTTTGGACCCCTACGAGAAGGGTGGCAGACAGATGCCACTTGTGTCTGTTTGCTATGGAGAAGATTGAACCATAACCTGATTGATTCGATTCGACTTGAACCCCTTGTTTACGCAGCGCACTACTGCTGTGTTGTTCAGAACCAGCCTTAAATGAATCCTCCTGGGAGGAAGAAGTTTTCCCAAGGGCAGGAAGACTGCCACAGCCCCCCAAAGCATTGATATGGAACTGCCGGAACGCGGCCGACTAAGTTCCATGTACTTCATGGAGTTAAAAACATCCACCCCACCCACTCAGAGAGGTGACGGTGTGGAATACTGGGGCCGGAGGGGGAAGCTGAAGACGAACTGACTTCGATAAGCACTTGACTGTTGCCCAAGGCCGGAGGCCCCTGTTCAAATAGGAGGAATCAGGGAGACACGTCCCTGACTCCGCCATACCCCGTTTATAAACTTCAGCTTTGACTTCAGAAGGAGAACCGTCACTGAAGCAAACTGAAGAGAGCCCAAGACCATTCCTTGGGCACGGCGAGAGGTACGCTTGTTTTGATGAAATGCCTGGTTGCCCTTGCTATCTCTTTCCGCTTCCACTGGATTCACAACCACTCCGGAATCAGGCGGGATTCCTTCCTGTGTACTTGGAAGCCCAGAGACTCCAGAAAGCCGATTACAATGGCCGGCACTCTCCGGCAATCCTCGACGCTGGATGCCCAAATGAGCCAGCCGACTAGATATGCGGCTAGCATAACCTTCTAATACCGGAGCTGTTGAACTACGGTATCGTTCAAACTGGCGAAGATTCTGGGGCTACATTGAGGAGGGCATGATCCTGAAGGGGTACGTCTGCCCCCTGAGCCTGAATCCCAAGAAGGGAGAGAACCTTCCTGCAACTAAGACGTGATAGGAAGCGTCGGAAAGGCCTATTGAGGTGGTTACGGCTCCACGGTGCAGTAGGATCCGAACCTACAAGACTGTAAGCATCCGAGACTTGTCGCATTGAATGAGGAATATAAACGGGACAAGTCTGGAATTATTCCCAGCGGAAGGGAACTTCTTTGGCAGACTGAAAAAGTCTGCCTTGCGATTACAAGTGTCTCGCTTACTTTATTGCCCGTTTCCTTAACAGACCTTCCACAAAGTCATCCAGAGCCCTGGCCGGTAACTGACAGAACCTGATTGGGGGAGGGGAACAAACAGTCCAGCTCCACCCCAGGCCTTTGATAACTATACTCTGGGCCCAGGGACTGAAGTTCCACTGGCCCCGAAAACTGTACAGCCTCCCGCCCACCTGAGAAATACCACTGGGAGGAGGCTTGCCTGCCTCCCCTGGAGCCTTTGCCTTCCCAAATTCTCGGAGAGGAGCAGGATGCTTCCCTGCCCCCGTGTGATAACCCCGAGGCTCAGTGCCTCTGGTAAAATGCCTAGTGAAAATTCTTTCTTTGGGTTTTGTATGAAGCAGTGAAAACCAGGCGGAGACATATGGGGGAGCCACTAGGGGCTGATGTGTTGGCTGAACCAGCACACATTGAGGTGGAGGCTGGGAGTGAGAGGCTGACGGCTGTCCAGGGGCAGGAACCTGAAGAGCCTGCACCACTGCCTGAGCAGGGGGGCGCTTGAACTACATGAACTTCTTGCTGGACTTGGGATAGTCCGGGGTTAGAAGATTCCCTGTGAACGTATCTGTGGGATCTGTCTCCCGGAGATGTGTCAGTGGTTTACTCCCGAAACAAGCCTGTTGATAAGAGGGGCTACATTCGGAGCACAAGGGGTAGGAAGCAGGTTTCTCAAAGAGAACACAGTAAAGACCCCTTTAGCTGGCGTGAGCTTGAAATTCTCCGTCAGCCACTCCTCTAGAATTCTCAACAGAGGCGATTGTGCCCAGTCCCTAGGGAAGATGAGGGTTTCCTTAGGGATCTTGTCAGATAGATTCCATGCCCCTTCTGTCAGTCTGACAAAACCCGAATAAGGGGATACCAGACCGGAAGGGAAGAAATGCAGTTCTGCCAACCTCCGTGTGCCCACACCCTCGATAGAAGGGTACCTTCATGCAGGGAAGCATAAAGGGTTAGGCGCCAAGGGTTCCCCAGACCGAAGGGGAAAAGGGTGGAGGTGTCTGGAACGGAGTAGGATTCCGGAACGGAGCAGGATTTTGCAGTTGGTCCGCCGCTAATGAATCCTGAGATTAATCCCTTTGGGATTTAAGCTCCTGGGAAAGGGAAAGCACGGACCCATGAGGCAGATAGCTGGTTAGAAAGTTTGATATTTTGTCCATGACCCTCATGTCGAGCTCCTTATAAGGAGACCCGCAAAAGAGTCTGCAACAAAGGAAGGAGGGGGTAATCGCCTTACTCTGCTTGGGCCGTGTCCCTTTCCAGAAGACGAGGCCTAACTCGTAGACGGCACCGGACTAGAGATCCGTGACGTCCTCGAGGGGGCCCCGGAGCGGGTCTTCTGGGTTTTAAAAAGGTCTTTATTTGACTGATTTCACCTTAGGGACGGTAGACCAGGAACCGTCCAAAAGGGATGAGGATCTAACGAATCCCCTAAAGGAAAAAAGCAAAAGAAGGAGGAGAGCTAAGCGGAAAAAGTTTGTCTCACTTATTCCCACACCTACTAATTGCTCCGGGACGATGTTCACAGGTTCGAGAACGAGACTGAAGGTAAACCCCTTCAGTAAACCCTCCGCAAATAGCTAATTTATTTTAAGAGGACCGGGTCGTCTCTTGGACCCCAGTAGCCAAAGGGGCAGCGACTTCTTCAGCAACTGACGCTGAGAACTGGGCGCCGGGGAAAGGAACATTACAAATGTCCACCGAAAGGACATAGGATTTTCCCACCTCTACGTTTCGCCCGAAGCTGCCGACCCCGGACTAGAGGGTCTGAAGCGAAGAGTTACGAGACTTGCGGCCGGTCTCCAGGAGGGGGGAAAAATAGGACCCCAAACACCGGAGGAGCAACTATTAATAAGTCATATGAGACGGAGTTTGGCGGAGGTAAAACCGATAGGTGTATATGAAACCTACCGATTCATCAAGTATCTTGCCCGGAGAGAGCCCAAACACCGAAGGAGCGACTATAAATAAGCCATATGAGGCGGAGTTTGGTGGAGGTAAAACCGATAGGTGTATATGAAACCTACGGATTCATCAAGTAGCCTGCTCGGAGAGAGCATAGCATACATCACAACCGTCCGGGTGCCAAACTATTAATTCCCCAACACAGACAGTGTTATTAACCGGAATGGGAACTACAGACTCCGTGGACGCTGGCTTGTTGCAGGATTGCGGAGCATACCTGCACTTGACAACACCAGCTGACAAAAGCGTATGAGATATGAGCATGCTGGAACGGATGCCGAGCAGAGTTCCGTAGCACCGACTTTAGCCTAGTCAGACCAGGAAAACCCCGAGTAAACCAGAGAGAAAACCGGACTAACAGTTCAAATCTCATAGACACAAAAAACAGAGCCACCGGAAACATTCGGAGCGACCATGTTTAAAATTATGTGATGGATACAAATATAGTGGGAAGGTTATGAACTGTCCGGAGGTGGGCGCACTCAGAGCCAAGAGAGGAGATATCCTGAACAAAGTGATAGTAGTGGGGACGAACACCGACCGCTAAACACTATAGCGGTCGGTGTTCATCCCCCCCCCCCCACCGTTATCACTTTGTTCAGATCACAATTTGGGAATATCTCCCAAACAAGAAAAATTACAAATAAATTACACAAAACAAACATGCCGACCCAAGACCAAGAGAGGTCTTGAGACGCCGTGAGAGGAGATCGAGACGGGCGCTATAAATCCCTTTAATTATTAAACTAAAGGGAAATAAGGAGCCTCAATCGCCTAAAAAACAACAAAACACTGTTACTCAAGTTTGGTGAAGAAGAACCTTGCGAGGATGCCATAATAGCACCAAAAAGGCACAAAAAAAGGAGCACAATGAAATTACGTGCGAACGAAATCGCGTGCTAAAATGGAATGCGAGAAAAGTGTTGCAAAAAGGTACAGTCCGCAAAGTGGTGCATGGGTTTTGTATCGCACCTCTCTCGTTGGGACTTTTGACATTGGGAATCTTTATAGGGCAGGGTCCCGTGATTGTGACAATCTCACCCTTTACCATACACGACTCCATTTCTTGAGCTCGCTCTGGGGGTAGTAACCCCAGCTTTACATTTAGCTTTTCTCTGGTACCTAGCAACGGAATTACCTAGAAATAAGTGCTGAATGGATTATTTCACCGGGTGACACGGGACCCCGATCCAGAAAAGAAGTTGAATAAGGTGTCTATATCCCACGGAAACCTAACCAGGTATTAAGAGACAGCTTATCCACACTTCCAGAGCTCTGACTGTGGCAATAATACGACCAGTTCAGATTGCTTTTAAATCAAAAGGTAGTAAGGGCACCAATATCCGCCCCTCATGATACTGATAACCCTTGGCATGACACCTCAATGTGTATTTTTTCACATTGGAAAAAACCTTGTTAATAAAAGGAAAACTATAATTGAAGTTGAACATGTATAATTTTGGGACATGACAGCTTTTCTTAATACTGTATGGCTCTTAGTTCCTCCTTCAATAGGAATTCAGAAACTGCTGAAGGAGATGGTATCCTACCTATGAATATAGTAATGAAAGCCATAGAAGAAACTTTTTCCAGTTTAATGTGCCTCGCTGTTGAACTTCTCAGTTCCAGAAGTCCTTTATTCCTCACACCATTGGCTCCAGAACAGTCTCCCTAAGGGTGTTGTGCAATTGGAACTTGAAAAGTTCAAGTGAAGTTGCAATGCATTACTACCCTATTGATATTCTCCTTGCATCTTGATACATTTTAGTTTTCTGTAAAAGAAAACTATTGTGCTGGCTTTGTCTGTCCATCTGCCCTTAGATCTTAAAAACTACTAAGGCTAGAGAGCTGCAAATTGGTATGTTGATCAACCACCCTCCAATCATCAAACATACCAAATTGCAGCCCTAAAGCCTCAGTGGTTTTTATTTTATTTAATGTTAAAGTTAGTCATAATTGTACTTCTGGCAGCGCTATAGGTACCAACAGCACAGACCACAACTGGACCATGGTTAAGAGTTTTATGGACCATGGCTGAGGCAACCACCGGACAGAAAACCTGATTGTGCCGAAGAAACCTGGGAGCATTTTTTACTCATCTCTTTATTAATCTAATTTATTTTTTCATTTTAATAAGTAAGATCTCTTCTTTCTGTATAACTCTTGCCTTCTCTTACATCCTAATGAGCACCATATTCTTTGGAAGCTTGAATTTCAAGTCCAATGGCCCCTGGGGGCTTGTTCCATATGAATAGGGTTCATCATCTGAATAATAATGGTAAATACAGTACTACAACAATTTCAGAGAACCAATATGCTCTCTGGGTAGCCCCAGCCTTCTGTCCCCTCACTTTTAAAGTAATCAGTCATGTGAAGGCAGATTTTCTTAATTTTGCGTTAACTGAGAATAAAAAGTTAATGGCAGAGATAAAGCCATTCGTCTTCACCATCCCAGTATCTGATAATTCTACAAAGTAATGGGCAACACTTGTCCCTCCTTTTGGGAAGAAAAAGCTCCCTTTGGACGTGGCTACTCAGCAATTTGGGACCCCTATAAGAAAAATCTCACATGGGACAGCCATCGCTGAATTTTATGCTAGACTCCACCTCCTCAATATCATAATTTCTACTACTATGCTGGAAGCAGCCATTGGAGGGCTTCCAGAATCTTCCAGAACAATGTTCGCTGATGTAGCCAAAAACACTTACGCAGACCCTATGGGGAGGATATGATTTTCTTGAGTGTCACATTCACCCTCACAGTCTGGGCTAAATATATATTAAGCGCACCCCTATACTGGACTAAATTTAAGGATGGCCAATTAAAAAAAAAAAACACATCAATGGAAAGAAGATATGCATATGCAAATGGTATAAGAAAAAAAACTCAAAGAAATTTTCTGTACCTTCCAGGGGAAGTTGAAAGTGAATATTTCCAACCCTGTGCAGGGCCGCTTTTCCAAAAGACAGTCATAAAAATATGCTAATTTTACCAAGTCTTTTTTCTCATATTTCTTTTATTTTATTTTATCAAATTATAATTACAGCTCACACAATATCATAACAGATAAGAACTAAAATCATTAACAAAATCTGAGTATATTTATTGTAAAATATTTAAAACTTATCCTTGGATTGGAAGTTGGGACAACATTCCCCTTTACCACCTCAAGTAAGACTAAATCTCTCCCAGCTAACCCAGACTCTCATGCTGCTATCTGAAGAGCTGCCAAAATCTTTAACATATATGCGCGTTACCCTGACTCCACCATAAAGCTATATGTGAACATACATGTATGTTACCCATCCACAAGGGGTTAAGGCCCAAAAGGAAGCACTGGCAAGCTCAAAAGGAAGCACTGGCAGGCTCCAATATGTCATTGCCCAATGTAACCCTATTACTTTCTTCCCCTTCTGTGGGGACCTTTTTGAAGAGTCTGTTGTTGCTCAACTCAATTGAATGAGCCTAACAACAGAGCTGTACAATATATGCTCTTCTTGGAAAAGGGGAACCCAAGAAATAATGCACTTGACACTTTCCTCTTCCTAAGCCAAAGAAAGCTTGGTATGACTTCCAGTCACTCCTAAAGGATCCTTCCAACAACAAATGGGGGAAAACAGCAATAACAGTGCCCCTTTCGAAGCAGACAAAGATGCTCCTGTCACGGAAAAGGGAAATCAACTCCTGGACTGTCTATTAAAGGCAAAGGAAGTGGTAGAGCCCAATAGGACTTACATGGCTGGGGGTCGTCTTCAGCATCACACACATCTCCAATGGGCTAGGGTGGAAATGGTCTCATCCTCCTTTAAACGGCTTATTCCAAAAACCAAACCCCTCCTTGGAAGAATATGTGCAGAAGGCCCTCTTAAAGAGAGCCACAGAGAAACATGTTTACTCACCTTCACCACCAAGCATGTTTCTTCAACGTCCCAAGGATTCCTCTGAATGAAGGGTGATCCTCAACCTATCAAGTTTGAACAAACACATTGTTTGCCACAGCTTCCAGAAAACTACTGTTGTCCAAGTACATTAGCTCATTCTGCATGGAACCTGGACCGCATCTATATATCTGAAAGACGCATATTGGCACGTCCCTACTGCCGTTCCATTCCACTCCTTTCTAGGGTTTCGGATAGGGAATGAAATGTACAGATTCCAAGTCATGCCTTTTAGGTTAAGCATTGCCCAGAAAATTTTTATAAAATTAGCTGCAACTGGGAACTCAGGAAAGAAGGAATTTAACTGGTGGACTACCTACACAATTGGGTAATCCGGGGGAGGGGGGCCTACCAGAGAAGAGTGCTTATGAAACCTGACAGTGGTAGTCAACAGACTCTGGTGGCCTACTTACACAACTGGGTAATCTAGGGGAGGGGGGCTTACCAGAGTGTGCTTATGAAACCTGACAGTGGTAGTCAAAGGGTTTTCTAATAAATTGGAACAAATCCTGCCTTAAACCCGGCAGACATTTTGTGGCTAGAACTTTGTTGGGATACTCTTTGTAGCCAGATGTCTCTTCCAACCAGTACTCAGACCAGAATGAGAAAGGACCTGAAAAGTTCCCTGCATGGTTGGAATGAATGCTGGACCTGTTACAGTCTGCATCTGTGTTAGATCCAATCTTCAGACTGCAACTACAAAATGTAAACAGAGTCTAGCTCTCGCATGCAAGAAAAAAGCTTTGTTATCACCTTCAACCAAGGAGTCACAGAGTTGGGATGATACTCTGGCCACAGACCTGGAAGGAGTCTCTGGCAAAACAGGTCGATCTGACTCCCGTCTGTACGAGTGATAATGCATATGGATGCCTTCTTGACAGGGTGGGGAGGCCATTGGGAGGATCATCGGTAGCGGGAAGTTGGTCACCTGTTCTAAGGTAGCAGGAAATTGGTCACCTATTCTAAGGAAGTGTCATATCAACTTCCTGGAGCTAATGGCTGTCTTTCTGTCCCTCAGACAATATGACTGTAATGTCTTGCATCAACAGGTTGGGCTCACACTCAGCCCCTCTCAATGCAGTAACGCTATCTATCCTAAGAATGCCACAAGCAAGGAAGTGGTACTTGCCTGCAATTTGCCTACAGGGTCTCTCAATGTAATAGCAGACTCTCTGTCAAGGAATACAACAGCCTCAACAGAGTGGATGTTGCACAAACACTCCTTTCAACTGACTGCCAACATGCTTCTGTCTCTGGAAGTGGACCTGTTTGCCACATGCGAGAACCATCAACTTCCAGTGTATGTGTCTCTGAACCTGGACAATCAGGCAATAGGAAAAATGCATTCTTACAAGACCGGAACAAATGAAGAACAATATACCTCTTTCCTTCATTGTCCCAGATTTCGAAGGTTTTAAACAAACTACTAACTTTCAATGGAACCACTTACTGAGTAGCCCAAATTGGCTGAAGTCATTGGTTCCTTTTGCTTCAACCAGGCGAAGATATACTGTAGGTTCCTTTACTGTCTGCTGTTCTATTCCAGACAGTAGGAGGGAAAGTTGTCTATGCATCCTCCTTTCTGAGCAGAGACCTTCACATTTGGATTTTTAAATCTAGTCTACCATGAAGATTATTCACCCACCACTGCTAGGCACCTGGTGCAAAAATTATGGGCTTCTTCTATTCGACAGTACCAGTCTGTATGGACAGTGTGGTTGAATTACATCCATGCTGAGAGACCAGTTGAGATCTCTGTTGAAACAGTTCTACATTTTCTTATCTTTTTGAGGACAAGTGCCTTGCTATTACAACAATCATGGCATAAAAGGCAGCATTGTCAGAACCCTTGCTTTATTGGTTTAGAACTGATTCTAACAGAAATGTTACTTTAACTTGTCTGGCCTTTTGCATTGCAAAGACTGGCTCCTACAAGGCTTCCCATTACCTGGTCCCTGAATAAGGTGCTTAGACTCCTGTCATCCCCTCAATTCAGTGGGTCCAATACAACTACAACCATATGCTCTAAAAGGCCGTCTTCTAGATTGCTTTGGTACCAGAAACATGGATTAGTGAACTGAGCTCTCTTTAACAGGGAAAACACTGTCACTCATACATCTAGCTGTTATTTATTATTGTCTCATAGCCAAGAATAACAGCCCATTTAAAGAAAATCACATTCTGATAAGGGAATTCAGTATTTCAGATAAAACATTATGCACAATTCAAGCACTCAAGGTTCACATAAACGTCATGGCAAACGTCCCAGATGTCTGCTTTTCCTACACCCTAGCACAAACAAATCACTCTCTCTACATGGGCTGAGAATGATTTTAGTGTCCCTGTAATATTTATAAATAACTGATTGAGTGGTTCATGTTATGGGTCCTGTTCAGTTTTGCTTTTCTTATATTAACGCAATTCAGTTTTGTTTTAGTGTTGGATGACTAATGTAATTAATTTTTCTTTGCTTTTGGTTTTGATGTCAGAAATTAACGTAAGTTTGTAAAATCTTTTTATTTATGTTCACTTTTGGTTTCCACTTTATTATTTAATCACCTCATTTAGGAGGTGGTTGGCTGTTAACCATCTTTGGGCTCTCCCATCCTTTTGTATGTTTTCCTTCTGTTTTCATATTTGCGAGCATGTGTGGGAATGTTCAGCAGTTGCTGTTGGGCAGTTGTGTTTTCTTCAATGTCAGGGTATCCGAAGGACTTTTAATCATTGTGCAGCCTCCCGGGAGAAGGGGGAGAGAAAGACTTCATGTCTTGCCTGTTTGGCTTGAGTGAGACGTACCGCTCAATTGTCTTAGTTCATCAGTGGTCGTAAGAGACGATCATTTTTTGCATGCCGCTGCACTGCTTTTGCCTCGCTGTTCCAATATATCCTTGAGATCGTCACTCGATGCTTCAGCGGCGAAGAAGTGTAAGCTACTACTAATATTTTATTATCCTCATGATAAATATTGCTGGTGGATTTTTGCTGATGTGCATCAGTCCAGGAGAGTTTGACCCTATGTGTGTGACCCATTAGGGTTATAAGATTATTTCATCGCCGGTCTGCAATATCAATACAGTATACTGATTTATTGTATCGCCAGTCAACATTATTTACTTATAGAGCAATCTGCAGTTGTTTTAATGAAAATGTCTATTTTTGGTTTGTTGTTAGGTGTAGGGAATTATTGTATTTAGCTAGGTTTAAGGATTCTTTCTCTCAGTACCATTTCCTGTTGTGCACTTGTGATACAGGTTGACCATCACTAATCTGGCAATCAGTAGTCCGGAACAATCAGTAATCTGGCACAAATTTCGGCTACAGTAATTTCTGTTTCCACACTAATTTTCAAATTTCCCGGGTCGCTGCGCTAACTCGCTCGCCGGCCGGTTTGATTTGGTGGCGCAGTGTGCTGCCTCAACAAACTGGAGGTGTTTGTAAACACAGGAATGCTTTTGCTGTTCCATTTTTACATTTATTATTGTCTTTTGGCCTACGCTATGGTATATCGTGATAGGCTACATACTGGTGGCCTAGCCTACATTATACTTAACTCTATTCACATATTAACAGTATTATACAAACATCAACATAACGAATGTGCATCTTTTTCATGGATCTTTTAAAAGTTATGCTTTACTACATTGTATCCAATTGCGTATATTCTCATATTGCTTTTTTATTATAAGTTGCGATCAATGTTTTGCTTTTGGAATCGATAATATTTGGTGTTTATTTCGCCGCATTTAACTCAGTTCAGAGAGCTTTTCTTGCTTCTAGTAATCGTAAATGAATAGATACTTTTTTATTTGGGACAAGGATATTTTTCGTTATACAAAATGTTTTTAAATCGAAATATAACTTAAATACATTTCGTTGTGAAATTAATTTAGCTATTTTTTTTCGTTAATATGTGATGTTCGCAGGAATCGCTGCTGGCCGTTTTGGGGGCATGTTTGTTTTGTGTAAGAAAAAAATCAAGATTCCGTTTGCTTTTTTCTCTTGATTTCATCATAATACGAGCTTTGTTATTTATCTTTTATCGGAGTGAAAACAGCAGTAATTTGTATTCTTTTCATGCCCAGTAGTTTTGATTAAAATACATTCTCTCCAATTTTATTTACGGTCAAGTTTCATCCATGTTGCCGATGCACGATAATCTATAGTCATTAGCAGCTTGAACATGGCTTCCCTCAGCTTCAGCTACAAATTGCAGCATAAAGTTACTGTAGCAGTATATTTCCTTGCCGATCTTTTCTTCAAAGTTTAATGAGGGTATAGTGTAAAAATATATCAGTCCTATTGTACAGTACTTAACGTCATTTGTAACATAACTACAGTAATTGTTTAACCGTACGATGGTTGAAATACAAGCAAAACAGTTGTTATCCGGCACGATTATTAGCAAAACAAAAGTTTCCCGCTCGGTTGTTTATGGCTGCACGCATTTACGCAAGAGTATAACGTTATTAACAATACTTTTATCATTCTCTTTTACCTTTTGAACTAGCAGATGGAATAAAGAGATGGAGGAAAAGAAGTTGGTCTCTCTCGCTGCCTGCGCTCTGCGTGAAATCTAAAAAAATATTTCCTAAATATTTTCGTATCGGTATTAATTGCTAACCCATCGTAAACTTGAAATATCGTAAGTCGAATTACCGTAACTCGAGCACTACCTGTATTTGATAATTGTCTTTTCTTTATTAACAAACTTGTACTGATTTATGGGATATTTTAATTCTAAGATGAGGTGCTTAGCTACTGTGTTTCATGTATTCTAGCCTAATAAATGGTTAATCCGGTAAAATGGCTAATCCGGCACCCTCTAGGTCCCAATGATGCCGGATTAGTGATGGCCAACCTGTAATTCTTTGTCACAGTATGTTTGTCTTCCCACCTTCTATAGCTTTCTCTCCTCCTGCTGGCATGATTGTTAGCTAGGAGACTCTGTGTTTATTACTTGTTAGGTGTGTGGTCCTTTCCTTTTCAGGTGATTATGTAATTAAGGTGGTACCCATTTATGTATAAATATATTTGTTATTAACGGTTTCATACATAGTGTTTATTTTGCCCTTCCTGTTCGTGTTTTGAGCTTCATTTTTGCTGTTCCAAGGGCTATCACCCCACGTAATAGGAGTAGATAGTTTTAAGGTGGATCTTTAGAAAGAACTAGTAATGGAATTCGTTACAGTCCCTCATTAAAAAGGCGAACCCTCACTTCTTTCCTAAGTCACTTGACATACGGAAGGTAAGTACAGTACATTGTTGGCTTTCATTGGCAATGTTTCTTTCAAAGAAGTCTCTGAGTGTACAGGGTGGTCATCAGAGGCAGCATTCCTGAAACACTATTGCCATGAGCTCAAACAACTTCAACTACACTGCGTATCAATAGGTGGTATGGTAAGTCCTGTGGTAAGTCCTGACTCCTTACGCCCTTCGGCAGAGAACCAGCAGTCTTCTTGATGTGGCAGTCACGCTGAGATGTTGCTGGGAAAGGTGGAGTACTCCCATGGCCAAACACACCATATCTGGGTGAGTCACCTTAAAACTACATGACTTTATGCATACACAGTATATAAGTTCATGTTTTGTTTCCTGTTCTTTGTTGCCAAAGCCTAATGGGTATCTGGAATAAAGAATATGGTTGATAACTTGTAACTTAACCTTGGACCAAAATTTCTAGGCTATTGGGGTTGATTTATTAGTAGCTATGTCAATTTCCTTTGTAAGCTCCTTTGAGGACGAACAGAGGCTAGATTATCAAAAGAACAGGTTTTGACGTATGAAAATCCAATTTTTGGTAGCTGCTGTGAGTCCTCAAACCCACCTACTTTCCCTGTCGAAAAAGCATGGGACTTGTGTGAACACTTACCCTGCAGAGACCTAGTGTAAGTACTGTAATGAGGAAAATGGGCGACATACAGTAAACCCCCAGGATTTATGCTCTCATGATTCGCAGACTCACGTATTCACGGATTTCTCTTTGGAACATAACCCATTATTTGCGGAAAATTCTTTTTCCATCTTTTAATATGGCATGGCATGTCTAGGTGGTTTAACATGGATACCATTTATTTTCCTGAATTTCTCCCATATTTTTTGTATGTGAATATTAAAAAGATCTGATAAATATTTCCTCCATGAAATTATTCTTCCTTATATTACTTCTTTCTTAAATTTTGCAGATATTCTGTTGCATAGAGGTTGTAATGTATCAATTTCTAATCATATACTGTAGTAATTTTTTAAAAATTTCCTTCTAATATCAGTAATGTTTTTATTAATTTTAATTTTTTTCAAATTATCCAGTCATCTCCCTACTGAGTGTTTTATATTCATTTACTTTCTTAGCTTATCAGGCCATCATGGAACTTTGTGTTTTGTTGGATGAGGTTTTGATTTTGGTATTGCTTTATAAGCAGCATTTTTAATATCAACAAGAAATTTATTCGTTTCATTATGGTTTTTAGAATATTCAAATGGTGGGATATTCCTAGTGTGCATTTCATATCGCTCCCAATCTGCTTTATAAGTACAGGCAGTCCCAAGTTAACAGCGGGGGTTCCGTCCACAGCCAAGCGCCACTAACTGAAAATCAGCAATAATAGCCAAGTGCCGTAAAACCAAAACGCCATTAACCGATGCCGCCGGTAAGCAAGGATGGCCTGTATTATAGTGAGGGACATGTTTTGCAGGATTATTTTGTAATAAGGAAATTAGTATTGGAAAATGATCACTGGTATACAAGTCATCAACTGTATTCCAATCTAATCTGTCTACTATACTTGAGGTACACAGAGTTATGTCTACTGAGCAAAATGTTCCATGTGTTTTGAATAATATGTGCTGATTTTGTCATCATTTACACAGCACATGTCACTTGAATCCATAATTTATTCTACATTACTTCCTGCTCTATTTGAGTTTGTGCAATTATAGTCCCATATTGGGTTGTGAGCATTAAAATCACCTACTATTAACCCTTAAACGCCTACTGGACGTATCATACATCGACTAAAATTGTCTGTTGGGTGCCAAGTGGACGCACCGCACGTCGACTACAAAAATTTCAACCTTGGTCAACTTTGACTCGACGAAATGGTCGAAAAAATGCAATTGTAAGCTAAAACTCTTACATTCTAGTAATATTCAATCATGTACCTTCATTTTGCAACAAATTGGAAGTCTCTAGCACAATATTTCGATTTATGGTGAATTTTTGAAAAAACTTTTTTCCTTACGGCCGCGCTGTAACTCAATAAAATTTCAGAAATTTTTTAGTCATTTTGTCGTAATTTTTGCACTGTTTTATATTACCCGTTACATAAAGTTTTATGTATGAAAATGTGTGCAATTTCATGTACAATACAGCAAAATACAACCCATGGTTGTAGCTTTTATCAGTTTTGAAATATTTTTATATAAACCACGATAACTGCCAAAATTTCAACCTTCGGTCTACTTTGACTCGATTTAAATGGTCAAAAAATGCAATTGTAAGCTAAACCTCTTACATTCTAGTAATATTCAATCATTTACTTTCATTTTGCAACAAATTGGAAGTCTCTAGCACAATATTTCGATTTATGGTGAATTTTTGAAAAAACTTTTTCCTTACGTCAGCGCCAGAAATTCTTTAAAATCACGTTGTCGTAATGTTTGCACCGTTTTATATTGGTCGTTACATAAAGTTTTATATATGGAAATGTGCACAATTTCATGTACAATACAACAGAAAATAACTCATGGTTGTAGCTTTTATCAGTTTTGAAATATATTCATATAAATCACGATAAATGGAAAAAATACGACTTTCGGTCAACTTTAACTCAACCGAAATGGTCGAAAACTGCAATTGTAAGCTAAAACACTTACAGTCTAGTAATATTAATCAATTAGCTTCATTTTTCAACAAACGGGAAGTCTCTAGCACAATATTTCGATTTATGGTGAATTTTTGAAAAAACATTTTTTACGTCCGTTGCCATTTAATTCATGCATCATTTTGTGATAATATTTTCATTGTGTTGCTTTGATCGTTTTACAATTTTTTATATACCAAAATCATCGCAATTTAATGTACAATACAAAGAAAAACAAAATAACCCATTAGCTTTAACCGTTTTGCTCACAGCGCGATTTGTATAAAATTATATATGAAATTTTTTTTTTTTGCACTGTCGTATATTTCAATATTTATATATGATAATGATATTTTTTTCATTTCTGATGGTTGCATACTAAACTTAAGGCAATGACAAAAAACATGAGCCAAAAATGAACTCTTAATCTTAAAAACTAAGCGTGCTGTGATTTTTTGAAAAAATCTTTTTTTCCGCTTCGGCGCTAGCTCCTGAACGCCGCCGGCATACGGGAGACGTTTTTGTAAATAGAGGCTCAGCGTTTAAGGGTTAATGTACCCATTAAAATCACCTACTATTAATGTAAGTTCCTTGGCATTGTTAAGTAATTCTTTAAGTTTATCAATGTCATAATTTTCATTAGGTTGGTTGTATATATCATAAATTACATACCTGATATTTGCAAGTCAGTAATGTTTACAGGTACTTTGTCATAAACTACTTTGTTAAGTACAATCACTCAAAAATGTTTTGCAACATACTTCAAAACTTTTCGAACAACAGCTTATAATAGCGACATCTGGCGCTATTTGGCAACTCAGTTGTAAGCGCATGAAACAACTGAACACTACTGGTGGGTCCGAGAAATTACCTGCAGTTTCCCTTAAACAGGGCTTTTGCTGATACTGCTTACTGTTGTCATACTTTACTTACTTAAATGATGTTACTATGAAACTTCAGAGGTCATCGCTGTTCTTATGTTTTAATATTTTCATATTTTCATCTCCAACTGCCATCGCTATCATTGTTTTATCTCCTTCATATGTGTGAACTTTGTAGACATAGGCCTACGACTGCTATAAGTTGAACTATTAGTCTTATTAACATCAACAAATACAACTTTTGTAAAGATTTGCTTGCACATTATTATTAATCAAATTTTTGAATTACTAATCCTATGTATATTGTGAACTAGTGAAACTTAATATTTTTGTAATACATTGAATATAATCACGCGCGCACACACACACACACGTGTGTATAATGCCGTTATCATGTGTAATTTCTCATGTCTTTCATTGTTACTTAGGCCTATCATTTTGATGCCTCTTATGAAATTAACGAATATATAACGCCTATTTTTCTATTTCTTATTATCTAAGTTTCTAAAGAATTAAAATTAGCAAGAAGTTCAACATTAATCTAGTTAATGCTAAATGCCAGCAGTGAAGAAGACTACCATGCTCATCAGTGGAGAATGTCTCCTCCTCATCGCAAAAGATGACTCTTACAGAAATCATCGGCCACTGGATTATATTATAACGCAAACCCTAGCCTCTATTCTTTGTGTTTCGCTGATATGAAGTGTTTCTTGGCAGGAGTATGATGAAATAGTATCTTGGTCTCATGTAGCCTGTTACTGATGGTTTGAGCAGCAACTTGAAGGGAAAGCGTAATGTTCTCTCTTTATAGCAACACTGGTTGTCAGGGGAGTTAGGCGGAGCTCCTTCAGTGATCATCCAATGATGATCCTTAACAGTAGTGCAACAATGGGGTAGTCCTCCACTTTTTACAATGAATTTATCATATTTCCTTGTTCTCTCTGTTGTTGTATCCCTCTATACATGGTTGTTTTATTTACACTAAACTGCCGAACAATATCTACGATAGAAACATTAGTCTTATGCAAGCTAATGATTGTGGTGCGGCCGAGTCTGTTGCCCATCTTATCGGTGCAAGTGACGAGACAGTTTAGTTTAACTTTCCTGCCCGAATGTGGAGTCACACGATAACATACGTTGTGAGATTTTTCCTTTTTTGTTTTTGACAACGATAATGGTTGAATTCTTTCTTTCTTTATTTGTATATAATTTCACTGATGATTATTCAATAATATTTTATTAGTCAATAAGTTTTTATCTGGATTTGAAATATAGTTTCTTCTTTGACACTCTTGCCCAATCATCTGAAGTGAAATTTTTCAAAATGTTTCATAATTTTTCATAACCTGAAATTTTCACTCACCATTCTTTTTTATATTATTAACCGTATGATTAATAACCAAAATCGAATAAGAAAATTACATTTCCTTGTAAATATCAAAAGAACAAATTACTGTTAGGTGAACGAAAACTTCTGGAACATGTTGAAAACTTCTGGAACATGTTGCAAAACATTTTTGAGTGACTGTACATATATGGCTGTGCCTAAATTTCCTTCTTCCTCTCATGATGTAGATGCTGAGGTGTATTTACCTATTGTTAATACAGTTTTGTTGACATGCAAACATAATATCATTGGTTCATATTCTTTTAGTAATCATCGTATTTCTCCTAGATGTAATCTGATCTGTAAACCATTGTATAATACAGCTATTGAAAATATTTTGCTATATAGTGATCGAGTCTTGTTTTCTTTCATTTCATTATCAATTTAGATTTTTTCTAATAATTTACTCATGACACTTAATAAAATTTCTTATAATGTTAGTTATACCATCTTTTTTTATTTTTTGTTATTATTGTACAATTCAACAAAACAACTGCTACAACCATGTGTTACCATGTACTATATTTCTTGTTTAATTTGTTCTTGCACCAATTATTGGTGATGGAGTAGTCTCTTCTTCCTTGACATAATCATTCTTATCATTGATATGGTTCTCTTCAACTTCTTTGGTGTTTTGGATATCTGCTTCCATCTGTTTTACTATTATTTCCGGGGATAAAGGTATATTCAGCAATATAAAGAAACATGCCAAGTGCCATTTTCAAAATATAATAAATTAAATTAAAAAATATTTTGGCCCAGGATGGCGCTTGGCATGTTTCTCAACTGATAGGCTCATTTGTACCTCTACTGATCCTAGAAAATAGCAAGATGAGAAATGTATACAAAATTATATGAACAGGAGCTCACCTTTGTCCTCTAAAGGTTCCCCATTTGGTGCAGGTAAGTTCTGAGCTTGTACATTCACTGGTCGCAATACAAACAGCTGGGTTGCAGAAGGTAACTGTAAACTTCCTCGGGGTGGTACTGCTCTAACATTTGGAGAACTAGAAAGCTGAGGAGGTTCATCACTACCACTTCCCACACCACCGCCATCACTCCCACCACCATCACTGCTGCCTCCACCACTATCACCACCAACAGCACCTTCACAGCTACCACCCACTGCATCATCAACCCAATGACCTTGAGAATCTGTCTGTGAACTCTCTCCAGCCATCAAAATGTCACCATTTTCCCCTCTATTTAGATTTTCTCCATCTTCTACCTGCAGCAGACAAAATATTCCAATAATTAAGTCAGATACAAACACACTTAATATTCTACAATAAAAGTTAAGTATCAAATCAAATACCTCTTATTTTTCAAGAATTTTAAAGCAACATATAAGCACTGATGAAAATTAAAATAATGTAAAATACTGTAAATAAATTAATCTTTACCCCTAGACTGGTAATACTAGTTTCCAAATCAAAATAAAAGTTATATGATTTCTTTTTAACATAGAGCAAAGGCATAATCACTATTATTATCACTATGAGCATTTTTACATGGTTTTCCATTTATGAAGTTAGGGATGCCTGAACTCCCATCAAGTCTAGGTCAAAGCACCAAAAAAAAAAAAATAATACTACATTTATCCCTCAAATTCCATGGAGGTTAGGGGTGCTAGCTTTCCACAAAAATAAAAAAATTCACAAATAACTCCTAACCCTCAAAACCAACAGTCCTCATATTGCATAGGGTATTGTTGGTCATAAACGTTCATCATCATCATCATCAATCCCTCCAATGACACATGATGCAGAGGGCCTGTGTGAAATTCTGCCACTTCATCTTCCACAACTCTCCACTTATCTCCAGCCTACTTTGTCGTAGGTCTCCTCCAAGTAGGTCTGGGTCTTCCACTTCTGGTGCTCACAGGAGCCCAGCCGACACTATCAAATAAAGTGTTATTTTCTCAAGGGTTGTGCAAAGGCACTTGCAAACCATTGTCATGTCTTTCATTATCATCTCATCTTTATATAGAAACTCCATAATTTATCTTATAGTATAGTAATTCTTACACTAACTGCCACCGAACTCCTAATATATTTTTCTTAAAGCTTTATTCTCAGTGACTAAATCATTTAAATCTAGTTTCACTGTCATGAGGAACTTTCAAGACAGAGGATCTCTGAGTGGGGATGTAAAACATACGATTTGCATGCCTACGGAGATCATCCAAAGATTTTCCTGAATGGTGGCTAGAACTGTGCTGGATGACTTCATAAAAAATGGAGTCAAACGTATGAACTTGTTTAAATGGGAAACATGGAGGACTGCCCTCCAACCCCGTGAAGCTTTGGGAACAAGGAACAGACAGTTGCAAAATCCTGGAGCCAAATCCATAGCCTGCTCTACTGCCAACTTGTTCACGAGCATGTTGATCTGTTGCAGAATCAGGAACTTTTCTGGATGATATAGGTAAGAAGGGAAAGCTAAAGGAAGAGCAGAGAGGTGGAGGTGACACAAACAGAATCATGTAACCCTCCCTCAGTACATTCACCACCATGGATATGCCCCTAGGTCCTGGCAGACGTGCCATAAGTTGGTCAGTCAGCCCCAAACTGGGACCTAAGGAGAATTCAAGCCAATCCTTGCCACCTTTTTCAGGTTTACCCTTTCTCTTGAAGGACTATATAAACTGAAAGGGCTTCTGGAAACAGAGGAAGAAGGCTTGGAATAATTTTCAGCCCTAAATTCTGCTGAAGAGAGAGACTAGAGTGGAAGCCAGACATTTTGGAGCAGCTCTATAGGCCTGAGGTAGGTACAAGTAGTCCCCGCTTATTGGCGGCCTCGGTTACTGGCAATCCGGTTTTACAGAGCTTGCCTAGTGACGATGACTGGATTTTCGTCACCATTATGCGCTGATCTCCGGTTATTGGTGTTGATGCCCGGTTATTGGCGCTGATCCTTGTTATCAGAGCTGATCCCCGGTTATTGGAACTGATCTCTGGCTATCGACGCTGATAACCAGGGATTGGCGCTATTATCGCCGATTTTCAATTATCGCCACGCTGCCAGGAACTGATAACCGAAAGTCGCCGCTAACCGAATATCGGCAATTTCCGGCGCTTTTCTGGTGATTATCGGGGGTTATCGGCGCCAAAAAGCGCCAATTTTCAGTTATCGGCGCCTCTGTTAGGTGTGTATCAGCGCCGATTAGCGGAAATTGGCGATTTTCGGTGCCGAAAATTGCCGATTTTCGTCACTAGACAAGCCCCATAAAACCGGATTGCTGTTAACCGGGGACTGCCTCCAGAATGGCTTGAAGCACCTCAGAATTAAGCTAAGGACCCAGAGGATGTTCAAAAATAGCAGCTGCTTTCTAAGATGATGAAACCTGATACACCAAGAAAGAGCCAAGTTGCTCACAATGCTTAAGAACCGCAAAGGTAAATGCATCAGCTGCGCCACCTGAAGCATCAGTAATAGCCTTATCAAGGTACCCAAAGAAATCTAAAACTTTGTGGAGCTTAGAAACTCCTTCAGGAGAAAGGAATTCATCAAAAGATAACACCTCCACAAAGTGAAACAGTGTGTTAAAGAGACTGTGCTTTAGAAGAAGGCCATACACTCTTCCATGTATCCAAACCTTGATGTTTGATAGGGTCTAGAAGAGCAAAAAAACTAGCATTATTAACAGGAGGATGAGTACAACTGATCGACTGATTATGAAATTTAGGTCTTGAAGACCAAGTGCTGGAACCCATCAGGATTATTCAGTGCAGTGATGAAGATGAAATATATAAATTAATGATGTGACTGATAATGAAAAGGTGAATGATAACATACTGTACTAGAAGGCACAGACCCTGTATCATAAAAAGATACCTCCTACTTTTTTCATAAAAGGAGGGACTGCAAAAGAAGCATTTCTAGAACTCACCTTGTGTGCTAGACAATGCATAATTACATAAAGTCTAGCCTTAACTGAATACCTATGGGATAATTTCATGCCCACAACTGCAGAATCAGCTCCTATGACTGCAAAGAGAGAATGTCGTTCAAGAGAGCAAATTTAGTAAAAACCTGAGGGAATAATGAAGCTCCTTTGATTAAAAAGTTTTTAAAACCTGAAGGAGGAGTGTCAGAATCATTACCACCAAAATCAAAACCACCAAGTGTATCAGGGGCAATCAAAAACAGCAAATCTGGCAGTAAATCAGCCCATAAGTCGTCTGAACTAGTAGAGACAGGTGGTGAGATACAAGAGTGATGAAGCAAGAGATCCCAGGCAGGGATGAACAAGGCAACTGTGACATGGGAGAAGGGTGAATGGCCAACCCAGACATGAGTAGGGTCAGCCAGTCAGCAACAGTTGGCAACTCAGCAGAGGGGGCGGAGCAATGACACCACAGACAACTCGACCCTTGCAAGTTCACACACTTATCGTCTAGCCAGCAAGGATATCAGACTATCAAGCCTACCAACAATGCTATCCTCTCTATGAACGGGAACAGGGAGATAGGAAACATTCACAGCACAACACAAGAAGGACCACTGATAGATACAGAACAAGTACAGGTGGAATCGAAGTACAGATTGATATAACTGGAGCTGAGAGAGAAAAAAGTTAGGACTTGGTAAAAGACTTCTTGGAGAAGGCGGAGGAGAAAGAAAACTTAGTTCAAATCCTGAGAAAGATCAGAATCAGGAGAAAAAACAGAAGGAATAGGTAGAATATTGGAGGCTACAGTTTTAGTTTTTTAACATCCAGTTTTGAAGATACAATTTTTAACATCCAGTTTTGCAGATACAACTAAGTTTAAACCTATCATTACATTTACACTTATAAGATGGCAATGAAGAAGGCACCATAAGATGAAAGCTTCAGCCTTTATGCTACCAAAATGATCTTTTGGCAAAAGTTTAAAATGAATGAATGATCAGTAGAGAATGAGGGGCAGGTTGGAGAGCACAGTACTTCTTCCTGAGACTTCACTTGGTTTCCTGATAAGGAAGCCTTTCCATTATCACAAGGCAGTCCAGAGGAGGGGCTACAGACAGAAGACACCAACACCTTACCTCTCGAAGGGAAACAGAAAGCATTAAAATCACTACAGGGGAATTTACGATCATTATGATCTTTAATAAACTTAGAAATTTCATGTAATCAAGCAAAAACTAAACCCATAACCTGCAATAAACCATCTATTTGCAGATCCTGAGACAACTGGGGAGCAACAGAAGTGACAGGTGCAAAAAATTTAGGCCAAGGAGAAGGTAGAGGGAGTAATTCTGAGGGAGTGAGTTGAAGAAGGAATTTGAACATCAACAGTTTTAAATTCTGATCTAACAAATTGTTTCTGCAATCTATCAGGCTTCAAAACTTTGCAACACTTAACATGAGCATACATTACTTCTTTTGTCCAAGATATGCACTCATTACAACTGTCATCTACCTCCCACATCATTCTCTGGCACTGCATACGAAACATTTGTTACTTATGACTCAAGGAATACATCCTATTAAGAAAATTATCTGTTAAGTATAACCTTCCAGACCTATCTCTAATACTGCTGGTGGTAGTCATCTTATGTGAATGGAAAAATAAAAGAAATACAACCACTTTACCATGCAAACAGCCAAAAAACTAACTTCTGAAATAAAGGTAGGCATCGTCTTACAACAGGTACAACTTACAACAATCTGCTTTTACGACAGAAAGAAAAAAAAACGAAAATAAGAATATAAAAAATTACGAAACATCGTGCAGCAGGCAGAGCTTACGAATAGCAATCCCAGCAATGCAAGGTAAAGCAAGCCATTCATTATCAGATATGTATAACCAAAATGATGTATGATCACAAGAACAATTTAAGAATGTATACAGTATGGCTAGGTTGGAAGGACTAAGTAACAGTTTGATATTCGTCCTTATGCCAAAGTTCCCTGATGCAATTGACATTTGATTGTACACCAGCTCCAGTCTGTGGTAGTGTATGGTATGTCGACAAAAAGGACACTTTCATTGTTAATGATTCAGCCAGCCAAAAAGGCAAGAACTATGAACACATTGTGGTTCGGATTCCACAATAAGCTGTAGGTCCCATTGCTAAGTAACCAATTGGTTCTTAGCCACGTAAAATAAGTCTAATCCTTCGGGCCAGCCCTAGGAGAGCTGTTAATCAGCTCAGTGGTCTGGTAAAACTAAGGTATACTTAACTTTCACCATCACTGTCTGTCTCGTCCCCACCAGCCACAATCGGTGCCTCCTCCTCCTCCTCAGACTCTCCCTCATAAGCACTGAAACCACTGAAATCGAGTTCACTTTCATGCTCTGGCTCTCGTACGGACATTGGGGGAAAATATTCGTCATCACTGACATCGGGCGTGATGTCCTCGTCACTAGATGACCAACTGCCATCAAAATGAGGACTTTCCACCTGCTCTCGATCGAGCTCCAACAAGTATTCATCAATGTCCTTTTGTTGGAGGCCTCCCAGATGTTTACGAATGCCTCTCAGGACACCCCGATGTTTCCTAGGGGTCATAAAAGGCACAGGGTACGGCCCTTGGGGCCCAGGGTCACTTTCGGCCACACGTGGCCGTACAATACGGCGATCATAAGATGGATCACCTTGGGTGCTCGGTCCCTCTCCAGCATCCAAGTCTAAAACGCGTCTCACACGCTCACTACCGACAGGCAATACGCGCCTTTCAGAGTCCTGACGACGTTGGGACATCTCTGCAATCGTCCTATTGCATCACAAACACGCTAACACTTGCACAAGTTCGGCAAAACACGAACACGTCAAGAAATCGCTCCCGGACGATGCGTTGCTGATGCTTTCTGGTGGGAGAAGAAAGAAATTCGTGCATGCGCAGCTGGGTCACGCTTGTAAACAAAACAACAGCATGATCCGTGAACTCCCAGCATCCCTCAAGGCACGATTTAAAATTTTTCGCAAACTAGGCCTATAAGTATTTTTCCCCGAATATTTAAAAAAACTTTTTGTAGTCGACGTATTTTACATCCACTCAGCAACCAAAAGACAATTTTTGTCGGCGTAAAATACGTCCAGTCGGCGTTAAAGGGTTAAAAAGAACATACTGAGAGTCTAATCTACAGCACAATATGAATAATGCAATGCTTGTTAAGTATAATTCATGGTAAGGGAACACAATAATGTAAAAATGCAAATTTATTAAAATATGCATTATCATAAAAACTGATAAAGTTGCTGCATAAAAATACATTCATGGTGATAAAACCATGGTAGGCTGTAGGTGAAAGGAGTTAGGCTATAGGGGTAGCCCATGTAAACCTGTATACTCAATTGCAAACCAGTTTACATAAAAATTCACCTTCCGACATGCATGCAAGAACCTAACCCTGTCGTATCTCGATGCCTACCCATATCACACTTGCATTCACAAGGGAAGCAAAAGTTTTGCTGAATATAAGGTATACATTCCAACCTCACCTGGTAGGGGGTAGGTGAACCTTATGATAGCAACTGTCATATGGGATCTCCACCAATTATCTTCTTTTTCACGTTTGCCAAACACATGCAGGCGCGAGTTTAGTAACTCTTTTAATTGCTGGTAAGTTTCAAATAAAAAATACTGAAAACCACAATATGTTTTGGTGCCCGAACAAGGACATTAGTATTGAAGGAAGAACATTAGTTTGGTAGTTTTATGGGGGAATAGTAGTCATAGTGGTGAAAAAAGTTCTTGGAAAAATAGGAGGTGAAGGGTGTAGTCAAAGTAGTGTAAACAAATATGACATTTTTATAATAAAATACAGTTTTATACTTACACAGTAATTATATAGCTATTAGTTTTCCACGTACTGCAGCATAAATTCAAATTTTGCGGGTAGCGCTTCGATTTTTCAGTGTACAGTGCCGCCCCCTAACAGCAATACTAGGAACGACTTAGCTAACCACCTCATTCTGTTTTATGCCTAATGTCCACCAGAGGGGAGGAGAGAGGGCTCCAATCATGTAATTACTGGATAAGTATATATATAGCTTTATTATATTATGAAAATGTCATTTTTCTATGTGACTTACCCAGTAATTACACAGCTGATTCCAAATTGATAGCAGGTGGGATCATGGACATATTCTACTCCAAAACATCAAGTCATGTAATGAATTTGAAATAGAAAAGTTGCTAGCATTGAAAACAATGTTTGTCGTTTCCTATCAGTTAAGAGTGCTACTGCAGGTGGTTGGTGCTCATCTTACCTCATAGTGGCGTGGCGGCATAGCCAAGGGTCGCCTCCTACTTAGGGGGAACTTTGCAACTATATAAGTGCTCTGATGGCTAGCAAAGCATGATATGTGCCTGCCCTTGCCCTGGGTGGAGCAACAAAATAAAAACAACCAGATAACAGATACCCACACTGAAATAAAACCACAACCCATCCACTGAGAGTCGTGGGTACTCCAGATACATTGTACCCTCTGGCTCTCCAAACTCAGCACCTTACTGAAAGGGTGAAGAGATAGTAGAACATCCTGTGCTTCCTTTTGTCATGCCGTGCCAGTCACTAAAAATGGTCTTGAGGTATTAGAAAATGGGTAGGGTACATCTCATCACCGCCAACTCATTGCCGCCAACTCATCCCCGGCCCAACTCATCCCTGGCCCAACTCATCCCTGGCCCAACTCATTCCCGCCAGTGATTAATGAAATTCACTAAATATTAAAAACACCTTTATTCAGAATCAAGTATGACTCTTTCATGACACTAAAAATAAATTAACACCATATAATTAAAGACAAAAAATCCATGAAAATATAGAAAAAAAAATTTATTTTATATTATGAGAAATGCCTCTTAAATATTCAATGCGAGTCCTTTCATTAAATTTTTGACAATTCTAAGAATGCGGAATCAGTATCCCTGTACTTTTTAATTTGGCGGGTGGTGAACTGCCTGCTATAAGTGATTCCAAATAAAAATCTCTACCTTTCTGAACTTTTTTAAGTGCATTTATGAATTTCCAGAGTGTAGGATGTTCCATTCCTAATTCCATTTGTAATCTTCTGTTCGCTCCTTCTGCATGGTTGTTTGTTTTATCTTCATGATTCAAAGTTCGAAAATACAAATTCCACATTTCCAATGGAAAGAGTGGTGCACGTCTGCTATTTCCACGTCTGTTTAACCGACCTATATAATTGTCTTCAAGCCAGTTCAAGATTGGCACATGCTTTGGGGATAATTCATCAGCTAAGACATCAATATATGAATCAATATGATTGACAGGTACAAATGCAAGCGCCAGTATCATCTTTACTTGTAAAGAAAACTGGCTATCGTTATTATAGCGAGAACTTAGACCCAAAGCCGCATGTGTTTTTGCATGTTTTGGCTAAGGTGAAAGAAGCACCCTTTTAGTTCGACTTGTGGAAAATTTTCCTTGATTGCCAAAAATGCTGCAATTTCAAAATCACATACAACCGATTTCAGGTTTACGGTTGGTTGACATTCTTTTATCATTTTAAGTAGCCTTGAATATGTAACTTTCTGTTTGTTAGAAATAGAGCATAAAGCACTGAATGACACTCTGAATTTTTTGAGCCATTACAATATACACCTGAGAAAATAGCGTGGGAGCAATCTTAAACGTTCCGTCTACATACCAAACTTCTGCTGATACCAAATGTTGCAACCAACTTCTCCTTCCAAATAGCAAAATTCTATCTTCACTGGGACCACTGTCTTTTAATCAAAAATCTTCCTTCTGGTTTGGCTCTGTTTGAGGGTCGAATATTCATCAGGGATTGCTAAATGATTTAGGTCAACTGGATTTGGCGGAGAGGCACTAATCTGATTCCGTTTCAACGAATAGTTTTCTTTAGAGCCGATTTAATTCGGGAGTGATCCTTGCACCGGCCATTGGGGAACATTACATAAAACTTCATTAATCACTACACTTGGGTTTTCCATCGTCTCTTCAGCTCTGGTTTTAATTTTTGTAGTTGTCCTTTCTACTTCTACTTTATCGGTGAAGAGTCATGGGTGTGAGTATTCAAGACTTTAACTACGTTTCCAAATCTTGTGTGTATTCTCGCTTTACACCTGCCGAGCTGATCACATTTCCAGAACATCAAATTGCTGTCCGTTTTGCTGAATTTGTCGAAAATGAACAAATAGCCATCATGAGAAAATTTCGCTTTGCCTCTCTGACTTAAAATTGTCTCCATTGTAATGGGTTTACTGAAAGAATGTAAAACTGAAAGTGATATATCAAAAGGTTAATAATTACTAACGTTTTTGTTGACAAACATCTGATTTCATACTTGGGTACTTTTGTTTGTAATTGGTAATTAAGTAATTGTTGTCATGCGTTGAAAGGTTAAAAATTACTAACGTTTTTGTTGACAAACTTTGATTTCATAGTTCGGTATTTTTGTTTACAAATAGTAGGATTGGTAATTGAGTAACTGTTGTTTTGTTTTTATTTACACTGCCTTGCAGTGTGTGTGTGTGTGTGTGTGTGTGTGTGTGTGTGTGTGTGTGTGTGTGTTGTGTGTGTGTGTTGGACCGGTGGTGAGTTGGGCCGAGGTATAAGTTGGGCTGAGATGAGCTGGCGAGATAAGTTGGTCCGAGATGAGTTGAAAATTTCAACACTGTTGGCTTTATAATGAGATGAGAAGCAAAGATTGTCCCATTCCGGTAGGTCAGTAAAGAAAATTTCAACACTGTTTAAGCTTTCATAAAAATAGTAGAGGCCTGTTTAAGCTTTCATAAAAATAGTGAGAAGCAAAGATCGCTTACACTTCCGGTAGGTCAACAGTAAAGTAAGTAAGTAGAACGGATGTAAAGAGCATATAGCATCTGAAAGCTAAGGAGGTAGAGGCGTTTCTAACGTACTTAGCTTCACTTCAAAGTGGGCAAAATGCACTCAACCACAAAAATAAAACCGAGTGTCTCAAAAATGAAGTCCATATAAGATGGAGGACAACACGTTTAGACACAGGAAAAGGCGGGTTATGGAAGGTCACCTAATTTCCAGTTCAGCTCAGGGAATTCCTGAAAAACTCCAACTGGACAGGGAGCTCTCGAAACTACTTCCAAGCTGGGGAGAACTACTGGGCGCTTGTAGCAAGAGTTGGAGCCAGACGCGCTGGGTGCCAGGCGAACTAGGGGGTCGGGAGCTGGTGGACACTTGGAGCATGAGTTGGCACCAGGTTGCAGCTGGCGCCAGAGGAGCTAGGAGTTCGGGAGTTGGCGCCAGACGAGCTGGGTGCCAGGTGAGCTAGGAGCTTGGGAACTGGCGGATACTCAGAGCATGAGCTGGTGCCAGGCTGTGGCTGTCGCCAGAGGAGCTGGGCACCAGGCAAGCTCGGAGTTCGGGAGCTGGCGCTAGAGGAGTTGGGTGCTGGGTGAGCTCAGAGTTCCAGAGCTGGTGGACACTCGGAGCATGAGCTGGCGCCAGAGGAGCTGGGTGCCAGGTGAGTTAGATCATAAGATGTCAAGTGCTCCTGGAAGTCAAGGGAGTCTGTAATGATCTAAAAGGAGAAAGAACGGATCCAGGTCTTGGATGGGACTTTGAACTTGGCTAAAATTCCCAAGGGTAACAAACAATCAAAGTCAATTTCTTCCTTGCTTGGATGGGTAAGGGACTTGAGGAGGAAGAGAGATTAGGAATAAATCTGAGTCTCTGTGCTTAGACCTGAGTTAAGCATACCTCTATACTCCTACACTGAGGAGTACTAGAGAACCTAGACCTCCTCAGAAAAGAGGTAAACTGCCACTGGATCATAAATGTCTCAAAAGGGGAGACGAAGTGTCTGAGGTAATAGTTATGAAAAACTGACCCCTTAGTCTGGCAGTTGTAGCTAAAAGATGACTTTTGCATGCCACAGTCTTTGCGACAGGTCTCAAAACCTTTTCAACTGACAAGCCTCCAGATAACCTGATGCCTGTCTGGGCAAGAGTGGACCACCTTTGGTGGTATCTCTTGAGGGAGGCTGACGGAGGAGAAACGGTTGGGGAAGGAACCTGGAGGGTTCACCAACAACCGTCACAGATTCGGGAGTCATTCTACGCAGGACAAAACCGGGTTATGAGGGTCCTCGTAACATTACAATGAGCCTGAAATTTATTTAGGGCTTCCCTTAACCATGAGATAAGGAGATAAGGACGCCCGGAAGGTGAATTGGCTGGCAAGAGGAACTCTTCCTTTAAAGTGAGTGAGTTTTAAAAACCAGTAGGTTATTTTTTCCTATTATAGTCTATTTCTTTTGCTCTTCACCAATACACAGTCTCTTCGGAGACAGCTTAAAGGGTGGGCTGTTACAGCTGTAAAGGGAAAGGATTTTAGATTTTGGTTTGAACCCAAGGGAAGCAAAAAAGCTTTTTTGGTTAGGGATAGTGGCTAAAAGTCCATCCTCCCTGTCAAATGATGTTTGACGGCTTTATAAATATACAAAAAGCCTCTTTAAAATGTTCTCTGGTACACCTGCATGAGGCTCTCGTGAGCTCCTTTGACTAAAAACGGGGTTTGAACCCAAGGGAAATGAAAACCCTATTTTTTAGTCTGGGAGCTGTGAGAGCCTCAGACCCTCCCAGTTAGCATTAAGTATATTGGGTAATGCCCACCCCTTCATTTGCAGGAAGTATAACCTTTTAGGGAGGCGCGGCTATTCCTACACTGGCTTGGCAACATGCGCATGCACAGTAGATGCGTAGTCGCGTTTTAACCCGATTCATTTGAACTAGCCACAGAAGCGCAAATGGAAAGGTCTAACCAGTGGAGATGTTTAACCATGAACTGATTATCCATCAATGTGGCGGATAGGGGGTCAAAGTGCAGACCCCCCGAGACCTGATATCCTATCACAATAGTGACAAGCTTCCGTTAACCGGAATGAATACGTGCCAACCCTGTGCTATAAGTTCTCTGATGAGGGATTTAGCCGGGGCGCTGCCTAAGGCAGACGGAACTGCACGAGGCTCTCGCGGCTCCCAGACTAAAAACAGGGTTTTCATTTCCCTTCGGGTTCAAACCCCGTTTTTTATGATAAAAATGATTTACAGTGTACTTATGATTTACGGTGTATCTGTTAAGCTCATTCCATAACAGGTGTACGATTTGATTCTCTCTCTCTCTCTCTCTCTCTAAGGGTAATGTAAGATGTACTTGAAATGATATTGCTGTAAAGTTTCTTTGGATGATAGAACATATTGTACAATATTTAAAATATTAGCTAATTATTTTTTTATTTTATTTTCCAGTCTACTTTGACTGGAAAATAAAATTTAAATAATTAGCGAAAATTTTAAATATTGTACAATATGCTCTATCATGCAAAATTTTTTTTACAGTAATATCATTTCAAATAAATCTTACATTACAGAGAGAGAGAGAGAGAGAGAGAGAGAGAGAGAGAGAGAGAGAGAGAGAGAGAGAGAGAGAGAGAGAGAGAGAGAGAGAGAGAGAGAGAGCCAAATCACACATCTGTTATGCTCAGTCTGGGGCCCAACATGGAATGAGCTTAACATATACATCATACATAATAAGTACACTGTAAATAATTTTTATCATAAAAATCAGTATTTAGTCATGAACAAAATACAGTATAAAAAAAGTACAGTAATTAGTGAATAAATATTGTTGCTCTATAAAAAAAAAAGCAAACTAGTGATAATTTTAGAGATAAGGTCCATAGGAAAAACCTGCAAATTGGTGAAAGTTCCCACAGAAAAGTGAGACATGTTCCACAAAAATCCATGACAAAATGAAGCATGAAAAAGCAGGTTAGCACTGTACAATACAGTTTATGACTGGTCATAAAGGAATGCAGCTAATCACACTAGAGCTATCTGTCAGAATCCTATTCTGTGGAAGCATACTTCACTAGTTAAATTTTCTTTTAGTCTTATCTGGCAGATGTTTACACATGTTGAATATTTCCTTTCTTTTTCAGTAGTTTAATGAGACAACTAACCTAGGGAACTGTGTTCTCCTCAAGACTAATCTGCTGCTGAAGTGCTTAAGTGGCTTTCTATATTCATATTTTTGGGCCATGATTTTATTACTGATTATCCTCACCCCAAAACAACCATCCTCAAGAGATACACCTCTAACTCTTGCAAAATCTAACCATTGGTTGCTGGTCATGAGGCTCATCATTTGGTAAACTTTCACAAAAAGTTTTGTGCTATCTTGTTAACAAAAAGACAAACACTTAAAAATCATGACCTCCTTGTTAGGGCTAATAATAGACAGAGCAATGCAAGGGGGATCAAAGGGATGCGGCAAAGAACAGTTTGGTGTACCATGTAAGGCCCATTATAAGTTGTACCATTTTACTTAATAATCTATTTGATTATTCAAGTAAAATCATTTTCACAACACTTACCTCCATTTCATCATTTTCTTCCCCTGAGAGCTCTATACTGGAAGTACTTCCTCGATGCGATGTGTCATGGAAGACAGGTGGCTGGAAGATGTCTACTGAATAACGAGCGTAACCTTCCATGATTCTAGTAAGTCGAGAATATGTGGCATGACTTTCTGGCAGTGATACTATAAAAGGGCACCCAACTGGCTCTGGAACTAACTTACAATGAATCTGCAAACAGCAAAACAAGTAAATTTTTTAACTACAGTACCTTCAGGGCACCATAATTAACAATCTGACAGAGTCCTAAATGAAGATGTACTTCAAGTGACTTCTAGTAACCAGCCTGTATATGTCTATAAATTCTATAAAATCTTATAAATAATAAATATTAATATTTACAAGCAAAAGCTAAAAACAACCAATATCAATCCAGTAGCAACATATGACAGACATGATAACTTGAATACAAACTAGAATTGTCATCTTACTTTATGGCTATTCCAATGGTTCCTTTGACATATTTGATGACAGTATCCTGCTCGGAAACATTTTGTGCACCGACGCAGCTTAGAACCAGGAGCAGCATTACGAGAACAATAGGCACAACGTGTAGGTGGGTTTGGAATCATCATACGCTGTACAACTGCTATTTCAATAACGGGTTCACCAACCTGTTAAAAAAAAATTTTAAATGAAACAGCATAGCGCTAAAATATGTTAGAATAGTGCAATACAGGTACTAACATAACAGCATAACCAAAAAGAAAATCTTCCTATAAAATAATCCTATGAAAACTATCACACATGCAATGCAACAAAAATCTAAAGAAATGGCAGCACATCATTAAAATATAAAGACAAATATGGTTTTATATAATTTTCCAAAAAGTTGTGAAATATAAATTTTTATAAAACTTATAATTTGGATACTTACCTACTGTTAAAGTTAGCTTACGTCTCCGTGCTGATAGGGTAATTGGCAAAAGATCGAATGGCTGCGCGGATTACTATCTAGTTCACCTGTTCTCCACAAAGTGTGTTTCGAATGTTTAAGCTCTTATCAGAATTCTCCTTAACAGCCCACCAAGTTGTGGG
Organism: Macrobrachium rosenbergii; assembly: GCF_040412425.1. Classification (NCBI taxonomy): domain Eukaryota; kingdom Metazoa; phylum Arthropoda; class Malacostraca; order Decapoda; family Palaemonidae; genus Macrobrachium; species Macrobrachium rosenbergii. The sequence continues at coordinate 6,985,512 of NC_089748.1, forward strand.
GAGGCTGGGTGGGGTCTACTTTAACAGTAGGCAAGTATCCAAATAATAAATTTTATGAAAATTTATATTATTTATGATAAATCTTACCTGCTGTTAAAGTTAGCTGATTCCCACATTGAGAAGAGGGTGGTGGGTAGTGCAACTAAACCAAATCCACTCAGCCAAACGAGCTAAAGGTTTCTTGCATGAAACCCAAACCATTCTTACATGATATGGAATCCTTTCTGGGTCTTACTACCACCAGAAGTTGGATTCCATTCTGGGGGCAAGGCGCTCATACGTGTGCAGTGAAGAGCAGCCTTGCGGAGAAAACTGCTTCAATTCAGCCAGAATGAAACAGAAACAGCATGAGGGGACACCTGTGCCTGGGTCCAAAAGCCCTATAAAAAAAGACAGTCACTAAAAATAAATACCTTTAAGATATAAAGGTATGCTCCCATGCAATATACAGTATGCGCCTTCATGCTCCCCAAATTAATAAAATCCATGATTTAAAACAGAGAGCATAAAGGATTGCTCTTTCTTCGGTTCAGGAAAAGACTACCTGCTACTATTAGTGGATTAAGGGTGTTACTGTTTACAAAAAATTCTTCATAGTTAAGGTAGTGAGTGGGTAAAACCAAATTTTAACCTCTCTGCGCTGCACTAATCCCATCCTCAAACGACACATTGTCATAACACTAAATGGAGCTGCAACAACTCTCACATATGAATATTTACCTTCAATAAAGGTAAAAGGTATGGAGCTAGTTCTTATGCACTAGCCAAATCAAATACATCACAGGAGAACCTCATGTTCTTAGACAAAGACGTTCTAGGTTTTTAAAACCACAAAACAAAAGGTTAATTTTGCCTCTTCCAGGCTTGACCTTTGACTACGACATCTAGGTTTTCTATAACCACTAAACAAAAGGTTAACTTTGCCTCTTTCAGGCTTAACCTTTGACAAAAACATCTAGGTTTTCTAAATCACAAAACAAAAGGTTAACTTTGCTTCTTCCAGGCTTAACCTTTGACAAAGACATTCCAGGTTTCTAAAATCACAAAAAAAGGTTAACTTTGCCTCTTCCAGGCTTAACCCTTGACAAGGACATCTAGTTTTTCTAAAACCACAAAACAAAGGGTTAATCTTGTCTCCTCCAGGATTAACCTTTGATACAGATGTTCTAGGTTCTAAAATCACAAAATAAAAGGATAATTGCCTTTCAGGCTTAACCTAATTAAGTTTTAATTGCCCCAACATGACAGAATGGTTTCCTTTACTTCCCCACCAGAGGTTAAATAGAATTCGTAGTTCTCTGAAAATTAGCCTTAACATTATTCTCAGCTATAATGCAAGAAGATAAAATAGCATTCCCTTACAACAGCCTTAAGGAGAGTGCTTGCAATAAATTTATTGTTTTTAAGTATTGATAGTTCTGAATGAAAGTTTTCATACCAAATACAATGGAACTCATTCCAGAAGCTCAAAAGAATCTGCAGATAAACTTCTGACCTGCATTTAAAGCCAGAGAGAGGTTGATACAGTTCTGAGTTGAAGGGGCTTCCATCTCAACTGATTCAAAACCGTAAGGTGCTGATCATCTGCTAGATGTAATAGCACAATGCAATACCAAGGAAAGTATGGAATGATACCCTTGAAAGTAAACAGCAAAAGAAGTCTTACTATATCCAATGGATGTCTACAAAGTTCCAAGTGCTGAAAATTCCACTAGAAAGGCACCCTGAGCAATAAACAAACTGTTGCTTCAGAGCTTCTGATACAAGGCCACGGTTGTTCTCCACTTGATTAAGGATAAACCCATGATACCTTTGAAAATCCCCTATTGGGAGGGGACAATCGAGCATCTCCAAGCAGTTAAGTGTGGATGCATAAGTTAGCGGAAGTGCATGAAATTCTGTAGCCCGAGTTGACTTCCCCCTAAATGGTCTTTCGATGGTCTTTCCACTGACCTGTCATTTAGTAAGCTTTATCAGGTGTACTGTTGACCCTTCTATGTTGTAATTGAGTGTAACAACACTAGTCAAAATTCTTTGTTTCATGTTATACAACAGAGGGGAAAAAACAAAACCATGTTTCTTAACCCTTATGGGATGGGCTAATTACATATCATCCAAACCCCCAGACCTGGCAGACTTTGAGGTTGGCCATTTAAGAAAAAAACACATCAGTGGAAAGGGGGAGACATGCAAATGCATATGGTGTAAGAAAAAAAATTCTAAAAAATTTTCCCTACCTTCCACGGGAGATTGAAAGTGACTACAGTATTTACAACCCTGTGTGGGGCCTCTTTTACAAAACACTCAAAATTCTTTGTTTCATGTTATACAACAGAGGGAAAAAACAAAACCATGTTTCTTAACTCTACAATGCGGGATGGGCTAATTACATATCATCCAAACCCCAGACCTGGCAAACTTTGAGGTTGGCCATTTAAGAAAAAAACACATCAGTGGAAAGGGGAGACATGCAAATGCATATGGTGTAAGAAAAAATTCTAAAAATTTTCCCTACCTTCCACGGGGAGATTGAAAGTGACTACAGTATTTACAACCCTGTGTGGGGCCTCTTTTACAAAACACTCAAAATTCTTTGTTTCATGTTATACAACAGAGGGGAAAAAACAAAACCATGTTTCTTAACCCTTATGGGATGGGCTAATTACATATCATCCAAACCCCCAGACCTGGCAAACTTTGAGGTTGGCCATTTAAGAAAAAAACACATCAGTGGAAAGGGGGAGACATGCAAATGCATATGGTGTAAGAAAAAAAATTCTAAAAAATTTTCCCTACCTTCCACGGGAGATTGAAAGTGACTACAGTATTTACAACCCTGTGTGGGGCCTCTTTTACAAAACACTCAAATTTTACCAGGTTATACATGTTTTTCTTAATAATTTGATTTTTTTTTTCTAAAATTATAATTACAGCTCACACAATATCATAACAGATAAGAACTAATATCAATAAAAAATTCTGAGTATATTTTTTTGTAAAATATTTGTGTAAATTTACTGAGATCAGGAGATGCAGTAACATTTTTGGAGGTATACATGTTTTTCTTAATATTTCTTTGCAAGATTACAATTATAACTGACATCATATAAAAGATAAGAACTAAAACCAACAGCAATCGCTGGGTGTATTTATGAGCAAATAAATAAAAAGATGTCATGGGGGAGAGGGGAGCAAGACATCCCCCTATCAAGTCAAGAACAATACTGAATTCCCTGAGATGCCTACTGACTATGCTCAGCTGAGTCTAAAGTTGCCACCAGTCATTTATGGGACACTGAAGTGATGGAAACTCTTTCCTGCTCAATACAGCCAAATCGTATGGCAGGTAACATTAATACTCATATGAGGATTCCCGTCCATTAAGGGTTAACAAAGAAAGTCCTTACCACTTAAAACGCTTCCTTCAGGGCTAAAATTCTTCAAGAAGCAAGTGCCTGTTCATCTTCTAATAGACAAGCCTGCAAATTCAAGTATCATCCCCACATCACTACATAAGAACGAAGAGGAGTTAGGGAAGTCGACTGAAAATCATACTGCACAGAGACTTCGCCAGGTGAAGCAACGACTTGGCCTTGGACATACTGTCAAGAGTTGGCCAACTTGAACTAGCTGATTAAGAAGAAAAGTTTCTTGCTGCTAAAACTCGACACTTACCACCTATGGGCAACAAATTCTCTGTGAATACTTATAGAGGTGCTGTACACACGCAATTCCTCCTCTGTAGATACACCTCAAAGGAACTATGGGTGATTGAGGATGTACTGGTATGAGGAAAATTCTCCTGCACATCCACAAAAACATCTGATTGTTCTTTGGAAAGTCACTAAAACCATGCTGGAAAAACAAAAAGCATGAGGATAGACACATAAAGTCATTTGGTCTCAATGTGACAACAATGGCTGACAATCTTCAATTGCTTAGGGATCTAGGAAAAGGTCAAGAGCTAAAATCTCAGTGAATTCTGCCTGGTCCATTTTTTCTCTCTAATTTACAACCTCCTATTTGGGAAAGAGAGACTTCTGTTGGCAAAGACAAAGGAACAGCTATAGGAGACTAAACCAGTGGAGGGTAACCTAAAAGGAACCATAACTCACTCTCACTGCCTCCACCACGTAAGGTTCTGCTCCTAAGTCTCTCCAAGCATGCCAGGAGGCTTGTGATTGGCCATCTACCAGAACCTGAGGGCTGAACTTATCCCTGACAGGTATAAAATAAGACTTGCACCAATATATACTTCCTTATTGCCTTAACCTGTGCAGCATAAGCCCTTGCTACAGATATGTGCCAAAAACCCTTAAAGTTGACAGCACAAACTCCCTAAGCTGGTGCCAAAAACACACTAAGCTGGAGCCTCAACCTCTCTGAGCTGATGCAGAGAAGAGGCAATATACTGAGCAAAAGTTCAATAAAAGATAAAAACTTCAACAATCTAAACTGAGACTCTGTTTCAGCATGTCCAAAGCACTTGTCAGTCTTGAATTCATCTCTTCACAGGAAAGAGAAAAGGAAAATGAATCTTCTACTGAAGATGGTTTAAGGGACTGTAACGCAAGAATCAGTGCTCTGCAACTTACTAAAAATCAGAGGTCAAGCCCCGGCAGACCTAAAGGGAGAGAAAACTTGCTAAACGTGCTCTAATTGAAGGAGAAAGTTTGGTCCTCTTTCTCCAAATACTTAAAGGGCACCAAAATACTCAAAGACAACCAAGACCTATTCTCTATGTGGTCTCTTTCCCTAACTAAATGAGGATACAGCAAAGCGCAATGCTCCAGCAAACGCCGATCAAACCAAAGGAGATCCTCCAATTCAAACTCGTCTTGCACCCGAGGGCGACAAGAGGAGAAACCTGTCTCCTGGTAACAGGAGGAGACAGCCACCTCATAGCAACACCTGGCAACAGCAGCTGAGCACCTGCATTGCATCCACAACTCGATAAAATGTGGACAGGAAAACACAGACGAAGCGACTCAGCTGAATAAAAGAAAACGTGGTGGTAAAAGAAAATGGGAAAGATGGAAGGGGGGGATACAATGACCCTGCCGCCTCGTCCGAAAGCGAGTCAACAGACTTAAGAACATTCCCATATGACACATCCTTAGAAGCTATGCAGCTAAAATAATATCTAGCTTGGAAACAACAGAAGATACTGTAACCATGGTAGATTTGGAAAAAAAAAACATTGATATAAGCAGAATTAAGAGATTTGCCAATAGCCAAAGAAAAGGCATGATAAAGAAGGAACAAGTGCACTTCGACGGAGAATGAGGAATAGTGTAGCATACAAGGATTAAGAATGAGTAAAAGATGAAGAGATTGGTTAAACAATTGGCTTTTTAACCAACTGACTGAGTTCACATAACAACCTCATACTAGGTGCCGATGACGGCATTAGTCGCATACATAGCGAAAATTAACGTCTGCCAAAACGATCTTTTGGTTAACGCATGACACGAGACTATGAATGTGGAAAACGGAGAGGCAAGTGACGGAGGGCACAGAACCACATCGCCCCAAAGAACTGACCCAGTTCCCTGGCAGCAGACTTCTCCTCAGAATGACAGGTTGATAACATGACCTACCAAATTGCTTCACAATCTAACTGCTTCCCTTCTCTTCTTATACTACTTAAGCAGAAAGTCCTTCGAAAATTCCTAAGTACTTCCTCACATCTCATCTATTCTGAAGATCATATTTAAAAACATTGCAGCTGGCATAAACAGTGTATCTCATAAAAAATCATCATTCTGCTAACACAGTTATCTTTCCTAAAGACCATGATGTTCTCAGCCTTGATTTCAGTGGACACATCCTAGGGAAAAAAAAAATTTACAGCACTGTGACAGCAGCAAAAAGCCATGAAATACCAACAAGCACCTATACCCAGTGGCGGCAAGCAGAATTCTGACAAGAGCTTAATCATTCAAAACACACCTGGTGGAGAATAGGCCACCCAGGCAGCCATTCAATCTTTTGTTTGAATGCTGACTCGCCTATTGGTGCGGAGATGTAAGCTAACTTACCAGTAGGTAAGATTCACCCCAAAAAATAAAAAATAATTAACTGCATCAAAGAGGGAAATTCAATATCCTATGTAATTAAGGTGTTATTAAAAAATTCTCTCTACCAGTGCTCTACCAGTGGAGTTCTCTACCTCTTTTTGGTCTATTTTGTGTACATAAGATTAAACAGATTAAAACTAAGTTATGGTTACCACTACACAAGCTATAACCAGCATTCAATTCAAGCCTGTCAGCAATACTGAACTGGAAAAGCAAAATATAGTTTTGGAATCATCCCACTTTACAGCAATTACGAGACTTCAGTTGCAATGTTGTTTAACCCTTAAACGCCGAGCCTCTATTTACAAAAACGTCTCCCGTATGCCGGCGGCGTTCGTGAGTTATTTTTAAGCGGAAAAAAGTTTTTTTCAAAAAATCACAGCACGTTTAGTTTTTAAGATTAAGAGTTCATTTTTGGCTCCTTTTTTTGTCATTGCCTGAAGTTTAGTATGCAACCATCTGATATGAAAAAAATATCATTATCATATATAAATATTGGAATGTATGACAGCAAAAAAAAAAACTCATATAATTGTATACAAATTGCGCTGTAAGCACAACGGTTAAAGCTAATGAGTTAATTTTTTTAGTTGTATTGTACACTAAATTGAGATGATTTTGGTATATAACAAATTGTAAAACGATCAAAGCAACACAGATAAAATATTATCACAAAATGATGCATGAATTGTAATGCTTGTGGACGTAAAAAATGTTTTTTCAAAAATTCACCATAAATCGAAATATTGTGCTAGCGACTTCCTGTTTGTTGAAAAATGAAGCTAATTGATTGAATATTACTAGACTGTAAGTGTTTTAGCTTACAATTGCAGTTTTCGACCATTTGGTCGAGTTAAAGTTGACCGAAAGTCGAATTTTTCTATTTATCGTGATTTATATGAAAATATTTCAAAACTGATAAAGCTATAACCGTGAGTTATTTTCAGTTGTATTGTACATGAAATTGCGCACATTTTCATATATAAAACTTTATGTAATGACTAATATAAAACGGTGCAAATATTACGACAACGAGACGAAAGAATTTCTGAGATGTTCGGCCGAGTTACTGCGCAGACGTAAGGAAAATGTTTTTTTCAAAAATTCACCATAAATCGAAATATTGTGCTAGAGACTTCCAATTTATTGCAAAATGAAGGTAAACGATTTAATATTACTAGAATGTAAGAGTTTTAGCTTACAATTGCGTTTTTTTACCATTTTGGTCGAGTTAAAGTTGACCAAAGGTTGAAATTTTGGCAGTTATCGTGATTTATGTGAAAATATTTCAAAACTGATAAAAGCTACAACCATGAGCTATCTTCTGTTGTATTCTACATGAAATTGCGCACATTTTCATATATAAAAGTTTATGTAACGACTAATGTAAAACGATGCAAACATTACGACAACATGACAAAAGAATTTCAGAGATGTTCGGCAGAGTTACCGTGCGCAGACGTAAGGAAAAAGTTTTTTTTTTTTCAGAAATTCACCATAAATCGAAATATTGTGCTAGAGACTTCCAGTTTGTTGCAAAATGAAGGTACATGATTGAATATTACTAGAATGTAAGAGGTTTAGCTTATAATTGTGTTTTTTTACCATTTCGGTCGAGTTAAATTTGACCGAAGCTTGACATTTTGGCAGTTATCGTGATTTATATGAAAATATTTCAAAACTGATAAAAGCTACAACCATGAGTTATTTTCTGTTGTATTCTACATGAAATTGCGCACATTTCCATATATAAAACTTTATGTAACGACTAATATAAAACAGTGCAAACATTACGACAACGTGACTTATTAAAAGAATTTCTGGCGGGGACGTAAGGAAAAAGTTTTTTCAAAAATTCACCATAAATCGAAATATTGTGCTAGAGACTTCCAATTGGTTGCAAAATGAAGGTAAATGATTGAATATTACTAGAAAGTAAGTTTTAGCTTACAATTGCATTTTTTTACCATTTCGGTCGAGTCAAAGTTGACCTAAGGTTGAAATTTTGGCAGTTATCGTGATTTATATGAAAATATTTCAAAACTGATAAAAGCTACAACCATGAGTTATTTTCTGTTGTATTGTACATGAAATTGCGCACATTTTCATATATAAAACTTTATGTAACGGCTAATATAGAACAGTGCAAAAATTACAACAAAATGACAAAAGAATTTCTGAAATTTTCGCCAGTTACCGAGCGGGCGTAAGAAAAAAGTTTTTTTCAAAAATTCACAATAAATCGAAATATTGTGCTAGAGACTTCCAATTTGTTGCAAAATGAAGGTACATGATTGAATATTACTAGAATGCAAGAGTTTTAGCTTACAATTGCGTTTTTCAACCATTTCGGTCGAGTCAAAGTTGACCGAAGGTTGAAATTTTTTGTAGTCGACATACGGTACGTCCACTTGGCACACAACAGACAATTTTAGTCGACGTATGATACGTCCAGTAGGCGTTTAAGGGTTAATATGCACTCATGCATTATCTCATTTCTGAGGATGACAGACAAAATCTCCAACTGCACTCTATCATATATCTATGCATCTTGAAAGAACTTTCAATACCAAGAAGGACACCAAAAATCACTTTATGCAACTGATATTGTATCTTTACACACGGCAGAGTGAAGACAATGGTAGGTACAGTGTTAATGCAGTTATCCAGTTAAATACAGACATGGACCAACTAGATAAGAATAAATATTTTTGTTAGGTACTGTATGTATTTTGGTATTCACAGATCATTCACCCTTAATTCTCCTATATTTACTAAGACTTTTGTGGAATAATGAACATTTTCCACTGGTTACTTGTCATCTCATATAATGGGCCTTTTCTGTATCATTACTTTTCCCTAGTTAGTACTAATGTAATGTAAATATATTTCTGCTGTGTTCATACATACTGCAATTATCAAAAGAATGAAATAAAGAAATATTCTAGTTATACTTACTTGAACATTTATAAAGTGATTGAATACTAACATAAAAACACACACACACACACACACTCAAGTGTGTAAGAGGGTTTTCATAAAGGAAGCAGTTTAATGATAGATTATTATTACTACTAAAGTAGTTTAACCAGACCACTGAGCTGACTTTCAGCTCTCATAAGGCTGGCTTGAAGGATTAGAATAAAATACCAGGTATAGGCCTGAGGCCAAGCTCTGGAACCAAATAGTTCATTCAGTGTGATGATGAATGAGTAAAAAATTACACTAAAAACTGAACAAAGGCACACAATTCAACACCGGAACACATGAACACAATAAATACATTTACTCACGTAACCATACATAAATAAAAAAATAAAATCAGAATAAATTAATATTTTAAAATTTTTTTGTTTTCAAAATTCATTAAATGACCCTTGAATTTTTGCATTTTCATCATTTACTTACATTTATATTTTATCAACTAATTACATCTCTTCATGAACATCAAAATCAGAACGACTGAAAAAGCAGAAGGTTCTGATAAATTTCCTTCACTGATTTATTTCCATAAGCTGATAAATTTCCTTCATTGATTTATTTCCATAAGCTGAGTCGCTGCTGGTCATACTTTGGGCTCTCAACACGTCTGACCGTTATTATTACCTTGCATTCTGGGCACTTGGGAGCCGGGCCACGTGGGCTGCTCATTAAGTGTCCATGTGTCAGATGAGAATGGTCTATTCGGAGATGTGTCAAATTACTTGTGCATGTCTCTCTCTCTGATATGATGAACTTCATTTTTTAACACCAGGTTGTTTTAATTTATTAGTTTCATGTTCTTCATTCCATATATATTGCCATTTATTTATGATACCCACCTTTGTGTGTGTTACATAATCAGTAACAAGGATATTCACATCTGATCTTGTCATATGGGTTGCTTCTTTGGCTGCTCTATCAGACAGAATAGAGCATTATGTGCAATAAAGCTAAACTTTGATTTCTATGGAAAAGTTTTCTAGCTAGAAGAGTGCATATCATTTATTGCACATCGAGTCTGAGGTGATGAAAATGCTTTAGCTTTAAGTACAAATAAAAATCTCTTAAGTGTCAGTTACAATATACATACATCATATATAAAAGTATATGGTAATGTCTTTTACACTGAAACAGAAAAGCTAAAAAGTCATAAAATTAAAACTCCAACGACAAAAGAACTCAGGTTCACTGTTTGTACGTGCTTCTTTACTGCTGCACTTTAATGTTTATGTCCAATTTTATAGTTTACATATCAAGGGATTAGCAACATTATGGTCTTACATCCTTTCTTGGCTAGAGGATATCAATTATCAGTGACATATCACTTGAATTTCATTCACACAACTCTTAACAAGGAACTGAACCTTTCCCAAGAACTTCAGACTCTCAAGATCACATATGTTAGTGTATCAGAGACACAGGGCAAAGTAGTATCATCTTATTTAAAATCTCTCCATTCTCCTGAATTTATGGCATTCATCAAGTTATCTGTATCCAATCAAGAGTTATTTTGATGCGGTTCCATTAATGCCACAAATTTCTTTTATATCTAATGTGACACTGACTTTTTGTAATGACAATTAACCCCTGATTTGACCTTAGTAGTCTATAATGCATCTCTTAAAAGACACCTGGTTAGCTATTTACTATTAAGCAGCAGATGCTCTCCTCTCTTATTGTATGACTTAAAATTCTGACCATTTTTCAACTCCAAAGAAAACTTTCAAACCATGCCATTATATTATCCAGTTTAAAATTGTAGCTTTCAATTCATTTTGTCACTACCTTCATCTACAAGGTTCAACTACAATAATCCAGCTTCCAATTTGATTGGGAGTGTGTACGTGAACACAGTCATTTCTAGGCTATCATAACTGGGTAGACTGTTTCCATTATATAGGAAGTTTCAAAATTCATACAGTAAATATTCAAAACACTTCAGTGGGCCCCATCTTGTAAAGAACATTACCACCCTATCTACTTAATTGCTGCCTTGGACAGCCATCTGTATGAACATTTGTCACTTCCTGGTGAGAAAACCATTAGTCTGTTCAGATCAGGTCCAACAATGAGAACTATTATGGCTAAAGAGGCCTGCAATTAAGCCTCGTTCTCCTTCTAGAATAATTTTCATTTAAGCCAATCTTCACAAGCGAAAATTGGAGCAGGAAAAAGTTGAGCAACAATGTAGGAAAACAATACAAGGGACAAATGAAAGTTAATTTGTAATGCAGCTACAGGTTGAAAGAACACAAAAAAGAACAATTTTTCCTGTCAATAATGGCCTGGATAACATGAATGTTGGAAATACCCCAAGCAATTTCATTTCCTGACCTATGTTCCAAAAAAAAATTGAACAATAATCTACTTGAATATTCCAGATTTTCATTACTGAAATCTCCATAATGAATTCAGAAAAAATCAAGAGGGATAAAATGAACACATAAATATACCAACCTGTGCCTCATTGTAAACTTCATAGGCCATAAGAGCATCTGTTGGGACAACTGAAGCCAACGAAGCACCTTTGGTGAATATTTTGTGAATCTTTGATTTGAACATCTCAAAGACCTAGAATAAATGAAATAAAGAACATCAGTATGAAATGCCATCATGTGAGAAAAATACTAACAAGGTATAAAATATCAATTATACATATACATTACCACTCACATATACACATTATTATTATTTTTTTATCGCCATCCTATTATTATTATTATTAATTATTATTATTATTATTATTATTATTATTAATTATTATAATCAGAATGAAGATGCATCTAGATTAACACATTATTTTTCTCACTAAAAATCAACCAAATTAGTTGAAAATCACCTATATGATGTACAGTAAACCCCCCGTATTCGCGTTCTCTTGATTCGCGGACTCACACATTTGCGGGTTTCTCTGTGGAGCATATCTAGCCATTATTCACGGAAAATTCGCCCATTCGCGATATTTTTCACTGAGAAATATTCACTAATTACTGTATTTTCATATAATTTTCATGAATAAATGCACTTTTTGTGATAAAACTATTAAAATACTCAGGTATATGCATTTTTACAGAGTTTTTCTGTGTTTAAACTATCAAAATGGGCAGTTCTAAGTGTTTTTAGAGGGGTTTTAAGTATTCGCGGATTTTAGCTATTTGCAAGGGGGGGGACGCATCCCCCGCGAATATGGGGGTTCACTGTAGATTGGTGTAAAAAATTGATTTTTGAGACTATTAAGCAAGTTTGAACTGAATTTCAACGAGTAATATTAATTTGAAATTTTTAAAAGCTTTATACAATTTTATTAACTGGATGGTATTGACTAAACTTTCTGCGGATGTCTAATAAGTAAAATACTTTCAGAATAATAAAGTAACTTTAATAATACTCTAAAAACAAGAAAATCAGGCTTTATTATTACTGGCCCAAAAAGTCCCTTGTAGATCTCATGCTCTTCATGGACTTGGCAGGCCAGCTCACGAAAATTTTTCAATAATTCAAGAACCGTGTAAAACATTTTAAAATTAAGTTATAGGACTGATTATTTGACCCGTAGCTTTGCTAAATGAGACGAATATATGTTTAAAATCTTAAAAAGATTGGTTAAGCTTTTCTATTATTACTTTTAAGTTTTAAGTTTGAACACTCTGTAACTATTATTACTCATTAATGCCCCTTGAAACAATGGGAAATGTGTGAATCTAGATGCAGTGAATGTGCGGTTAGATACATTAAGCTCAAATAACATAGGGAACTTCATAAAATGTTTTAGCTTGACTTTTATTAAGCAAAAACTATAGATTTGGATAATTTAACTGAAATTCCTGAATGTAGTATCTGGTGTTCCTCATAGTAATGCTTTTGGCCGAGTATTATTTATGCCGTATAAGCAAAATAAGAGGTTTAGCATTGAAGGCAAGATCGCTGCTTACACTGATGATGCTAATCTATCTGTACCAATCCCATCTCATGCTGCTGAATTATTTAACAAAGTTGTAGTTAAAATTAGTCAAAACTCAAAGTATGCTTATTATTAGATCAAGAAAACAGGATCTACCCCCACCTCACATCTTTTTATTAACACTGCTTCTTTTACTAATTGCAACTCATTTAGAATTTGTGTTTTTCTTGACTGAAATTCATTTTTGTGAAAAATATAGTTTAACTCTCATCAGTTGCTTAAAAAATGTTTTTTTTAAGATACCTGTCTATCCTAGGGAAATGTTTTCATTCTTTCATTCTTCAATTTATGAATATTGCTCCCCTGTTTACATCTTAACTCACTGGGCAAAAACTTGAGCTATATTTCATTTCTTATCACAGACCTAACTTTATTTGGCACTGTTGTTTAATGAGGCCATTTTGGATGTTTTATAACATTTTTGTTTTTCTCCTCCTACAAAATTTTCCAATACTAGACTGTGCGCCATTAACTAGAATAGTAGATATTCATTTAACTCTAACAGCCTTGCATTTTCTTCTATAATATTAAGCACAAGGAGTCTATACAGCAACTGAAGTTATATGCAGACAATGAACTAATCAAAATTCTAACTTAAACCAATATTTTTATTACAGAATTAGTTAGTAAGCTGAGCTAATGATTGCCATGTTAAGTGAACAGGCAAGTTAGTCATAACATATGCTAAAATAGTCTTAACATAAGTCCTGACACGGTGGAAGTTCAGTAATTAAGAAATGACAAAAAGGAAGCTGGGCCTAACTTTGATGTATGCCTTCCTAATTTCAAAAATATATTTTGTACACTGCTGTTTTAACATCTACATTTTACTGTTATACAGTAGTGCATTTGGCTAAGTTACAGGGTATCAAAAACAACATACTGTAATGGGTCTCTAAAGTTCTGTAATCAAAAACATTTTAATGTGTTTAGTGAGTCTTGGGTTACAATAGCATTTGCCATGTACAGCTAAAGATTTAATTAAAAACTGAAAGTGTAAGGGATCGAGTTTTGATGAAATGCTAACTGGGTTGCTGGAGTTAATGTGTTAAAGAAGTTTACAGCTATGAATTTCAAACTGGATAGGTACAGTTTACATTTAGAAATGCACACATATGCTCGCTTACTGAGAAATATATCAAAATTTGAAGTCACATGCAAGAACTTGGGAGTGACTGCAGGTCGGGGGAGTACAGTGTACGTATGTATTTGAATAAAAACTACCAAAAAACCTTAATATATCCTATCCTAAACTTCCCTTAACCTAACCTAACCTAGTGCATCGTGCCCTGACTTCTAGTTATGCCCAGATTATGGTATATATGGTCCTCCTAATTATCAGCTGAATTGTTGGGACTACAGAATTTCAAACTAGGCATAAATGTGTGGGTTTTTTTAACAAGCTCACGTAAGTCTCATTTCATTGTTTACATCTCAGTAATTAGTTTTCCAATTGGTTTTTCTTTGTATTATAGTTTCTAGTTTATTCTTTACTTCTTATTTTCCTTCCTCTGCTGGCTTCCTTTCCCAGTTGGAGGCTTTGGCATGTAGAATTTTGCCTTTTCAGATATCATAAAAATATACAATATAGGCCTATTGGATATCAAAGTACAGTGCCATTGTTTCAATAAGACACATTTATAAAAAAAATTATACACAAGTAATAAGGTCTGGATGTCTTTTCTGAAAATATTATATTCAAAATCAATACAGGAGTTTAATTCAACTGTTATCAGATTTATACCTTAAATAATTTTTAAACAAGGAGAATTTTTCTATTTTAATGTTGACAATGATAAAAGCAGGTATTTATACAGTAGTCTGCATCCATTAGCAATCTGATAAGCGAGATGTGAACTACTAACTTTAGTCTTCAAAGATTGAAATAGGACTTGGGAAGTGATGTATTACCCTTTCCTTCAAGAACTATTTTCAAAAGTATAAATTTTTAGGCTGTAAGAGTCATGAAATAAAAAAAAAATGTGACTAGTAAAAGTTATTATATTTCAGGGAGTTTACAGATTAAGAAATGCAAAAAAAAAAAAATTTAACACAAGGAACTGGTTATATGTAAATTTACTAAAAAAAAATGTAACATATATACTTTATACTTTTCTTACAAAACTAGGTAGTAGACTCAGCTAATGATTGCCATGTTAAGTGAATAGGCAAGTTAGTCATAACTTATGCAGCTAAATTGGAGTCCTAGCCTAAACCGAGACAGTGGAAGTTCAGTAGGAAATTAAGAATTAACAAATGAAAAAAGAAAAGCTAAGCCTAACTTATGGTGTTTTTCCTCCTAATTTGGGAAAATTGTTTTGTGGACTGCCCTTCAACATCCACATTTTACTGATTTTGGTACACATTTTATTGTGTTTACTGAATCTTTGGTTTTACTGGCTTTTGCCATATACAGATAGAGATTCAATTAAAAATTAAAGTGTACAGGGTCGAGTTTTGAAGAAATGCAAATTGGATTGCTAGATTTAATGTGTTAAGGAATATTACTGCTATGAATTTCAAACTGCATAGACATATACAGCTCATAAAAAGAAATATATACATGTGCATGCTCTGGAACCTCATAGCATAGCCTAGGCTACTCTAGATTCACCAGGTATAGTACTGTTAAAGATGGAGTGTAGTTAAGGTTAGGTTAAGTTTTTTGGCAAAACACTTAAACTTAATTACACTTCAATATATTAGTTTCAGTCCCTGGCAGAAACTGGGGAGTGACTGCGGACTGGGGGAGCATAAGTATTTGTTTGAGTAAAGTTTGCCAAAACACTCAACCTAAACTCAACTAAACTTCAATATACTAGAGTTTTATGTCCCTGGCAGAAACTGGTGAGTGACTGCAGATTAATGGAGTATAAGTATGTTTGAGTATAGTTTGCCAAAACACTTAACCTAACCTTAACTAAACTTCAGTATATTAGAGTTTGAAGTCCCTGGCAGAAACTGGGGAGTGACTGCAGACTGGGAGAGTATAAGTATGTGTTTCAGTAATGTTTACAAAAAAAAAAAAATTAACCTAACCTTATGTACACTATATCTTTAACAGTACCTAGTGAATCTAGAGTATTCTAGGTTATGCTGTGAAGTTTCAGAGCCTAGACCATCTTAGTTAGCCAGCACCCCAACCTAAGCTAATGTAGGGCATCTGCCCTGACTTGGAAGGTGTGGGGTTTTCCACTCCCTTGTTTAATTAGGATTTTCAATATTTTTGGTCAATTCCGAGATAACTCTGGTCTGCAGAAAACTCTGAGCAAGTTCTAAGTTATTCCTCGAAACTGAGCAAATAACCATAAATTCTTTGCTATTACAGATCTACAAAAACCCACATTATTTTCAACACCATGTAATTTAGCCAGGTCACTGAAAATCATAAAATGTGGATGTTGAAGGGCAGTGCTCAAAATATTTTCCCAAAGTTAGGATGGAAAACATCAAAATTAGGCCTAGATTCTCTTTTGTCATTCGTTAATTCTTAACTGCCTACTGAACTTACACTGTGTCTGGGTTTAGGCTAGGACTCTATCTAAGCTACATTTTATTATGACTAATTTGCCTGTACTCTTAATACGGCAATCATTAGCTGAGTCTACTGCCTTATTTTGTAAAAAAATAAGTATAGTCAAGTTAAATCATTTTTTAGGAAATTATTTGCATATAACTTACGTTGTACCGTATTCTAATTGTGCAAAAAGATCAGCTTCACAATTCGTGTATTTAGATACAACCGGCTTCGCAATTCTGTGTATCTAGATGCAGTGTCAATTTAGATCAGTCAATCTAGATGCACATGAATGTGTATCGAGAGTTGTTTGTCTAAGTAGATACATAGTTATTCCAAGAGTGTGAATGTGGAGTCATAGTTGTTCGTGAACGCTGTGTAAACACATCCAATTATTATTATTATTATATTATTAATTATTATTATTATTATTATTATTATCATCATCATTGAGTAACCAGGCAATGGAGCTACTTTCTTGAACAAAATTAAATTTATAAACAGTGCTATAATGTTAAAATGCTCCAAAAGTGAAGCAGCTATACAATACATGATACAAGCCAAAACTTTATTCCCAATTTTTTATCAGCAATTAAACAATATATTTTCTGGAGCTTCAACACCTGTGTAACCTGCAGCTGACTTGCATTACCTTGAAATGTCAAGCAAAGTAAAATAGTTTAAAGGCCATAACTACATAAAATACATGTTAATCTATTGTATCATTAAATTTTACAAACAACATTTAATCTATTGTATCATTAAAATTTACAAACAAAAGTTAAAAATTTTTAATATGCACATATAAAAACCATAGATGATAACTTCTCAGTCAATTACAGGTAAACAAAAGTGAAGATTTTCCAGTCAAAAATGCTTAACACAATCTCTTTTGTACTTTAATATACCTAATTTATCAATTACTGCCATACCATAAATTACACACTATTAAAAATTAAGGCTATTAAAATCATAGCAGTATGTGGTATGGTATAAAAAAATTGAGTAAATTTTTTGTATGCAATATGCACATACAGTATTGATATATTTTCTAAAATACCTGTAACAGCCTTAATTCTATAATGTTATTAGGTACCGTTATTTCCCTTCATCACAGAAGCCTGAAAAAAAAGTCTTGAAAATTTTCTGTCCACACCCTAGACGCCAAAGGTTACTTTTTTTCATAGGTCTATCCTAAATCCAGAGGAACGATAACATACTAATATTATTTATCATTCAGAAGCTGAAATCTATTCATATGGAACAAGCCACAGGGGCCACTGACTTGAAATTCAAGCTTCCAAAGAATACGGTGTTCATTAGGAAGTAAGTGGTGGTAAAGGGAAAAACTTAAACAAGAGATCCCACTTATTAAAAAAGAAAAAATAAATCAATAAATAGAAAAAATGTATTAAAATGAAAGGAGAACAGTATTAGGGTAGTACTGCACTGTATCTTCGCTTGAACTTCTGAAGTTCCAATTGAATGACATCCTCTGGGAGGCTTTTCCACAGTCCAATGGTGTGAGGAATAAAAGACCTCTGGAACTAAGAAGCTAGGAGATCCCACTTATTAATAAAGAAAAAAATAAATCAATAAATAGAAAAAATATATTAAAATGAAAGGAGAACAGTATTAGGGTAGTACTGCACTGTATCTTCGCTTGAACTTCTGAAGTTCCAATTGAATGACATCCTCTGGGAGGCTTTTCCACAGTCCAATGGTGTGAGGAATAAAAGACCTCTGGAACTAAGAAGCTAGGGGATCAGGGATTAATTATGAATGTTAAAGATCCCTGTTGAAATACAGTTTATGGAAAAGTAACAATCAAGAGACCATCCGTTGGTAATCCAAGTCATAACTGCTACTACTAGGAAACAGAAACCAACCACCACAAACTACTCTATTGAAAGAGACAAATCTCTGGCGGAAGCAGACATCCACACCGGAGAACAGTATTCTAGTAAAGGAAGCACAAATGACCTAAAACTGGTGGCAAAGATTTTATCACTGTTATGTACGACCTTACGAACAATACCTAACTTTACAGTAATCAGAACTCATGTACATGACCACTGAATGAAGTGTATAAGTTAAGCCGAGTTTAAAAAGTAAATAAGCAAAAGTATCATAAAAAACAGGAAAATATATGTGGTCACAAGGATTCATTCCCACTTCGGCAGATTACAGTACACAAGTTAACGGACAAGTAGTAACTAAATGGTAGTGTATCAATATTACCAGTATTTCAGCTTTTCTCAAATGACCCTGACTTTACGAGAACATTATTTTTTGTTTCTTCAGAAATTCATACTGGATATTTTTATACTGGGTAACAATGAGTAAAATATATCCAGGTATTGAAAATTAAATTTGTTTTCTTATTTGTAGTACAGTGGTACCTCATTTGTCGATCATTTATATCAAACATTCAACAAAATAAAAAGAATACACCATTTCACAATAAAATTTAACATAAAAGATGAACAAAATCATATGTCACGGCAGTGATTGACAACTGACTTGAGATAGAGTGAGGGAGTGTTTATACTGTTGAGGAGAGAAAGAGGAGATACAGTAAAACATTACTGTATATACGTAAAAGGCAGTAATAATTAATAAAAAAAAATATACGAAGGGAATTTCACGAAAAATTTTACAATACATATAAAAATGTTATTTTCATAATAAAATAAATTTTTTAACATACTTACCTGGTAGTTATATATATAGCTTAAGTCCCTGACGTGACGGCAGAATTTCAAAAAACTCACGGCAATCACCGATCGGGTAGTCAGGTGGTCCACCTGTGCGCCCTCTACCCAGGTAACTGGAACCATTCTACATATTCCTCAGATCTTCCATGCCCCTAGTCTCTAGAGGGGAGGAGGGAGGGAATTTAATTATATATATAACTACCAGGTAAGTATGTTCAAAAATTTATTTTATTATGAAAATAACATTTTCAAACATCTAACTGACCTGGTAGTTATATATATAGCTGATTGACACCTTTGGTGGAGGGTCAGAGACAGCCAACATCGTTGGAATTGAAATACAAAAACTTTGCAAAACCAACTAAAGGTTCCTACCTGTTAAGGAAGCTGACTTCATTGTTTTCCTGCCTCATTATGTCTGCATTCCTTAAGAGATCCAGCGATCCACCCAGGGGGCTGAAAAATCTCTAGGGGCTGTCAACCGGTGTATAACCTCTATGTGACTAGACCTCCTTTAAATACCCTTATTCCGGGCGCTACCAAGGAACAAATGACCATCTGACTAAGAGTACTGAAGTAAATGATATTATTTAAAAAACTCTTTGCTAATGATTGCGGAAGACTGCGTCCAGACTTCGCAAACAACCAAAAAACAACATCTTAGTTCCAAGGGAGAAAAAAGGGTATTGGGTTATGGGATTGTAGGGGTAGCTATTTTTCTCACTACTGAATTTGCAGCTACAAAAGGACCCAGCGTGTAACAGTCTTCATAAACAGTCTGTACTTGTTTAAGGTAATGTGAGGCAAAAACAGACTTGCTCCTCCAGAAGGTCGTATCCAAGATACTCTGGAGGGACCTATTTTGTTTAAAAGCCACAGAGGTTGCTACCGCTCTGACCTCGTGTGTCTTAACTTTTAGAATATTGTGTTCTGATTCCCTACATCCCACATGAGCATCTTTTATTAATTGTCTGATAAAAAAGGACAGAGCATTCTTAGACATTTGTCCAGAGGGTTTTTTGACAGAGCACCAAAGCCCTTCTGAATCCCCGTAAATCTTTTGTCTTTTCTAGATATATTTTAGAGCTCTTACTGGACACAGAGTTCTTTCTATTTCCTCACCTGTGACATCCGTCAGGTTAGGAATCTCGAATGCTTTGGGCCAAGGTTGAGATGGACGTTCATTTTTTGCCAGAAAATCTAGTCGAAGTGAGCAAACTGCTTTGCCTTGTCTAAAACCTATAGCTTTGTTAAAGGCACGAATTTCACTTACTCGTTTTGCAGTAGCTAAACTGACTAGAAAAAGCGTTTTCATAGTGAGATCTTTTAAGGATGCCTTTTGTAAAGGTTCGAATCTATCACTCGTGAGGAACCTCAGGACCACATCTAGGTTCCAAGCCGGTGATTCTTGTACCCTCTCCTTAGATGTATCGAAGGATCTGAGAAGGTCTTGGAGGTCCTTATTGTTAGAAAGGTCTAAGTTTCTGTGTCTAAAGACCGATGCTAACATACTTCTATAACCTTTAATGGTTGAAGTTGAAAATTTAAGGTTATTCCTAAGATGAAGAAGGAAGTCTGCTATCTGAGTCACAGAGGTACTGGTAGAGGATACAGAGTTGTTTCTACACCATCCTCTAAAAATTTCCCACTTGGATTGGTATACCTTAATGGTGGAAGACCTTGCTCTTGCGATCGCGCTAGCTGCCTCCTTCGAAAAGCCTCTAGCTCTTGCGAGTTTTTCGATAGTCTGAAGGCAGTCATGTGTAGCGCTTGGAGGTTTTGGTGATACCTTTCCAAGTGGGGTTGTTTGAGTAGATCTACTCTTAGCGGAAGTTCTCTCGGAGTGTCTACTATCCATTCCAGTACCTCTGTGAACCAATCTCTTGTTGGCCAGTAGGGAGCGACTAGAGTCATTCTGGTACCCCTCGTGCGACCACGAACTTCTGTATTACTTTGTGGATAATTTTGAAAGGTGGGAATGCGTAAACGTCCAAGTTTGACCAGTCCATGAGAAACGCGTCTATGTAAGCAGCCTCTGGATCCGGGCAGGGGAACAATAAGTTTCTATCCTTTTCGTCCGTGCTGTGGCAAAAAGGTCTATGCACGGTCGCCCCCAAATCAGCCACATGCTCTTGCAGACGTCCTGATGTAGCATCCATTCTGTGGACAGGACTTGATTCTTCCTGCTCAGCATGTCTGCTCTTACATTTCTCTGCCCTTGAATAAAGCGGGTTAGTAGTCTCACATTCTTTGCCTTCGCCCAGAGAAGAAGCTTTCTTGTTGTCTCGTATAGAGATTTGGAGTGAGTGCCCCCTTGTTTGCTGATGTAGGCCAGCGCTGTTGTGTTGTCGGAGTTGACCTGCACCACTTTGTTCTTTACTATCTGTTCGTATTCTTTGAGAGCTAGAAGGATCGCTGTTAGTTCCTTCTGATTGATATGCCAAGACTCTTGCTGTTTGGTCCAAGAGCCTGAAACCGTTGATTCCCAGAGTCGCTCCCCATCCTGAGTCCGATCGTTGGAGAACAACACTAGGTCTGGGTTCCTCTGTTTTAGGGAAAGGCCCTCTCGTAGCTTGATGGGGTCGTTCCACCATTTTAGATATTGCCTCACGGGACTCGAGATGGGGATACACGCCGTCTCCAATTCTTTTCCCTTGTCCCAGTTCGATTGAGATGAAACCGTAACGGGCGAAGATTCAGTCTCCCCAAGGAGACAAACTGCTCTAGAGAGGAAAGGGTCCCCAGCAGACTCATCCATTCCCTCACCGAGCAAGTCTGTCTCCCTAAGAAGCTCTGAATCTTTTCTAAGGCTTGTTCCATTCTTGACAACGACGGAAAAGCCCGAAAAGTCTGACTCTGAATCCTCATCCCAAGGTATAGAATCTCTTGGGATGGAATCAGTTGTGATAATTTTCTTGTTTATAAGTAGGCCCAGTTCTTCTGATAACTGGACTGTCGTCTGAAGATCCTTCAGGCAGCGTGTGTGGGAAGGGGCTCTGAGAAGCCAGTCGTCTAGGTATAAGGAGATTCTGATGCCTCTCGTGTGCAACATTCCTGCTACATTGTTCATCAATCTCGTGAAAACTTGAGGAGCGGTGCTTAGGCCGAAACAAAGAGCTCGAAATTGGAACACTTCTTCCTCGTGAACGAATCTGATATTTCTTGGAGCTTGGGTGGATAGGGATGTGGAAATAAGCATCCTGCAGATCCAATGATACCATCCAGTCGTTCTGTCTGACCGCTGCTAGGACAGACTTCGTAGTCTCCATTGTGAACTTTGAATTTTGAATAAAAACGTTGAGAGCACTCACGTCCAACACTGGTCTCCATCCCCGAGTTCTTGGGAACCAGGAATAGCGATTGTAAAATCCTGGGAATCCACGTCTTGAACTCTTTCTATGGCTTTCTTTTGCAACAGAAGAGAAATTTGTTGTTGCAGAGCCTCCGCCTTCATTTTCTTCTCGTATTTGGCCGAAAGGTCTATCGGTCTTGATGCCAGAGGGGGTTTCCTGAGGAAAGGGATCTTGTACCCCTCTTTGATCGACTGGATGGACCAAGGATCCGATCCTCTCCTTTCCCACACTTGCCAGAAATTGTTCAGTCTGGCTCCTACCGCTGTCTGAAGGAGACTCCCATCAGACTCTGTGTCTTCCTTGTCTGTAACCTCTTTTCGTTGATCTTCTCCCAGCAGATCTTGAGTTTCCTCTACTGAGGATTTGAAACGAAAGGGCTGAGAGACAGGAGCTTCTCCCTATTCTTTCGTGCGTGAAGCTCGTTGGCATTACTTTTTAGCTGATTTCGTAATCAAGTCCTGCGTAGCTTTTTTGTGATAAGGCCGCTGTGACTTCTTTTACTAGCTCTTGAGGAAACAGGTAAGCAGAACGAGGAGCATAAAGGAGTTCTGATTTTTGAGTAGTGGTTACTCCAGTGGACAGAAAAGAGCAAAGATGTGCCCTTTTCTTTAAGGTCCCTGCAGAAAAAAGCGCCGCAAGCTCGTTGGCACCATCTCTGAGAGCCTTATCCATGCAAGCCATTATGTGCACCAGGTCCTCTGTGTCTGCATTCTTGCTGACGTCCATCTTCTTACCCAAGGCTCCCAGGGTCCAGTCAAGGAAATTAAAAACCTCAAAGGCCCTAATGATTCCTTTGAGAAGATGGTCCATTTCAGAAGCGGACCAAAACACCTTTGACTTCATCATAGCTGTGTGCGGCGGGAAGCCTCTACTAGTCTCGAGAAAATCCCCTGGGAAGAAGAGGAACTCCTAGGCCAAGAGATTCTCCAGTTTCGTACCACACGCTAGATCTAGAAGCTAGCTTGGCTGGGGGAAAAGAGAACACCGTCCGGCCCAGATCTCTCTTAGTATTCATCCACTCTTCCATCAATTTTAAAGCCCGTTTGGATGAGCGAGACATAACCATTTTCATAAAGAAGTTCGTTGAAGACGTCTTTCTTAAAGTAAATTCGATGGAGGAGAAAGGAGAGGCTGGAATGAAGTTATCAGGAAAAAGTTCGTGAAAACTTTCATTAATCTCTTTAAGTCCGAAGAGGAGGTTGGTCTTTTTCGCTCTTCCTCGTCCGATATGTCATCCACGGATTGTCTAGTGAGTGAGGAAGATCGTCTTCCACGTCATCCAACTGCTGTTCTGTTATCGGGTCGGTAAAGTCCTCCCTTGTATAATGGAGTTCAGTTTCATGTATGTCATCTTGACATTTGGCGTCCTGGCGTCCTGTTAGAGTATATTGACGTACAGTTTCTTGAGGCCTGATGTCTTGTGGGTTATCTTCCAAAAGATTAACTTCCCGTGGTACAGTATCATGACGCTTGACGTCCAGGCGTCCAAATTCTTGACGCCTGGCGTCATGTAGCCCAATCTCTTGACGCCTAGCGTCTTGGAGTTCACCTAAATGACTAGCCTCTTGATATTCAGTCTCATGACGTCTGACGTCCTGGCGTCCAACCTCTTGACGCTTGACGTCCTGTTGACCAGTCTGCAGACGCCTGGAGTCTTGGAGTCTCTCCTCTAAGAAATTAACTTCTTGGCGTCCAGTTTCATGACGCTTGGAGTCCTGGCGCCGAACTCCTTGACGCCTGGTGTCCTGACGCCTGGCGTCCTGACTCCTGTCTTCCTGAAGATCAACATCTTTGCGTCCAGCCAAATGACGCTTGGCGCCTTATTGTTCAAGTTCTTGCGCGTCCTGGCGTTCACTGTCCCGCCAAACCTTGAGGTCACTTGAGAACTGGCCGCCTGTGCGACATCTGTCAAAAGCTTCCTCAGGTTGACGTACAGTGATAGTAACTTTTTGAGCAGGACCAATCTTCTTTCTGCGTTCGCTGTACTGCCGATCCTTTAAGTCACTTGAGAACTGGCCGCCCGTGCGACATCTGTCCCAATTATCTTCCGGATGGCCAACAGCAATCGGAAGAACAGTATCCTTCTTTCCTGCAGGCTGCAAGACTTGAACTAAGGACGAGAGTTTCTGCTGCATGTCTTTAATCAGTTGTAATTGTGGAGGTCCCTGCTGCTGGGGACAGACCGGGGAAGACACAACTTTCTCTGTCGACTTTTTCTCAACGTCCCGTAAGGATTGTGGAGAGTGTTCTGGGGACGAATACCAATCCGAGGGAAGGGGAGGGGCATGTACAGAGGGTAGTAATGCGTCCACCTTTTTGCTGTCAGGCGTCGTTATCGAACCTGCCAGTTTACGTCTATTCTTGGCGGGTGAGCTGCCTTCGGAGTTGGAAGGAAAACGCTCCGGACTGCTCCAGTGGCTACACCCTGGAGCTTGACTTGTATCTCTATGACGCCCTTCAACATCGGGAAGTTTTCTCTTCAAAGGTCTCGATTCTGATTTAAGACGCCAGCCCCGTCTGGGGACTGCATCGTCCTAAGACGAAGAACACGAATTAACCTCGCCTTTTCTATGTCGAGGGAGAGCGTCCTGGGAAGCGTCAACAGGTACGCTCGAGGGGACGACCGTTCAGTAACTAAAGCCTCTCGCCTCCCTTCGTCTTTCGACATTCCTTCTCACAGGGGTTGGTGAGCTTGGAAGAGGTCCAGGACTAGGAGCGCAACAGGACCGAGCGGCCGCACCCTCCACTGCACTTGCACTAATTTTTTCACTTTTTAGATCTCTAAAATCGGACCATAATTTTTCCCTGTCTTCTGCAAGGGATTCTACCCGTTTTCCTAGGGTTTGAATGGCCGCCATCATATCCTGAAGAGTTGGTTCTTTATTACCTGTATTAGAAGGGGAGTTAGAAATTACCGCTACTGCGGAAGGGTCAATTGGGTTGTTAGAATGAGGCAAGGAAATATCTAACCCTTGACTGTCCCTTGAAGAGTGAGATATAGAACTCTTGGCTCTTCTGAGCCGGTCTCTTTCAAGTTTTCTCACATACCTGTTGTAGTCTAACCATTCTCTTTCAGACAGACCAAAACATTCCTCACATCTATCGTCCAATTCACAACTCTTACCTCTACATTTTACACATATTTGATGGGGATCCAATGAGGCTTTAGGAAGTCTAGTCTTACATCCCCTCACACACATTCTTACACTCGATGAAGAGTCAGACATGTTGAAAAAATCAAAGAGAGATCCAAAACACAAGCAGAGGTTCAAACCAATCAGTATCTAAAAGGTCTAAGAATAATCCAAAAGAAAAATCCAAAAGCGAGCGAAAGCCAAAGCCAAAGTGTACTTCACCAAATAACTTGAAAAAACACAGGCTGCGAAAGAAATTCTAACGATGTCACCGTTATGGTGGCAGGGAAGATCTGAGGAATATGTAGAATGGTTCCAGTTACCTGGGTAGAGGGCGCACAGGTGGACCACCTGACTACCCGATCGGCGATTGCCGCGAGTTTTTTGAAATTCTGCCGTCACGTCAGGGACTTAAGCTATATATATAACTACCAGGTCAGTTAGATGTTTGAAAACAATCAAATGCAATACAGTAACAATGAAAAATTAAGGGAGTCATACTTGAGCAAGTGTTCGGGACTGGGCTGAGTGAGAATGTAGAGAGGAGAGGGAGGGGATGGTGGTAGGTTATTGGGTGGGAGACAGGGGTCTGCTTCCCACTGACTCCCCAGCTGTACCACTGGGACCGGGCTCAGATGATTTTTCTCTTTCACTACATTCCACCCATTTGCTTTCACTTACACTTGATTCACCCAACTCACTTCTTTTTGTTACAGTAAAATACCTATAGTGACATTTGTTTTCTACAATTTTTTAGCACTCTAGAAGCAACTCATCCCCACATCACGAAAGATACTAGCGCCACGTTCAGCTTCTGCATGCCTTGGATTGTTTGTTTAAATGACTTTCTTATGAAAAGTTATTTGATCTCTCTTTCCTTTTCTTACTTGCATTCTTTACTTATTACTTATTTGTTTGCAAAATCCTCATGTTTCTTGGATCATAATTTTAAATTCTGCCATTTGCCAATAGTAAGTTGATCTGTTGTGGAATAATCAACCCTCTAATGCTGAGCCTCTATTTACAAAAGTGTCTGTTGTATGCCAGTGGCGTTCGGGAGTTAGCACCGAAGCAGAAAAAAAGTTTTTTTAAAAATCACAGCACGCTTAGTTTTTAAGATTAAGAGTTTATTTTTGGCTCCTTTTTTTTGTCATTGCCTGAAGTTTAGTATGCAACCATCAGAAATGAAAAAAATATCATTATCATACATAAATATTGAAATATATGACAGCGCAAAAAAAAATTTCATATATAATTGTATACAAATAGCGCTGTGAGCAAAACGGTAAAAGCTAACAAGTTATTTTTTTTTCTTTGTATTGTACACTAAATTGCAATGATTTTGGTATATAACAAATTGTAAAACAATCAAAGCAACACAGAGAAAATATTATCACAAAATGATGCATGAATTCGTAACGCGTGGACGTAAAAAAATGTTTTTTTCAAAAATTCACCATAAATCGAAATATTGTGCTAGAGACTTCCCGTTTGTTGCAAAATGAAGGTAATTGATTGAATATTACTAGACTGTAAGTGTTTTAGCTTACAATTGCAGTTTTCGACCATTTCGGTCAAGTTAAAGTTGACCGAAAGTAGAATTTGTTCTATTTATCGTGATTTATATGAAAATATTTCAAAACTGATAAAAGCTACAACCGTGAGTTATTTTCTGTTGTATTGTACATGAAATTGCGCACATTTTCATATATAAAACTTTATGTAACGACTAATATAAAACGGTGCAAACATTACGACAAAGTGAAGAAAGAATTTCTGAGATGTTCGGCAGAGTTAACGCGCGGACGTAAGGAAAAAGTTTTTTTCAAAAATTCACCATAAATCGAAATATTGTGCTAGAGACTTCCAGTTTGTTGCAAAATGAAGGTACATGATTGAATATTACTAGGTTGTAAGAGTTTTAGCTTACAATTGCGTTTTTCAATCATTTCGGTCGAGTTAAAGTTGACCGAAGGTTGAAATTTTGGCACATCATGATTTATATGAAAATTTTTCAAAACTGATAAAAGATACAACCATGAGTTATTTTCTGTTGTATTCTACATGAAATTGTGCACATTTTCATATATAAAACTTTATGTAACGACTAATATAAAACGGTGCAAACATTACGACAAAGTGACGAAAGAATTTCAGAGATGTTTGGCAGAGTTACATGTGGGCGTAAGGAAAAAAATTTTTTTTTTCAAAAATTCACCATAAATCGAAATATTGTACTAGAGACTTCCAGTATGTTGCAAAATGAATGTACATGATTGAATATTACTAGAATGTAAGAGTTTTAGCTTACAATTGCGTTTTTCGACCATTTTGGTCGCGTTAAAGTTGACCGAAGGTTGAAATTTTGGCACTTACGTTGATTTATATGGAAATATTTCAAAACTGATAAAAGCTACAACCATGATTTATTTTCTGTTGTATTCTACATAAAATTGCGCACATTTACATATATAAAACTTTATGTAACGACTAATATAAACCGGTGCAAACATTACGACAAGGTGACGAAAGAATTTGTGAGACGTTCGGCAGAGTTACCGTGAGCGGACGTAAGGGAAAAGTTTTTTCAAAAATTCACCATAAATCGAAATATTGTGCTAGAGACTTCCAATTTGTTGCAAAATGAAGGTACATGACTGAATATTATTAGAATGTAAGAGTTTTAGCTTACAATTGCATTTTTCGACCATTTCAGTCGAGTTAAAGTTGACCGAAGGTTGAAATTTTGGCACTTATCGTGATTTATATGGAAATATTTCAAAACTGATAGAAGCTACAACCATGAGTTATTTTCTGTTGTATTCTGCATTAAATTGCGCACATTTCCATATATAAAACTTTATGTAACGACTAATATAAACTGGTGCAAACATTACGACAAAATGACCAAAGAATTTCTGAAAATTTTGGCAGTTACCGTGCGGACATAAGGAAAAAGTTTTTTTCAAAAATTCACCATAAATCGAAATATTGTGCTCGAGACTTCCAATTTGTTGCAAAATTAGGGTAAATGATTGAATATTACTACAATGTAAGAGTTTTAGCTTACAATTGCGTTTTTCGACCATTTCGGTCGAGTCAAAGTTGACCGAAGGTTGAAATTTTTTATAGTCGACGTATGGTACGTCCACTCGGCACCCAACAGACAATTTTAGTCGACGTATGATACGTCCAGTCGGCGTTTAAGGGTTAATCTCCTTGTGCTCAAGATCCACGTGTAAAAAACATGTCAACAATCATAGGGATTGTTTTCACATATGCTGGACACTGATTACTCTCTCTCTCTCTCTCTCTCTCTCATAAACACACACACACACAATTGGACATACACACTCTTGATTCCTTTGATAATCCTTGCAAAATGTAATAAAACTGATTTTGTTATTAACCTCAAGGAGATACCGTCTCTACTCCCTCAATCTCTGCTGGCCATGCACCATTTTCACCAAACAGTTTGTGATCTGAATTTTTAGCTTGTATACGGAAAGAAAATCTTTCAAAAATTTTACTTCGTGTAACATACTGTTTTATTGCTTTACTCTCTTAATTTAACTTCTGAACACATTAATAATAGCAAAAATGTTAAAAGGGTGACTTTGGGTGGGCCGGAATGAATTATCCCGATTCCCTTTATTTCCTATTGGGAAATTTGTTTCATATTTCAAACAAATCACATTCTGACCAGCCTTCTGGAACGGATTAAGTTCGAAGTCCAAGGTACTACTGTATCTGTATTGCAAGAATTCAGATCTTTAGTCTATTTTTTGAGGGGGATATCATGTTTGTGCCATTCTTAGTGTAAATGGGTAATAACTCCAAATTTCTAATCCTCCCTGGTGCAATGTTTAGGTTTTCTTTATCTAAGCTTATAAAATAATACCACTTAAACCCACACCTAACATCAGTCAAACCCTGCAATACTGCACCAGCTGTAACTCCTTACATTCACATACATATGACATTGTTGGCCAGGAAAATTTCTGATGCAACACAGCTGGGCAGTTTATACTGTCTGTGTTACTTAGTAATCAGTTGAAGTTTTTCAGTTTGCTGGTATGTCAACTGAAGAAAAGCCTATTTAATAGTGAAATCAATGAAGCTGTAAACATAAACCAAAGTACTTCTGAAACAAATTCACTGAAAAACTACAATAATCAATAAACTGTCTCAGCCAGTCACAATACTTCAGTGCACTGAGATAGTCAAATGACTGCAGTACACAAACCAAAACAAAGCCAACAACTCTTGAGTGTTCCTACAAAGCCATCAACTAATGAGTGTTCCTACCAAGCCATCAACTAATATGTTTCCACCATACTATGTTTACTAAATTTTTTTCAACATTCTTCCAGTCAAAAGTGTACTGCATCTTCTTGGTCAAAATACCTTTGATACTTGTAATTCACTGCAGTAAAAGATAAAATATAGTTGAAAATATGTAATTTATGCAATTTTTCGATTACATTTACCTCTAGGATTGCATAATTTTAGTACGCAGATATTTTTCAGCAATACTGTTACATATGTGGTATGGTATACAGGCAGTCCCCAGTTATCGGCAGCCTTGGTTATCGGAGATCCAGTTTTACGGTGCTTGCCTAGCAACAACGATAATTGGATTTTCAGTGCCAATATGCACCGATCTCCAGTTACCGGCACCGATTCCCAGTTATTGGTGCCAATCTCCACTTAACAGTGGTGCCAATAACCTGATATTGGCGCTGATAACCTGGGATCAGAGCTATTATTGCCAATTTTCGGTTATCATCACGCTGCTGGGAACGGAACCGCCGCCGATAACCAGGGACTGCCTGTACAAACATTTAGTAAAGGATTATATACAACTGAAAACATGCAATGTGAGTAGTCCTGATGAAAATCACTTGTTTTTCTGCTTAGGAACTAGCCTACACTCTCACATTACATGTATTATCTATTGTACATGTATTGTACTGTATAACTTGAATCTGCAGAAAATAGTTTTCAGCAATATTATTATGTATGTAGTACAGTATATAAAACTGATAAAGTTACTACACCAAAGCTACAAGGGCATTAAACCATTCAAAACACGTAAGCTACATAAATTTAGGTAATCAACAACAAAGCATCCTAGAATCTACAGTCTTTCTCTGTACATGCTAAGTACTTATTCCTAATACTGTATTTTTTCATTACCAAAATTTAAAATGTACACCAACTTTTTTGATAATGAACTGTTGGTTTTAACTACATTTGCTAAGGGAAAAAGACTAGTAATGCATATTACTAACTTACATTAATAAAATTATCCTTAGTAATATGAAGTGTCCTGAATTCAGTTTACTAGTAGTAACACAAAAAACCATTATACTATACCTGTATACAAGATGCTTGAACACCAGTTCTCTCACATAACTCATATTTCAATTCTTCAACTGATGCATTCGCAGCAAAACGAATATAATACTTCTTTGGCTTCTGATTTGGATCTTTCCAAAAGAAAATCACTTGAATAACCTGGTGTTTGAAAGACAAAATATATATTTAGACAATTATCTAAGCCACACTACAATGACTGATAATATGAAGTGACATAATTTGTTATAAAATCTAACCATCTTTCCAATATTGGACATCTTGAACATCTTCCCCAATGTTCAAAATTATGTAAAAACCACAAGGGTAATATATGTAATTGTAAGCAGGCTTCACAATTATAATTTATGCAATAAAATTAAACATGAGTGTACTGTAAAGATGTAAAACAGAAATAGGAACTTGGATTCTTTGAATTACATCTTTAAGCTTGCTAAAACTGATTTACTCAATACAGTAAAAGATTAAAAAAAAAAAAATCTGACATAAACACCTGATTTTGGTAGCCACTGTGAGTCCTCAAAGGAGTTACCCTTATGGACCTGCCAGGGGCTCCATAAAACAGATCAATTAACATCAAGAATTCTTGTCATAGCTGGTCTAAGCCAGAATAGTGCCACTGTTAATACAATGATGGAGTACAATTGAACATGAGACAGGGTATTACAATTCACTGTCCTTCCACTAACAGTTTCACAAGCTGACCAGGCACCAACCACTACTTGCCAAGTTTGTGAAAATCAAACATCCACTAAGGATTCCCATGCTTTTTCATCAGGCAAAACTGGTGGAACCGAGGACTCACCGTGACTAACAAAAATAAGTTTTCGGTATTTTACACCCTGTTATTTTCATAGTGTACCCACTGACCATCCTCAAAGGCATATTTAAAAGAACCAGACAGGTGATGGAATAGCCAAGCTCCTGGGCATGGAACCCTAACAACCTAGATGAAAAATGGTCCATGGTAAATTCATGTGAATGATTATCTGCCTACTTTTGTTCAGGATCATTTTCGCACAGCTAGTTGCTGACTGGCTTGTAGCTCCAATGCTTTATGAAGGAGTTTCTCTCTTTTTTATGATTGATTTTAATTTAATGTTTACTGATACTGTATATTCTTATAACCCAGTTTTGTGAATTAATTTTTATTTACCTTTGTGTACGTACTGCTATTAGTGTATTAAATATTTTTAATGTGTATATGTATTTTTGTTTCTCTCTCTCTCTCTCTCTCTCTTGTTTAAGTCAAACGGTACATGTTTTTTCATTCAATGATAAGCTGACAGTGTACAGATGGTAAAAATTTAGAGAACATATAAATGATTGCAGCTTAAGAGTTCCAGCCCCACACCTAGGGTTCCTTGATAGAAGTAATGCCATTCCATCCATTACACCAACCAGCACTGCCAAGCAGTGTAAGCTAACTACTGCAAGTAATGAATGGTGGCTTAACAAGTATTTTGACTAAACAATAAGCAATACTATACGTAAAACCTAATGATGTAAAACACTTGCCTTTTGGTCTTTGGGTATAGGTACAGATAAACAACAAAATTCATCAAACTTGACAGAAATTTTGTTGCACTGATGACATGTAAGTGTTGATTTAAATTGCCCTTTAAATAAATCGTCAATAACAGAGTCATTACGCATTTTATGCAACTTCCATGATTCGTCTGCGGCTTGGTCATCTGGCCATCCATCAAGGTCAGGTGGTTCAGCAATATATGGCTTCTTCCTAACTCTATTGAGATCCTGTAAAGAAATTTTTTCTAATAACCATAAAAACCATTCCAAGTTATAGCTTCAAAGAAAAATTAAAGTTTTTATGGGATTTTACCTAATAATACATTTTTAATCAGATATTTTGTCACAATTTCATGTGTGGCTGATTACAGTAACATTTTTCTAAATTTCCATTTTCAAAAGTTAAATGTCAAACAATCAGTACTGACCTCATGAAGACCATCTAAAAGCTCGACCATAAATTCCTGAGCATCATGTTGTGCAAACCCTGAAAACTGGTTTGCTTTCATTGACATCACAGACTTGAGCTTAGTAGGAGCATGAGAACGAAAGGTGCCTGACCAAAGTAGCTTCATTAGAGAGGCAAAGGAAGTGGCAAGTTTACCACCCATGCCCAATGGGTTGTCTTTATTGATGTCCTGCTGGAAACTAAAATCTGGAAAAATAACATTAAAATTAAGAGAATTTTTTTATTTATTTGATAAAAAAAATCATTTTTCAAGTGCACCACAAGTGAAGAAAAATTGAGAAACAAGTTGAACTCTCCAACAGCCACCAGATAATTAAATATTTAAATCCAGCAAAGAAATGAATACTTCAGGTGAGTGGACACTTCTATCAATAACAAGAATACATATACCAAGTTAAAATATCAAATGCTAATACAATCCTAATTACCTTCCAAACAGGCAATTCTGCTTTGAAAAATTACCAATACAAACAATACTATGGTCTAAGAAAATTGGTAAAGTAAAAATGGCAAATATTCTGACAAATTTTCACCATGGAAATTGCTTCCAACACTTGATTTTTGTTAGTTAAAAATTTGGACAATCACATAAAACATGGTAGTGACGTTCTGCATTCCATGACACTTATAAAAAAAATGGCTTTTAGAGACAGTAAAAAATCAATGTTTTTTCATACACGAGATTTATATACATACCCATTATTCATAATCAGCCCTACTACATGTGAAATAGACCAATCCACACACTCTGTTTTGAGCAAACCCTAATCTGGAAGTGAGGTGAAGGGGTGAAGGGAAGACAGTATTGAAGAATATCATTAAAGAGTTTGTATAAAAGCTTGTTTCAAGTTAAAATACTGTTTATTACTTATCCTGAATCACAATTCTAAGGGGAGGACTCAGCATCAGATCCTTTGAAGAAAATAGATAGCCTAGATGAGAGAAGTTCATTTTCATATATAGGCCATGGACCCAGCTATGACCCAAACAAATCCAGGTATTTCAAGAGTAATGGATGCACGTCATGAAGAAGAGGATGAATGACTAGAATCCCTTGATTGCAGCATGGCTCAATGCAACACTCAGACCCAACAAGAAACATCTGCCAACGGTGTACCACAATGGCATTAATAAAAGCAGTGAAGGTAACCTTCCAAAGGCAGCGAACTGTTCTGAGGATGGCAAAGAATTGGACAGCCCTGTAGATCATGAGCTGTGCAAAAGCCTCCAGTTATAGTTATATGTATACAAGTATGCAGAAATTTATCAAACCAAACTCAAGGGTATCAAGAGATTTTAATTTTAGCAGCAACTCAAGATATACGACAGACAAGAGCTAAAGGGCCAGAAAGATACAACTGCTGGAGGCACAACCTGAAAGCCAACACCAGGCAGAAAAGTACTTCAAGAGAGTCGGGCAAGGAGGTGCAGTTGAGTACCATGAATGAGTTATTACTAGCAGATTCTAATACATGAATTCTGAAGCTAACAAAAGTTCCCAGTGGAATGTGAGGCTTGTATCAGAAAAGGTATAGATCCACTGAATCAATCTTGTGAATAAAGAATGGAAAAATAAAAATATGAGTCAAACAGAAGCCCAAAATGCAAAATGTAAAGCTCCTCAGATACTAAGAGACTGCAGAATCATAAAACTGATGTAAGAGGCTGCTCTGAAACACTCTCCAAAGTGGAAACTGGAAACCATCATCAACATGATCAAAACAGTGGAGGTGGTAAGAGTCATCCAAACTCCAGTGACACCCCAAAGGAAGAACTTGACGATACCTAGACTGCCCCTGGACTGTAGAGACAACCTTAAATGTTGAACCCAGATGCAGAGAACAGACCTTAAGGAGCCTGGCAGTCAGACACATCCCAAACAGGCTCAGATAGCGCATCTCCACTCATGCCGCGGGTCTTTATCAACATCAGACACAGAAAGAACCACTTCCATGAAGAAACAGACAACAGGATGATAGAGAACAGAAGAATCGAGGCACAACAGAAACCTCTTTCTATATAGCAAGTGATAAACTCAATGACAAGTAGAGGAAATGTCATGTCCTCCCTAATCACTAGGGCATGGCAAGGAGACAGACCAGCATCCAAGTTTCAGGAACTCAGCTCAACTAACATAATGAGCTATGCTCAATACTTCAACATGGAGGAGTCTAAACCTCTGACCTCATTTGAACTGACTGAAACATAAGTTTGGAAGTAGCTGGAAACAAAAGAGCTTCTTCAGCAACTACCGAGCACAACCACTGATAAACACTGCAAAGAATGTCGCTTCATGGAGGAGATCTTGATGAACCTAGACCCAAGGGCCTGCCCTGGAATGACATAAAATTGAAGAGATAACACCTACAGAAGGAACTGTGAAGACACGCTGCCTTCCCAAGCCATGCCAAAGGACAAAAGATTCTGTAGGTGAGAGGTCCCTTCTTCCGAAAGACAAGTGAATACCAAGATGGTGTGGGATTATATCCTTGGGTGGATCGAAGGGGACTGGTCAAACTTCACCAAGTAACACTGCAGTTTGAAAGCCCCCTCAAAGAAGCCAAGATCAGCACAACAAGCCCATATCCACAAAGACTTACGTCCAACGAATGAAGCCTGAAGAGGCAAGGCAGGGGTCTTGAGATGACAAATAAACTGGAAAGTTAATGATCTTACTGTCCTTTTAATAAGACTTACCATGGCAGAGAAATGCAAATGAGAGCTGGAAGACAGGGATGAGCAAGCACTGGCTTTTTTTTGCGCACCACAGCCAAAGGCCATGTGCCTTGATTTCCTCATGCCTCCAAGATACACAAAGCATCCCTCAATGGCCACTGTCAGAAGCACAGAAAGGAAGTGACTAAACTTTCCGGGAAGCTGAAGGATTGGGCAATGCAAACATGCATCCCACGGTCTAAACAAGTCAAGTGAACCAATCCCCAGAAAAAAACCTACCAAAGGTGCAAGACAGAAGGGAAAGAAAGGTGTCTGGTTACTATAGCATACAGTAACTTGTGTTCAAGAACTAGAATAAGACCATCACACCATCACAAAAAACCTGAAAACCAAAACCCCATTCCAAAAGGCTCTCAGATGTAAGTATGCCAAAGATAAGATATGCCCCAACTGGTGGAGGAGAGGACAACAGGGAGTTAAAAGCCTTCAGATACTTTTACCTACAATAGACAAAAAGAATTTGAAACTGCCCACACGAAAGAGAGACCTCAAGACGCACAAGAAAACAGGTGAGGACAACAAGGCCAAGTCAATCAAAGGAAAGACAGAGGCAAACAGAGGGACTAAAGATACAAGGCAACATCCACTGCAGACTTGTCATACTCACCCATCCCCTCAAGGAGAACTCTACCAAAGGAAGGTCAAGAGGGAGAGAAAAAACCTGACAATCCTTGGCCTTTACTGCCAGAGGCAAACCACCAGAAAGACTGGATTTGAGCCCCCTACTCAAATAAATTTTTGTGACACTTTCAATTTAGTAAATCACAAGGCACTTATCTAAACTTCAGAATTTTGGAGTGGGTGGATATTTTTTAAGATTACTTCAAGATTTCCTTAGAGGTAGGCAGTAAGCGAAAGTTAGGTATTGTTCGTAACGCTTCATATATTTATAACACCGATAAAATCAATGCAACCTGTTTTAGATCATTTGCACTTCCTTTACTAAAATACTGTTCTCCAGTGTGGTTGTCTCCTTCTGCCACAGGTTTATCTCCTTTAGATAGAGTGGTATTCAGACTCACTCAGAACAAGTAGAGCATTTTAAATCTTAAGTGTAATCATATAGCCTAAACGATTTGAAACATACTAACCTAATCATAGCCTAAGTCTAATACTGCGACACCCAGGTTACTTCATTCATATACTATTCCAAATTGCACTTAAAACATGACATTGCATTGTGTACATTAATCTAAGACATAAACGATATAAACTTACTATTGGCGCATTCAATGTTCCTAGCTTGAATTAGAATTAGATTGGCATGAGCACAATCTCTACTTCGTAACCCTCATCCAAAGCACACCTCAAGAAATTCTCCTTACATTTAGATATGCATATCGCCTAAAGAAATTTCCATACGTGAACTTTAAGATGAAAAGGAATACTTGAGTGGATTTCAAGGCACCAACAACTATAGCTGCATTCCCTTTTCTTGAGTCCCTATTACTTTGAACTACACTGCACCAAGGCTGTGATGAGACTGCCTTCATGTTCGTCTTTGGCCAACACCAAACATTTGACTAACCACCGGACAACCAATGCCGGAAGTTAAGCACTATTACACGTATACTTACAATTAAATACAGAAACAGCCAAAACAACGCTTTTCATTACTAAATACAAACACAACAAAACATTAAATCCTTCTTCTACATAATATGCATTTCCATTTTACGTAAATTTATAAAGTATACATAAAACCGCACCAAAACTTGCAGAAAAGTACAATCTCTTGTCGAAGTTTCGACATACTCCACCACAAGAAAAACTTATGCCTACATTATTTACAATAGTCCTGTTCTTATCAATGCCTTTCTGGCTTCTGCAGCTATTTGAGCAGTCCTGCTCGGGCGGGTGCTTGACTGAACGTCTTCTGTCGCAGGATTAATTTCCCTTATCTCCTGCCACAGCTCTAAGGGGTATAACTTAATTACAGGTCTCATGAGCTGGCTATGGGTAGTTCTTACAGTAGCCACTCTTGGGACCTTGTCTCACTCCATATGTAACTGGATCAAGTGGCCCACCTTCCACTTGCTCCTTGAGCCCTAGTCATGAATGAGGACTACTTCCCCTATCCTGGGCCAAGTGCCATGCATTCTTCCTACTCGATGGGTCTCTCCGACATGGTCTTAAGGTACTCTGATGTCGCTACAAACGTGGTGGCGTTGTCACTCAACATGAGTGCTGGGAAACCTCTTCTGCTGCAGAATTTTCTAAAACTCTTGAGGAGCAAGTCACAGGACTGGTTATCAACTAGCTCCACATGTATGCCTCTGGTTATCGGGCACAAATAAAATTATATAAGCCTTCTCAGGGCTCTGTCCCTTTCTCTTAATCCATAATCCGCCGGTGTTGTCCATGCCTGTGGTATTAAAGGGTAGCTTACATTGCACCCTGAACTCAAGGTAATGGAGGAACTATATTGGGCCTATATGGTCTCCCCTGTGTTCTGCAAATAACACAATGGTTTAAGGGGATCGGCCGGTTTCCGACTTTTTTAACGACAGGTTGTTGATATATAGGGGGTTTGTTAAAGGATATTGTGTGGAACTTCTGGGGAAAAAATTTTTGTTCAGTGACCTTAGGTTTTGTGGACGCCAGAGCATTTTTCGCCAAAAATGGC
The DNA here is from genome assembly GCF_040412425.1 of Macrobrachium rosenbergii. Lineage (NCBI taxonomy): Eukaryota > Metazoa > Arthropoda > Malacostraca > Decapoda > Palaemonidae > Macrobrachium > Macrobrachium rosenbergii. Next base: position 7,023,996 of record NC_089748.1, read on the forward strand.
CATTTTCAAAATGCATCTCCTCCTTTGCTTTTTGGTTTTAAGGGATGAGATTTGAACCACGTATAAAACACATATGGACCTTCGATACAAAGCCGGGGATTTTTGATTTTTCAATTATTTTTCGAGATATGAATTTTTTTTTTTTATGAAATTTTCCCGGAAAAATTACAGAAAAAAAAAATTGCCAAAAATCAGAAACTCAAAATATTAAAAATCCCCGGCTTTGTTTTAATCTACCATGTTTCCTCATATTATATATGAAATTTCATTTAGATTGGTCCAATACTAAGGGAGGAGATACATTTTGAAGGCGAAAAACTTATGTTTTGAGAAACGGGCCTTCAAAGTTTTAGTTACATAAAAAAGGTAAAAGGGCCTTCAAAGACTGTGTTACAATTAATTTTATGGTTTTAATTTTTATTTTTGGTTATTAATTAATGCAAAATTATTATAAATAAGAATATTAATTGATTATTTATGTGCCTAAAACACATTATTATAAATTTTAGGTTCCTGGTCCCCCCCCCGTGTCTGATCTTGTTGCAAGGTATTACTCTAGGGTATCATAGTTGCCTACACTTTTTTATTAGTGTCTCGAATCCATCCCTTGCCAAATGGATCCTGGAAATTACTTTACATTCACAATTGGGATTCGTGATTCAAGTAATTCATCAAGTCTTGATTCACTTATTATGATCATTTTATTTTCACGATCGTCTATAATATCAGCCTCCGAGCTACTGCTTTCTTCTTCTAAAATATCTTTTGCCCTTTAGTAGTGACGAACGAATAAAGAGGCTTTTAGGGGTAGATGTGGTTGGTCTCTGGTCAGCAGAGATCGCTGCCTGCGCTGTTTGCTGGGCGACAGCTCTCTCTCTCTCTCCGTCACTCCATTCCCCTCTATGGCACTAATTTCTTGAATTCTTTCTTCCACTTCTCGCCTGGACTTTTCCACTTGGCTTTTCGGCATTCTAGAAGCATGAAGTGAACTCTTGGACCTTTCAGGCACGGTGAAAAAACAAAAACACCGCAGAAAATACAGAGTTCAGTCAAGGCTAGCGGCGTGAAAACGTGTCCTTCTGGCTTGGAAGTTTATAGGCAACTCTCGGCCACAGTCGGCGTCATGGTATGACGTGTGCGTTGTCATGGCTAGGAATAACTAAAAAGGTGCCAAGTAGGATATTATTGACATTATATATTTCATTTCAAAGGAAGTTTTTTGTAACACACATCGCAAAAAACTATACCAGACTAAATCATTTGAGCTACTGGTGTTTTATGGGTATATAGTTATTGTTACATTTGAGGCCATAACTAGAGAAATAAGGCAAATTTTAGCATAATATTTCGTGGACACATTCTTGAATGCTATACGAAGCCATAGAATTTTTTTCAGCAAATCGAATTTTTTAAAGATATTTTGGGCTTTTTAGGCGGCCGATCCCCTTAATATACTCTTAGTTAATTGTCTTATCTGTGGGACTCAGAACTCCTGTCTGACACTCACCACAGTTGCATTTACACACATATGAGTATTAGCACCATGATCTTCCTTAATAATTACCCAAGTAACATAGCAGCTCTTCGGCAACAATATAGGAAACTTGGCAGGTTCCGGTAACTGTGCATGTTCTAATCTACCCTTACACCTTATTATCCCGTTGTCCAGGTAAAGATTCAACTGGTGTACAAGAGCTAGTTTTGGCTTTCTTACCCCCTTCATCAAACTCTCATATTCCTCTTGGAAAAATTCCCTTGTATGATGGCAATAGTCTTATTCTTTGCCTCTTGGAGTTCTTCCAAGGTAAATTCACCATGCCTCTTCATATTGTTGAACTCCTACAATTATTCACAAATCGTAGGGTCCACGCTGTGGTCCTACAGACCTTTTTAACCAAGCAGGTTGTCCCCTACAGTATTGACCACAATGTTCTCTTCCCTACCCTGCACAAGTGATCCACCAACCCATGACCTATCTATTGGCCAAGAAGAATTTTTTAAGCAAGGGGGTCCTTCCCATCAGAAAGAACTATCCAAGATCATTTCTGTCCTTTTCCCACATGTCAACCAGTCACTGGGATTATCATCTGTAGGCACACAGGACAAGACCACCTCTAGATTTAAAAAGTTCATTTCCTGTACTCTATTTTTCACAACTTAGCCAACTTAGGGCGACTTTACTGTCCAACAAAACAAACAGTTCTACAAACTCATCCTTCTTAAAGGATTCTTTAATAAATTTGGCCATTCTTGCTGCTAGCAAAAATGCCATCAACTCAAATTTTGGAACAGTTAATTCTTTAATGGGTGCTACTCCTGCCTTTGCCATCATTAAATAAGAGTTTTTGTTCTTAGCTCTATAGGCTACACAACCAAATGCTAACTCACTGGCATCGCAGAATATGTGCAAGGAGTCCCCTTTCCTAGGCTAGTATTCATAGGAAAGGAAATATCAATACATTTTTCCAGGTCTTCAGATAACTCAACCCACTGATTCTATAATGAGTCTGGGAGTTGTTCATCCCAATCCAGTTGTTGCTTCTACAAACTCTGCAGGTATATCCTTGCCCTACTAGTATCAGGTAGAAGTACTCCTAATGGATCATACATCCTTGCAAGAGTTCTCAACACTTCTCTCTTAGTCTGGCTGGACTTATTTACCTTAGTTGGATGTAATATCAAGGTATCTTTTTCTCTTTCCCAGTTCAGACCTAAGACCTTATAAGTTGTTTGTTCTCTGGCACTAATCCCATATGCTCTAGCAATAGTTTGCAACGAGTCATTATTACTCGAACATTCTTTCAGATATAAATGTGTCTGCACAAATATCTTATTTGCTTCAAAGAAAAAATTTACCAGTTCATTATCATCATTGCTAGTGAACTGCAAGTTATCTTCATACAGTCCTCTTTTTATCCTTTCTACGTCACCTTCTACCATAGATGGGTGTTTCTTAATCATTACATTCAGCAGAAAGGGAGAACATGTAGCTCCAAATAAAACAACTCAAAATCTATATACTAACAATTTACTGTTAGGGTCTGTTGGATCTTCCAACCATAAAAACCTAGTATAGTTTCTATCTTCTTCCCTGAGTTGCACCATTACAAATGCTTTCTCTATGTCACTAATACAGGCAAATGTTTTTGTTTTAAACTGCAGCAGAACTTTGAGCAGGTCAGCTGTTATATGTGGTCCCGTCCATAAACAATCATTGAAGCTTAACCCACTTTTCCCCTGTCTAACCAAACAGTCAAATACTATCCTAATAGGGCTTGTTGCATTGTCCTTTTTAACACCATGATGCGCCAAGAAATAACAGTCTTCCTGTTTTAAAATATTCCGCTCTCTCTATGAATCTCCTATCCTTCTGTTCCTTCAGGATTTTCTGGTAGTGTTCTAGATACTGAGTGTCCTTCTGAAACTTGAAACACTTGTTTTAATCTACTCAAAGCCAACTAACACTTGGAAGTTAATCTCCTTTTATTGCCTTTCCAAGGCAATGCCACAACATACTGTTTGTCAATTTCAGAATAAGTTATAGTACTCTCCAAGTTCTCCAATACTTTCCGTTCCTGTTCCGTTATTTCACTGTAGTCAATACCTCTTCAATTCAATCAATGGTAGATCACTACTGGTTATATTATATACTGTATATGTGCCCTTGACTACACATACATACTGTATATACAATGTACAACAGAGTTTTATTTCAAATTAAATTTCACCTAAGTATCTCAAAATTTACCATAAACTTAAAAAAATACCAAGCTGTATATTAATATTTTCTCTCCATTACCTTACAATTTACAAAGAAGGAAAAAACAAACAATTTATGAAGTGGAAATGCATCAAGCATCATTTGCCTAACCTAACTAAACCTAATTTCTTGGGTTGGTGTGAGCACAACCTGGTATTTACCAATCCTGACTAAAGGTGTAAGCATCTGCTGCTTCACACAAGTGACTCGCCAGCATCTTATAACTATCATATTGAAAATGCACTCTATCACCAGCAAAATCTCTTTCTACAAACAGATTGAAAATAAAAGTTATTTCTTGGTTTCTTTTCAATTGTTGGTTTAGTAGATTTTTTCATGCTCGATATCTATTCCTAGGGATGTTTCTAGGAGTTAACGAATCTCTATACTAACCACCAAAACCTTACAGTTATAGATACCTTCCAATCTCCCTACTAGCCCTAAAATCTTATTTTTTACCAGCATAACGATATCTGGGCAAATGCTGTCAATTTGGCCACTAGTACAGGATCCATAGGTTATCGCACACTGCTCCTGATTTCCCAAGAGTGCGACAATACAGGGGCTGTTTTAGTCTCACATCAATTTTACTACAGCACCCTGTCATAAAAAGACTTAGATGTTTTACATGAGAATGTCCTACCACAGCAACCTTTCGCTCTATGCGAAATATGTCTGGATTGGCCATAGCCAATTTTTCAACTTTATCCAAAGAACAATGCTCTCAACATAAAAAGGAAGGTTAAAATTCCCACTGAGTTACCATTAAAAAGTCAGGCTTCAGTTAGGTAGGCGATGATGGACTGAGTTAATCCTACTAATCCAATTCAGGCTAGGCTAACACGTGAATAACTCTAAAATGGCCACCACCATCAGCCAGTCACGTCTTTATCTTTATCGCCAAGTATCACAACAATCCTTAAAATTTCATAAACTATTACTATACATATCACTATTGTAATAACCAATCACTGCGATCTTGGTCACGGCACCAATTTATTCTGACCCATTCAGAACAAGTCGGGCATTTTGAATCGTAAGTGTAATCGTATAGCCTAAACGATTTGAAACATACTAACCTAATCATAGCCTAAGTCTTATACTACGACACCCAGGTTACTTCATTCATATGCTATTCCAAATTGCACTTAAAACATGACATTGCATTGTGTACATTAATCTAAGACATAAACGATATACACTTAATGTTGGTGCATTCAATGTTCCTAGCTTGAATTAGAATCAGATTGGCATGAGCACAATCTCTACTTCGTAACCCTCATCCAAAGCACACCTCAAGAAATTCTCCTTACATTTAGATATGCATGTCTCCTAAAGGAATTTCCCTAAATGAACTTTAAGGTGAAAAGGAATACTTAAGTGGATTTCAAGGCACCAACAACTATAGCTGCATTCCCTTTTCTTGAGTCCCTACTAGTTAGAACTACACTGCACCAAGGCTGTGACGAGACTACCTTCACGTTTGTCTTTGGCCAACACCAAACATTCGACTAACCACCGGACACACAACCGATGCTGGTAGTTAAGAGCTATTACACATATACTTACAATTAAATAAATAAAACAGCCAAAACAACACTTTTCATTACTAAATACAAACACAACAAAACATAATATCCTTCTTCTACATAATACGCATTTCCACCTTACAAAAATTTAAAAAGAATACATAAAACAGTACCTTAACTTGCAGAAAAGTACAATCTCTCTTGTCAAAGTTTTGACAAGTGGTTCTTGGTGGTATGTTTCTATTCCTGATACAGTAGTAGCAGTTATGACTTGGACCATCGACTAATGATCTTGGTTGTCACTTTTTTATAAGCTGTATTTCAACAGAGATCTTTCACATTCACAACTGATCCCTGATCCCATTCATCTATTGAGAGCAACAAGATTCACTGTCAGCAGCACCAATATGCAGTAAATGTGCCTCGCTGTTGAACTTCTCAGTTCCAGAGGTCCTTTATTCCTTACACTATTGGACTGTGGAACAGCCTCCCAGAGGATGTTGTGCAACTGGAACTTCAAAAGTTCAAGCGAAGATGCAATGCATTACTACCCTAATAGTATTTTCCTTGCATTTTATTATATTTTTGTCTATATATTAATTTATTTTTTCCTTTTAAATAAGTGGGATCTCTTCTGTCTCTATTTCCCTTTACTTCATCTTGCTTCTTCCTAATGAATACCGTATTCTTTGGAAGCTTGAATTTCAAGTCAATGGCCCCTGGTTTCATCTGCTGATGATAATAATAATAATACTTCAGTTACTCCCAACAAGGAAAATTCTCACAACAAACATAATATAATCAACCACTTAATGGACCAGAGATTAAATGATGGGCCTGGAAGGCAGCGGCAACCAAAAAAGGCTTCATGAAGAATGGGAGAGCACGCATGGAGAAGAGTTACATATCCAGAAACTTCTCAAAAAGAAATGCAAAGGGGAAGGTGAGGCTTGGCACAGGCAGTGTTGATAAACAGAACTGAAGCTGTGATTTTCAAGGTACAAAAAGAGTTGAGACTTGAGCTTGCTATATTAAAACCAACATCACTATACTGATATGACATTACTATCTTGATACTTTGTTGTCAAAATGAATGACAAATGGAAGAGATCACTCAAGATACAGCAATATCTGCAAAAACATTGGGCACCAGTTCAACTTGTAAGCAAAGACCTAGAGAACAGCAATGGAGAGAACAACAAAGATGTGTGACAAGGCAAAGCTAGAGGATCTGGCAGCTTGAATCATGGAACATCAGAGGAACTGAACCCACAAGGACTGAAAGTAAAGGAGCCTCAGCAACACAGCTCCTGAAACTCATGGCAAAAAGTGAAGAGGAAGAAGGATGGGAAAATGGTAGCAGACCCTCAGCTGAAAACTGCTAATCAAGACAGAACTCACGGCAAATAGTGAAGAGGAGGGAGGATGGGAAAATGGTAGTAGACCCTCAGCTGAAGAACTGCTAATCAGGACAGTTACAAAAAATTAGAAAAATATCAAAGGCAACTGTGGGTGATTACAAGGGTACCGGCAGAGCAGAGGGCTACAAAAGATGTTGAAGCATCAGGGAACATTAGAGCTGCAGGGAACCCCGTAGAAGACAAAAAGCCCTGCAAACATCATATAACCATGGCATCTGACCATGCAAGCAGCAGGAATCCAGGAATCCAAAGGTGGGGATGTGAGGGCCATTTGTGTGTACACCAGACTGGGACCCTAGAATGACCAAGAAACAGAGGCAGGCAGAGACCTGAACATCACACAAAGACAGACATCACAGATGTGGGATTGGAGTCGAAAGAAAATTGCTCAAGAAAGGCAGCACTGCCCACTGGAAGCAAAACTGACGGAAGCAGGTGTGATAGAACATAAATCCCAACCACACCAACCTCAAGGAGTGGATCTAAACAGAAAGATGGTAAGTCTGAAAGGTATATTCTCTTTTATGATGAGAAATACATTTATACCGCTACCAAACTGTCCCGTTCAGGGATTGAACACTGGTCCATTCATGCATAAGGTGATGGCACTACCACAGCTGTAGGAGTTCTGTAAGGGAAGAAGCAGGAGCTAAAGAAACTCAATTGTCACTTCCAGTGGTAGTGGTGACAGAGATTGAAAGGATATAGAAACATCCAAATAAGGGGACAAGAATATGGGAGGAAGAAGCTCCCACATAGAATCCATTTTGCAGGAGACATAGATGAAGTTGCTGCTCTACTGGAGAAGAAAAGGCCAGAAGCACCAAACTCCCAACAAGGCACAGCACTTGCTACCTGCCATAAGGTGAAAAAGCACCACAGAAACAATAAAACATTAAATTCACATGGTTGACATTAATTCACAAAGTTTAAGAAGTGAAGACAAGAACAGCAAAGTACAGTCACTCAAAAATGTTTTGCAACATGTTCCAGAAGTTTTCGTTCACCTAACAGTAATTTGTTCTTTTGATATTTACAACGAAATGTAATTTTCTTATTCGACTTTGGTTATTAATCATACAGTTAACAATATAAAAAAGAATGGTGAGTGAAAAATTCATGTTACGAAAAATGACGAAACATTTTGAAAAATTTCACTTCAGATGACTGGCCAAAAGAGTCAAAGAAGAAACTATACTTAGAATCCAGATAAAAGCTTATTGACTAATAAAATAATATTGAATAATCATCAATGAAATTATATATAAATAAAGAAAGAAAGAATTTAACCATTATTGTTGTCAAAAACAAAAAAGAAAAAATCTCGGGCAGGAATATTTTTATTTATGGTGAATTTTTGAAAAAAACTTTTTCCTTACGTTTGCTCTAACTCTGCTGAAAATCTTTTAAGAGCCTGACGCCGTCTCTTCCAAACCCATGAATGTTCGTCGTCCATCGGAGTGGACAAGACAACAAGAGCATCTCGTTTTCTTTCTCTACGGGAACACGATTTCAGCCATACAATATTTCCGTCTGTTTCTCCCTAACCATTCTTGTCTTGATGTATGTACAACCACCACTACTTGCATTCCCATGCAAGCATTCTAATCATGTACTCATAATGTTCCAATGAATCTTCTGTATCAAACTGTGTGTATGTTTCTGTTTGTGAAGTACGTCAAACGTCTTCCCACTCCGATGGACGACGAACACACGAACACACACGTGTTTGGAAGAGACGGCGTCAGGCTCTTACAATCTCAGACATTCTTTAGTCACTTTGTCGTCATTTTTGCACAGTTCTCTATTACCCGTTACATAAAGTTTTATATATGAAAATGTGTGCAATTTCATGTAGAATACAACAAAAAATAACTCATGGTTGTAGCTTTTATCAGTTTTGAAATATTTTCATATAAATCAACGTAAGTGCCAAAATTTCAACCTTCGGTCAACTTTGACTCGACCGAAATGGTCGAAAAATGCAATTGTAAGCTAAAACTCTTACATTCTACTAATATTCAATCATTTACCTTCATTTTGCAACAAACGAGAAGCCTCTAGCACAACATTTCGATTTATGGTGAATTTTTGAGAAAAAAAAAAAAACTTTTCCCTTACGTGCATTGCGTAACTCGGCTGAACATCTTGGAAATTCTTTCATCACTTTGTCGTAATGTTTGCACCATTTTATATTAGTCGTTACATAAAGTTTTATATATGAAAATGTGCGTAATTTCATGTAGAATACAACAAAAATAACTCATGGTTGTAGCTTTTATCAGTTTTGAAATATTTTCACATAAATCACGATAACTGCCAAAAATTTCAACCTTGGTCAACTTTAACTCCGGGCAAATGGTCGAAAAAATGCAATTGTAAGCTAAAACTCTTACATTCTAGTAATATTTAATCATTTACCTTCATTTTGCAACAAATTGGAAGTCTCTAGCACAATATTTCGATTTATGGTGAATTTTTGAAAAATACTTTTCCTTATGTCCGCTCGCAGTAACTCAGCACCTTGAACATCTCAGAAATTCTTTCTTCACTTTGATTGAGGTAATGTTTGCACCGTTTTACATTAGTCATTACATAAAGTTTTATATATGAAAATGTGTGCATTTTCATGTAGAATACAACAAAAAATAACTCATGGTTGTAGCTCTTATCAGTTTTGAAATATTTTCATATAAATCACGATAAATAGAACAAATTCAACTTTCGGTCAACTTTAACTCGATCGAAATGGTAGAAAACTGCAATTGTAAGCTAAAACACTTACATTCTCGTAATATTCAATCAATTACCTTCATTTTGCAACAAATTGGAAGTCTCTAGCACAATATTTCGATTTATGGTGAATTTAAAAAAATTTTTTTTTACGTCCGCGAGTTATGAATTCATGCATCATTTTATGATAATATTTTCTCTGTGTTGCTTTGATCGTTTTACAATTTGTTATATACCAAAATCATCGCAATTTAGTGTACAATACAAAGAAACAAAAAATAACTCGTTAGCTTTAACTGTTTTGCTCACAGCGCGATTTGTATACAATATGGAATTTTTCGCGGTCATATATTTCAATATTTATATATGATAATATTTTTTTCATTTCTGATGGTTGCATACTCAACTTAGGCAATGAAAAAAAAGAGAGCCAAAATGAACTCTTAATCTTAAAAACTAAGCGTGCTGTGATTTTTTGAAAATAAAGAAGTCTTTTTTTTCTGGTTGAGAAGCTAACTCCTAAAAACGATCCAGTGGCATGGCAACAGACACTTTTGTAAATAGAAGCTCGGCGTTTAAGGGTTAAATACTGTCATTACTGGAACCCAAATATAGAAACGGTAGGGTGGGTGACCACCTAACTATTATCTGACATATGGGAATAGTCCAAAAACCAAAAAGAGTGCAAGTCATCAACAAAAGTTAAAAAAATGGAAATTTCCTACAGTTTCACCAAGTTGAAATGTGTGAGATGTGGACAGTAGATAAATTATGAAGAAGGATGACAAAATAATGAGAATACAAAAAAGAATAGGCCCCTGAACCAGGGGAATAGGATGTTATGTCCACGTCTTGCATGTTCTCATATCTCTTTCTGTACGGAATGTAGGCCAGCATTTTTACTAGTTAGTCTGTCTCATTCTGTATTCGGTTTAAAGCAATGTCTCTTAGATGATGAACAACACTGTGAAGTTTTATAACACTGACATTAATGTTATCAATTTTTCTGATTGACAATAAAGTTCTCAGATTGTTGGAATCATTGGTTTCTATGAGTTAAGCATCTTTTGGCTGCCTGAAAGACATTTCTTTAGAAGACCAACTTATTAACAAGAGTCTTTTGGTTTTAATAATAGTTATATTCCTCTCAGTTTTAAGTACTAAGAACTTCCCAATAAAATCAAACTTATGAAAACCAGATGAAATCTCATAAACTTACAGACTTGAAATATATACATTCAACTGCTTAGCTGTTACCATGTTACCAGAGCAACAATCAATTTGGTCTGAAAAGAGCTAAAAAAATGACATCTTAAAATTTTTCTTCCACCCCTGGGGATATAAAACTTAAAGAATGGTCCTATACTTGGATATCTGCCAGCCATCCATCTGAAAAATAATCGCTTAGCAACTTTTTAAAATATGCAACATTCACTTACCTAAAAAATATTCCCTGAGCTCTATAGTATTGATTAGGCATTGCAGAACACTGTTCATAAAGCAAGTGTTTCCAATGTTGTCCAAGCCTGTAGTACCACGAGGAACAACATTTCCTCCTCCATCACAAACCGATGATGATGACGAATATGAAGACGATGGTCCCCCTCTCATTCCTTTACTTACTGGAGACACTAAACACATTGGCTTCTGAAAAAAGGAGAAAAACTATTAAATGATGACAAAATCTTTGAAACTAGCATGATTTGCCACATCTCGGTTTCTACTGTAAACAACCAATTAAAACCATATTTCAATTCGAGACAATTCATGTTAAAAAATAATTTTGTAAATCCCCAGTCTCTCTCTGAAACAAGATGATGCAAAAAAACTTAGGTATAGCAAGAAAATCCTGTTATCACATGGTCCATATTCAATTTTTCATAATGGAGCACTCTAATGAAATATTCATCTTGCTCCATAAGTCCTCTATACGTCCACTATACCAGTACCATGAACAAATGAAGTGAGAAAAACAGAAAAATTATATTTTCATAATAAAATTACATTTTGCATATACTTACTAAGTGATTACATAGCTACAGTTTCTAACTCGAGTGGCAACCTTTTGTTTAGAAAATCGTGGTAGCACTTTGATAGTTTAGTGTAGGTGACACGCCCCGCCCACTAACAGGAGTACTGTACTGGAAATGATTTAGCAGATAACCCCATTCTGTTTGTGCCCTTATGTACACGAGAGGGGAGGAAGGCAGGCTCCGATTCTTTAATTACTTGGTAAGTATATATGAAACTTAATTTCATTATGAAAATATTTTCATATAGGTAACTTACCAAATAATTACATAGCTGAATCACATTGAATGGGATGGGATACATGGACTTACCTATTCCAAAAAATTAGGGCATGGTAATGATTTTGAAATAGAAAATTTGCTAGCAAAGAAACAATGCTTGTCATTTCCTTACCTGGTAAGAGAGCTACTGCAGGTGAATACTGCCTCTGGTTGGTGCTTATCTTAACCTATAGTGGCATGGTGGTTGAGCAGTGGGTCGCCTTGCAGTGGAGGACACATCTGATCACTGGCAAAGCATACACAAGTGCCCTTCCACAAGGCGCAAACCCAATATAAAAAAACAACCAGACAATGCTGTCACCTACACTGAAAACAATGCAACCCATCCATGAGACTGGTGGGTATTCCAGGTACAATACACTGTACCCACTGGCTCCCCAAAACTCAACACCTAACTTTCTTCAAGGCGAAGAGATAGTAGGAGAAAGAGCAAAATTCCTATGCTTCCTCCCCCAATACCATGCCAGCCACTCATAATGGTCCCAAGGTACTGCAGTTTTCAAACACAGTTTCAACTTCTTACAAATAGTCAGATGAGGAGGTCGGTTCACACTTCCAGTAGGTCAACTGCAGAATGGAAGTGAGGGACATTGTGCCTGAAAGCTAATGAGGTACAGACTGCCCTGATGTCTTGAGCTTTCACTTTAAAAGAAGGCAAAATGTCCTCCTGCATCAGAAAAAGTCCTTCAGGAAGGACAATGCGTTCTTAGTCAGAAGGCGAGATGGGTTCTTGATAGAACACCAGAGGTTACTGGATGGCCCTCTGATCTTCTCAGTCCTGCTCAGGTAATACCTCAAAGCCCTAACAGGACGAAGAGCTCTCTCTTCTTCCTAAAAGCCAAGGATGTCCATTAAGTTCTTAATGGAGAAAGAACAGGGCCAGGGTTTGGATGGGTCCTCGTTCTTGGCTAAAAATCCAAGGGTAAGGCTTGATTCACACTATAGGTTCGGTCGCGCTCCGCTCTCGTTTTGGTCAAGGTCCGGTCCAATAATGTTACATGAATTTCAATGGAAGCATTCACACTGGTGCTCACGGTCTGCTCTTGCTCCAGTCACGGTCCCTTCAAATGATATTTTGACTGGAGCGAGAGCGGACTGTCAGCACCAGTGTGAACACAGTTGCCACGATCCTGCCAACCCCTGCTCCACTCCAGTCGAGATTCAGCCTTCATATAAGCAAGTAGTGTTACCTTTTGTCCTATAAAAACATGGATAATCAAAAGAAAACACCAGCAAAAGGTAGGTAAATTATTAAAAAAATGTTTTCCTTTTATTTATCACAGATATTAGGACAATGCATACACCTAGCATAAACATAGGCACAAACTGAACAAAATTAATCTACAAAACTTACTTTGACTTGGTGGTTTCAGCTGAAATGTTAATAGAATTAGTGAAAAGAGAACCAGAACTATACGACTTCACTTCGCTGGAGTGACTGCTTCTCTGAATGGTGTGTTTTCCTTTTTCAGGTCACCCTCAATTTTGGATAGCATTTTCTCAAATGTTCCAATGTTTATTCTGAAATAGCTGTGGAATTTACTCTCATCATCAATACGACGAGGATACAGAGTATGAAATTCTCCTTCACCCTTCCTATCTTGCAACATAGGATGAACTCACAATCTCTTTCTTTTTCGACTTTGCTTTCTTTCTTCTTCTTCAAGTGCAATGGCGATTATTGCCAAATCAGCTACAGAAAAGTCATACATCCTCCACAGCTGGTGGTGAGACTTCCACTGGTGTTGAGAGACAGGAAATGATGGGACAGAGAGCGGGGCGAGAGCAGACCGGAAGTGTGAATGCACCAGGACCAGGAGCAGAGCAAGAGCAGAGCACGACTGGACCTGTAGTGTGAATCAACCCTAAAGGAGCAAACTGCGTCTCCTTGTGAAAAACCTATCATTTTATTGATGGCTTGGATCTCACTAATACGTTTAGCAGTAGCCAAGGCCACAAGGAAGAGAGTCTTCCGTCAAGTTTTCTCTGAGAAGAGGAATGTAGGAGTTCAAAAGAGGGACCTGTCAGCTACTTCAACACTACGTCCAGGTTCCAAGAGACCAGATCTTCCTTCCTTTGCTTGGACATATCAAAGGACTTGATGAGGTCATTAACATCTGGGTTTGATGAGAGATCCAGGCCACTGTGCTTAAACACTGAGCCAAGCATAGCTCGATACCCCTTTGTGGTGGAGGACGAGAGATCCCTAGATCTCCTCAGATAAAGGAGGAAATCTGCAATTTGGGTCCCTGATGTCTCAGAAGAAGAGACTTTGTTTCTGAGACACCAGCTTCAGCAAACTGCCCTCTTAGCCTGGTAGACATGGCTAGAGGGCCGACACCTGCATCTTGCAATAGACTCGGCAGCACACCTTGAAAACCCTTTTGCTCAGACAAGCTTCCGGACAGTCTGAAGTCTGTCAGAAGAAGTGCAGACAACCCTTGGTGATATCTCTTGAAGTGAAGTTGTCTGAGTAGACAGTTTTTACGGAAGGAGTCTCAGAAAGCCCACCCACAACCATAGCACGTCCTGGAACCATTCTTTTATGGGCCAGAACGGGCTATTAGGGTCATCGTAACATTGCCATGAGCCTGAAACTTGTTCAGCATTTCCTTGACCATGTTGACAGGCGGAAAGGCGTAGAGGTCCAAGTTGGACCAATCTTGCAGCATGGCATCTATTGCTCATGCTAGAGGGTCCGGGGCCAGGGAACAAAAGAAAGGAAGTTGATGGTTCCTTGAGGTCGCAAACAGGTCCAACGTTGGCCTGCCCAATAGTTTACACAGATCCTGAGAGACCAGGGGGATCCAAGGTTCAATCGGTGGGAAGAACCTGCTTCCGATGGCTCAGTTTGTCCGCCAGAACATTTAGTTTGCCCTGAATTAATCGAGAGACTAGAAGCACTCAATTTTGATCTGCCCACCATAGAAGGTCTCTTGCTGTCTGGCAGAGAGACGAGTGAGTGCCACCTTGCTTTTGTATGTACTTTAGGGCTGCGGTATTGTCTGAATGGACTACCACAGTCTCGTTGTGAACTAGGGTCAAAAAGCACTGAAGCCCTTATTGAATTGCTTTCTGACATAGATCCAAGGAGTCTGAATAGAAGTCTGGGTCTGGACTCAGAGGATAAAGGTACTTTCCTTCTGAAAGTCTTTGTTTGGACAGCCACCATTGCAGGTCCGACTTGATCCCCAGGTTTATGGGAAACACGTAGGTGTCCTGCAGTGTTTCCCTGTCCCAGTTGGCCTTGAGGCAGAATTACATAACTCTCATATGAAGTCAGACTAACTTGATGAAAGTCTCAATGGATGACAGAATCCCCATTAGGCTCATCCATTGATGGGCCAAGCAAGATGAAAGGGGTAGAACTTGTCGACCGTCTGAAGACAGCTGGCAATTCTCTTGGCATATGGAAAAGCCCGAAAAATCCAAGAGTTGAGGCTCATCCCCAAATAGAGGATCTCTTGCGACAGGGCCAACTGGGACTTCTGGAGGCTGATGATGATGCCAAGTTCCTGAGTAAGGAGAAGAATCTTGTTCAAGTCCTTCGTGCATTTCTCCCTCAAAGGGGATCAAAAAGGCCAGTTGTCCAGATACAGACTGATGTTTGTGCCTATTAAATGAAGCCATTTTGCTAGAGGAGCGAAGACCCGAGTGGACACTTGAGGTGCTATAGAGAGGCCAAAGAAAGAGCCCGAAACTGTAAGATTTTGTCCTGGAAGATGAATCTTAGATACTTCCTGGAGTCCAGATGGAAGGGGATGTGGAAGTATGCTTCCTGCATATCCAAGGTTATCATCTAATTGCCCTGGTAAATGAATGGAAGTACTGACTAGTTCATCTCCATCCTGAACTTTGTCTTCTGGGTAAATGAATGGAAGTACTTACTAGTTCGTCTCCATCCTGAACTTTGTCTTCTGGACGAAGAGATTGAGGGCGCTGATGAAGACTGGTCTCCAAACCCCGCTAATTTGGGGACCACAAACAGACAGTTGTAGAAGCCCTCTAAGTTGATGTCCTCGACTTCTTCTATGGCTCTCTTTAGAAGGGAGAGGAGACCTCCTCCAAAAGGGCTGAATGCTTCTCCAAGCCTCTTGAGTAGGCCGTCAATACGATGGGGAAAGTGACTAAAAGGGGGCCCTCCATGAATGGGATGGAGTAGCCCTCCCTCAGAACCTTGACAATCCAGTTCTGCCCCCTCTGATACTCCACTTCTCCCAAAACTTCAGAAGTCTGGTTCCCACTTGTGCATGGAGGACTTCTTCCTCATTTCTTGGGTAAGGACTGAGTTCCTCTTGATAGTTCTGGCAGAGAGGCGGACACTGGAGCGGGTCCTAGACTGTGACTTGGGCTTACTCCAACAAAAGGGATGTTGCTGGAGAGGAGAGACCGTCTTAGGAACAAACGCAGATGAATCCTTGGGGCGTTTGGAAGAATGAGCTAGAAGATCCTGAGTGATCTTCTTTTATAGATTTGACTTCTGGGTCTGAGTGACTCCTTTAGTGGTAAAGGCGCACCATAATTCTCTTTTCTTCAAAACTCCCAGAGAGAAAAGAGCCACAAGTTTAAGAGAGCCATCCCTGATGGCCTCATCCGCACAAGAAAGGACTCCCTGCCAGTCCAAGGCGAAGTTTCCTATTAAATCATTGCAATCTTCAATCTTCTTGGCTAGCACTTCCACCGTCCAGTACAAGTAACTGGAAACTTCAAACACCTTGAAGAGGTCCTTGACAAGGTGGTCAAGTTCTGCTGACAAAAACAATTTTCGCTGACAAAAACGCTGTGTTGGGAAGAGTTGATGAGACTGGAGAAGTGAGGCAGCAGCTCCCAAAGGAGGAGCTTCCCTGGTGGCATAGGATAAGGCACCTACAGACTAAGCACAAGAAAACCTGACCCTGCTCCCTCTTAGTAGAAAGCCAATCTTCAATCTCCTTGAGTACCTTCCCAGAAGATAAAAAAAGCACCATTGTGGGAAGCCTAGATCTGTCATCTGGATGGCACCTCATCAGGAAGGTTGAGGCAGGCGAGACCGGGTCAGCTGGTGCAAAAAAGGTAGGAAAGCTCACCAGCAAATATTGAAGGAGAGCTGCATGGGCTAGGAGACCCACGGTCGGAAGGGGGTGCTTGGTGCTCCAAGCAGGAGACTGGTACTGAAGTTGGTGGCGGGCGCTTGGGAGGTGGTGCCAGTGTTCACGAGGTGGCACCGAGCGTTCAGGAGGAGCTGGTGCTTGGATAATAACGACAAGCACTTGAGAGGGTTTATTGGGCGCTTGGAGGGCAAGTAAGGGTGCTCAACAACTGTGCGCTCAGGAGAGAAGGTACCGGGCTGTCCCATGCAGAGAGTGGATGTTGGACCGAGGCAGAGAGAGAAGGTTCCATAACAAAACTGCAGGAAGGCTGTGGGCTGAGATTCGCCTCCTTACACCGCTTAACAGGCAGCAGAGAACGGCAAGCAACATCATGTACATGCCTCTTTAGAGGGCGAGACGCACCAACATAGCAGTTGCAGTGCCTCCTGTCAGTGCTGGAATCCTCAGAACTGGACGATAACTGGTGCACATCCATCAAGACACCTTTCCAGTGGCTGTCTGCCGATACCTGGGAACGTGCAACAGGCTCGACTGAGGGGGCAGCTACCTTTGGGCAACCCCACCAACCTCCCTTGGACTTCTGGTATGTCTTCTCCCAGGTTCAGTTCAGGGGAACAGGACGGGGACCTTCATGTAGGAGAACCGGTGGGATGAGTACCCACCTCCTCCACTTGCACAACACTGTCACCGGTCAAGACGCCTATCCAGTGGCTGTCTGCTGATACCTGGGAACACGCAACAGGTTCGACTAAGGGGGCAGCTACCCATGGGCCAACCCCAACCCAGCCTCCCGTGGACTTCCGGTATGTCTTCTCCTGGGTTCAGGGGAGCAGGACAGTGACCCTCGTCTAGGAAAACCGGCGAGATAAGTAGCCACCTCCTCCACTTCACTGTATTCACTACCAGGTTAAATTTCTTGTCAAACCTAGACTCGAGACTGGCAATGACAAGGGTCGGAAGCAAGGGAGCCAGGCGCTGGAGTAGGTGGATTAAAAGTAGGAGGGCTAGTAGCAGGAGAAAAAGCAGGAAGGGGGGAAGAAGGAACAGTGGGGCTATCTTCTAACTTAGGCTTAGGTATAGATTCTAGGTTAAGTGAAACAAGTTTCTCGCTCTAGAGGCCGCATTCTTATTCCTATCCCTTTCTAACTTGTCTAAGTGAGATTTAAGTACCTTCCACAGGAGCTTGAGAGCTGGCTCTGGGCTCTCGGGCCAATCATTACAATCAGCACAAGTTCTCTCCTTACTACATTACTGACCCCTACGCTTACTGCAAATTTTATGAGACTCATATGAAGATTTGATTAATCTGGTTATGTAACCTTCGCTACAGTAGCAAAAACTAGATGAACTTGAATTAGACATAAAAATGACAAAACTAGAACAACTGATCCTGAAAGCTATCAAAGCTTGATGACTATTTGAAATAAGAGCATACTTCACTGAAATCCAGTTATTCAACCGAAAACCAATGAATAAAAGCTGCTGCAAACACCCAATATTTACTCGAGAGCCGGCAGAAATGGAATGAGGTTACCTGCTAGGTCATTTCCAGTACTCCTGTTAGCAGGCAGAGCTTGTCACCTACACTAAACAATCGAAGTACTACTGTGATTTTTTTAAATAAAAGGCTGCCGCGTGAGTTAGAAACTATAGCTATGTAATTACTTGCTAAGTTACTTATATGACAACCATTTTTTAAAAATAAAAATTTAATCAGAAGCCATTCAGAACAAAAGCTCACTTTGCACAATGTTCAAAATCTTTAAGCAAATATCACAGCACTAAGCTACTTAAATTATCCCAGTTAAAACCAGTTTACTTTAATTTTTTTAATTTTTTCATTAACTTTGTTAGTTTCCAAACATGAGTAGCTTGCATTGCTCACAATAAACATAGTATACATCTGTATATGGTACAACATACCAATGCCTTACCAGATACTATACTGAAGTGAAAAAGAATGGCTATGATTTTCCCCACAGGTAGAAACACCTTGGTTTGTGGGTGTTACTTGCTGCTGCATTCACCCTTTACATATTTAAAATCTCAAGCAATGGCATTCTTTCCTTTTCTCACACAATTACACAATACTCCAAAGCTCTTTTCTTCCTTCCTTAAGTCTGGAACTGGTGAAATGCTAATTACTGTAATCAAGTTTGGTTTGAGTCTGCCATCTTTCAAGGCTAGCACATGGCACAGGACATTGCATTATTTCAATTATGCTCTTCAAAATAGATGGGAGAATCTTAACCTGTATTCTGGCACCTAAATTCTCATATATATGGCAAAAATAGTTACCCTACATCATGTTCCCAAACTCAAGGCTGTGCCAGTTTCTATGCCATGGCATTCCACGGTTTTAACTTTCAGGTCTTATGCTGGAGGGTATACTGATATTACAACTCATTCAGAACCAGTACTGTACAGCATTTCAAATCGTCATTGTTGTTGTACAGCCTAAACGATCTGAAATGTACTGACCTAAATCGTAGCCTAAGTCTTATGGTACGACACCCAGGTTACTTCACTCTCATGATAGTTTAAATTGTGATTATATTAATACATTGCGTTGTGTATATTAACTAAACTGACAATATGAACTTACTATTGATGTATTCAATTGTTCCTAGCTTGATGTACAGTTAGACTGGCATAAGCACAGTCTCTACTTCACTACCCTCATCTAAAGTACACCTCAAGAAATTCTCCTTACATTTCGATATGCATATCTTCTAAAGGAAGTTTCCCTAAATGCACTTTAAAATGAACACGAATACTTAAATGGATTTGCAGACACTGACAATTATGGCTGCATTCTTGAGTCCCCCACCAGCTTCAACCTCTCTACGTTAAAGCTATGAAGCGACTGAGTTCACGGCTGTCTTTGACCGAAACCAAACCTTTGACTAACTACCGTACGACAACCAATACCAGTAGTTAAGCAATTTTACAAGTATACTTACAATTAAACACACGAAACAGATAAGACGTTTTTCACTACTAAATACAAACAACGAAACATAATATCCTCCTTCTACATAATTCGCATTTCCACTTACGTAAATTTAAAGAGAATACATAAAACTATACCACAACTTGCAGAAAAGTACAATCTCTCTTGTCGAAGTTTCAACAACTCAGATAGTTCTCTCTTCCTTTCCTTAATTCTTTTTAAATGGTGTAAAAACTTGTGGGTAGCAAAAGACATTGGTATGGTTGTCATAAAAATGCCTTCTCTTTATTTTTCTTATTTCTCCTTTTCCCATACATGATGTAACATCTCCATTCTGTTGAATCATGCATTTCAGGGAAAATAAAATTTTATATAAGTAACTTACCAAGTAATTACATAGCTATAGTTTCCACTCAATCAGCAGCTTGAATTTTAAAAATTGCAGGAGCACTGCAATAGTTAATGTAGGTGACAAGCCCCGCTCATCAACAGGAGTGCTGGAAATGACTTAGCAGAAAACCTCACTCTGTTTCTGCTGGCTCTCGAGTAACATCGGGGGTTTGCTGCAGCTTTAGTTTACAGATTAACAGTTGTATGGCTTAATTTTGGTGAAGTATTATTGCTTTTTTGAGTAGCCTTCAAGCTTTAATAGCTTTCAGGATAATTTTTCTAGTTCTTTGGTTATTATGTCTGATTCAAGTTCACCGATTTTCACTTTTGTAGCTTAAGTTGCAAACCAGATTAATCAATCTTCATATGATTCTCATACAATTTGCAGTAAATGTAGGGGGCAGAAATATATTAGGGAGAAAACTTGTGCTGAATGTAATGATTAGCAATAATATAAGGCACTTAATCTCAAATAACAAGTTAGAGAGGGATAGAGAAAGGAAACTGGCCTCTAGAGCCTAGAAACAAGCTTCCCTTAGAATAGTACAGGCAGTCCCTGGCTATCAGCGGGCTCAGTTATTGGCTATCTGGTTTTACGGCACTTGTCTAGTGACAAAAATCAGCAAATTTTGGCATCTACAATCACCAATTTCCGCTTATTGATGCTGATAATTGGGTACTGGCGCCGATACATACCTAACAGAGGCACCGATTTCCAGTTATCAGCGCCAATGAGCACAGAAAATCGCCAATTTTCGCTTATCACGACGCCATCAGAACGGAATCTCCATCAATAACCGGGGACTGCCTATATTCTACCCTGGCCCAGGTTAGAAGATAGCTCTGCTACTGATATACTTATTCCTTCTTCCCCTCTTCCTAATTTTTCTCCTGCTAGTAGCCCTCCCGTTTTTAATCCACCTACTCCCACACCTGGCTCCATTGCTTCCGAACCTGATGACACTGCCAATCTCAAAAGTTGAAACAGTGTTTGAAGTCTAGGTTTAACAAGAATTTAATCTAGCAGTGATACAATGAAGTGGAGGAGGTGTCTACTCGTCCCGCCGGCACTCCTAGATGAAGGTCCCTGGCAGACTCCCCTAAACCTAGGAGGAGGCATACTGGAAGTCCAAGGGAGGTGGGTGGGGTTTGCCCATGCGTAGGTGGTCCCCCCTCAGTCAAACCTGCTGCACGTTCCCAGGTACTGGCAGACAGCCACTGTAAAGGCGTCCTGGCAGGAGAAAGTGTTGTGCAAGTGCAGTAAGTGGCTGCTTGTCCCATCGATTCTCCAAGACGAAGGTCCCTGTCATATTCCCTTAAACCTGGGAGGAGGCATACCAGAGGTCCAAGGGAGGTGGGTGGGGTTTGCCCACGGGTAGTCGCCCCCTCAGTCGAGCCTGTTGATTGATCCCAGGCTTCGACAGACAGCTGTTGGAAAGGCATCTCTGTGGATATGCACCAGTTGTCCAACTCTCAGGACTCTAGCCCAGACTTGGAAGCGCCGCAAGCGCTTTCTAGATTTGTCTCATCCATTGAAGAGGCAAGCAGGCGATGCTGGCTGCTCTTCTCCGCTGCTCTGTTAGCAGTTTAAGGAGCCAGGCGCTGTCCTCAACCTTCCCTGGCTACGCAAGTGTCCGCCTCCAATTTCGGAGCACCCGGCACCAGCTCCTGAGCACTAGGCGCCAGTTGTCAAGAACCCAGCGCCTGCTTCCAAGTACCTGGCACCAGCTCCCAAGCACTCTGCGCTAGTTGCCAAGCGCCTGCTTCCAAGCACCCAGCGCCAGTTCCCAAGCACTTGGCGCCAACTCTTCAGTACAGGCAGTCCCCAGTTACTGGCGGGGTTCCATTCCTGACGTCAAGACAACCAAAAATCGCCAATAACAGAGCCAATCCCTGGATATCAGGAGTTTAAGTCTTTGCCCAAAAAATGAGGAAGAAGTCCTCTGTGCACATGTGGGAGCCAGTCTTCTCGAGTCTTGGGAGAAGTAGAATATCAGAGGGGCAAAACAGTGGATTGTCAAGGTTCCGAGGGAGGGCTTCTCTATTCCATTCATGGAGAACCCTCCTTTGGTCCCTTCTCCCATCGTTTTGACGGCCTATTCAAGAAGCTTGGGGAACATTCGCCCCTTTTGGAGGAGGTCTCCTCTCTCCTTCGAAAGAGTCATAAAAGAAGTTGAGGACATCAACTCAAGAAGGGTTCTTCTACTGTCTGTTTGTGGTCCCCAAACCATCGGGGTTTGGAGACCAGTCCTCAACATAAGTGATCTCGATCTCTTTGTCCGGCAGATGAAGTTTAGATGGAGACGAACCAGCCAGTCCTTTCATCCATTCTCTAGGGCAATTGGATGATATCCTTAGATATGCAGGATTCATGCTTCCATTTTCCCTTCCATCCGGATTCCCGGAAGTATCTAAGGTTTGTCTTCCATGACACTCTCTCAGATGCCCCATGTCAGCCTGTCTCCTATCGGAGCACCTGGAGGCCCCCAAGGCCTGGAGCCGTCTGAGCACCCAGCGACACCTGAGCGCCTGGAGCCAGCTCCCAAGCACCTGGAGCCAGATAAATCCTCCTCACACACCACTGCACACAATACTCCATCATCTGATTTTGATCTGTCAGTATAGATTTCCCTGTCATTTATATGCCTCTCATCATCCTCCAAAAACTTGTTTCTGATTTCTTCTGGACAACATTTCTTCTCTATCTCTTTAAAGCAGACATATATTGCTGGAATAAAACATGGAGGGATAGCAGGATGTTTAACTTGTAGGATCTTCTGCATTTTTATACTTTCATCCTCCGGTTCACCCAGCTGTCTGATTTGAAATGGTATTGAAGATCTAGACCCAAAAAGCCTTGAGTCACATTGTTTTAAGATCTCAAAAGAAGGATTCTCCTTTGAGCTTTTCAGCTGCATGGTGTATCTCAGACCTAGCTCATGCCTCCTTAAGTCCAGTGGTAGCTGATGGGAGTCTACATAGATACTTTCAATGGGTGAAGTTCTAAAAGCACCAGTGCAGATCTTAGCCCCACATTATGCACAACGTTCAATTCCTTAAGTTTAGTCTTTGAAGCAGATGATTATATTTGGCAGCCATAGTCTAACTTAGATAAACATCTGCATTATAAAGCCTTAACAACGATTTATCAGCACCCCAATTAAAATCAGATACTACTTTTAAAATATTTAATGATCTCTTCACTTTCACTTATAACTGGTCAATATGATTATTCCAAGTGAGCTTTTCACCAAAGACCATTCCTTAAAATTTTACTTTGGTAGAGTAAGGTAAAATAATTCCATTTAAGGTAAGAGTTGGAATGGTTTCCTTATTCAGCGCCTGCAGAACCAAACAGCGACAGTTTTTATTTGGAGAATCGAAATCCTTGCTCATCAGCCCTCTTGCTTACTTTATCGATGGCTCTTTGCATGAACCTGCTAGTACATACTGCATCATATCCTGTGCAGTACAGAGCCAAATCATCTACAAATAAAGAGCCTTTTACTGGTGATGATATCTTTTCTAATACTTCATTAACAGCAACAGCAAAGAGGGAGACACTAAGGACACTACCCTCAGGAACTCCCTCTTCTTGTAAGAAAGGAAGCAATACATGACTCCCAACTCTTACCTTTATAAATCTTTCTGATAAAAACGAATTTATAAATCTGATCATTTTTCCTTTAATGACCATCTTATACAACTTTTTTATAATACCAAAATGACACGTGGTGTCATATGCCTTCTCCTAACCAAAGAAAACTCCTATTGTTTGGCTCTGTTTAGCAAAACCTTGTTGTATTTGGTTTGAGGGCCTGAGCAAGGGATCTAAAGTAGATCTCGTTTTCCTAAAGCCAAACTGGGATGGAGAAAGCAATTTGTTTCTAAGTGCCATACAAGTCTGGTGTTAATCATCTTTTCCATCAGCTTACAAACACAACTGGTGAGAGCTACTGGTCTGTAGCTGTTAGGTAATGAAGGATCCATGTTTGGTTTCTTCACAGGGAGGATTAATGATAATTTCCAGCTCTTAGGAATAATACCAGTTTCCCAGATTTTATTTATTATATCTTAAAAAGAAATTTCTTTGACTTTTCTGGAAGATGTTTCAGCATTTCATATAGTATTTTATCTTCACCAGGGGCTCATGGATTAGTATTCTGCAAGGCATCTTTGAGTTCCTGCATTGTAAATTTTGCATTATATGGTTCAAAATTATTCCCACTTCAATCAAGAGAAATCTGGGCATCTCCCAGCCCAAGAAGAACCCTAAAAGAGTTCAGAGGTCTGGTTAAACAAATCATTTAGAGCAGACTGTAATCTGCTTGTCTAAAATGAAAGTTATTGCTACAGCTTGGAGGTGAGTGTTAATTCATAACAAGGAGTGTTGCAATGATTTATGTGCAATAATTGCTGCACCTCCCTTAGCTCTATCTCCGA
Source organism: Macrobrachium rosenbergii (assembly GCF_040412425.1). Classification (NCBI taxonomy): domain Eukaryota; kingdom Metazoa; phylum Arthropoda; class Malacostraca; order Decapoda; family Palaemonidae; genus Macrobrachium; species Macrobrachium rosenbergii. Next base: position 7,048,627 of record NC_089748.1, read on the forward strand.
TTGGTGGTGGAGAATTATATATTCTGTAATTTAACCCAGGATTATATTGTGTGCTTCCAAGCTTAGTTTCCCGGAGACATACAATACCTGGGCTATGATCAAGGAGCAATACCTTCAGCTCTTCACTTCGAGCCCTAAGACCTCTACAGTTCCATTGTAGTATTGACTGAAAACTATTTTTTGGGCTTGGTGGAAGGCCCTTTGGATGGAGCCTTCTCATTTACTCTCTCTTGTTTATGGATGGATGTATGATATTTAGGGCAAAAGTACTGTCTAGAGATGATTTGGAAAGGTCTGGCCTTGACAGGTTTGGTTTATTATCTGTTGATTTACTGGTGTCATTTTGTTTCCCTTTCTTGTCAGTTTGTTCAAATTCAGGCTGGGATTCTTGCATTGAGCTTAGTACTTCGTATCTATTACTACGTGATGCATGTTTAACTGGATTTTAGGGAGGAGAGGATGAGGGGGAACGTCTCCTCTTCTGGTGCTTTTGCTCCTCAGTCTCCATTAAATCAGGCAGAGACTCTGCCTGAGACAATTCCAAGGTGGTTGGGTTAAGTGCCATCTTATCCTCCTTGGAAGCTTGTGCTCTAGCCTCAACAGGTCGAGCACCTGACCCACATGGCTTGACCACTACCACAGGGGTTGATGCACCTGCTACATTAGAGGGTGCTGCCACTGCACCCCTAGTGGTAGATAGGGGTTGTGGCTTACGAACTTCAGCACCACTCCTAGGCTGTTGTCCTAATTGTCTTTTTGCAAAACTGATACTTATATGCTCTGCATTGGCTTTACTTAGATTTATGTTCCAGTTGGCATTTAACACATTTTGCTTTTTTATTACATTCACATCATCATGATGGACACCAGAGCAATTTATACAAATCTTAGCATTTTCACAGTTTTTTGATGAGTGGCCAAACTTGAAACAATGATAGCACAGCATTGGTCTTTGCTGGAAAGGACGTAGTCATACCCTTTCATTTTCAAATATGACATGAGAAGGTACTTCAGATTCTACAAAGGTTAAAATGATCATGTTGGCAATAGCTGCCTTTTTCACTCTCCAAACTGAACAGGGGTTCATCTCTAGAATTACTTCTTCTGTCATGTATAGTTCTTTATCAAATAGTACTCCTCTCCCATTGCTAAAGCCTAAGTGGGGCTTGATCTTCGTAATCATTCATCATTTTTAAAGTCCAGCAAGGTCATCATATTTGCCTGGGTTGTGGATTTGGCATGAATAAGAATGGTGTTCTTCCCAAACCGAGAAATACCACTGTTCTTTATTCCTCCCACCTTTTTCTGGAGATGAAGAAACCTACAAAATTTGTAGTAATTATGATTTTCCTCCTTGGCTGAAGCTACCAGCCACACCAGAGGTTTAGAGTCCTTACTTCTACATTCTGCTTTCTCTCTGGTTTATCCTGAGCCCATTTAGATGGCACATAAACGTCCAAGTCTTTGGGGACTTTGTCTGTTAAGGCTTTAAGGCTCCTCTTACTGTAGCTTGACCCATTTGTAAGGCACTTATCATACTACTAGCCTTTACAGCCTCATCATGGCTACTAAAGGTAACTCAAGCTTCCCATTTAGAATCAATATCAATAAAGTTCATCCTGATTTCTACAACAGTTCCAAATGATTTTAAAGCTGTCGAGATCATTCATAATCACAGCTGACTGGTAAGTCTTCAATATGGAGCATTCTCAAATTTTCACACAATCTGGCTGTGCTGAGGATTTAATTTTGGATGAATATTTCTTAGAGAAGTCTGTGTCCTTGCTTGAAGTCGTCATCAAGTCGTCATCAATGAAACATGGTTAGAGGGTCCAGGGAAGGGGAAGTCAGGAGGGGGATCAGGAAATGTTATTACCTGTACTGCTATTTGTCAATTTATTTTTGGAGAAGTTATCAACATTTAGAGAGCTTTCAATCTCCAAGGTGGGTGCAGAGGTCGTCATCTGTGCCAGAATAGCACCATCACAGGGCCCAGGGTACTCAAATCCTTATAACAACTAGACAAAGATTAGAGGGAAAAAAAAAATAAACCCTAAAAACCTTAAAAAGATATCAACAGCCTTTCATGGAGTTTACTCTTCCACCAATGCATGGCACATGTGAGAAACAACTCCCAAATGTCCACCCCTACCCTACCCCACAGGGGATGGCACGACACGATTAGAGTAGCCCAAGTGTAAGCCAAACCTGCTTTAGGACTGAGAGTATTACAGGAATACAATCATCCCCACCCTAATCATGTTATGGGCAGACCGGATAGAATGCCAAGAGTCCTAACCCCAGAACCAGACCACCCTGGAATCCGTGGTCCAGCCCTACTGAATAGTTCTGCCTTTGAGATATCAATCTGTTATCTCCCAGATCCAAACATTATCGGGTAGTTGACGGTCCTGTCACAGTTTCCACTGTTTAGCTTCAGATATAAACCCAATCCAAGCTTAGATATCTTTTCCTATTTATCAGGTCCAATAAATTTGACAAGTGGAAAATTCCACAAAATTAGTCCAAATAAATATATCATCATATATCAGGCTCTTTGACTCAAACCTGGGAACAAATTCCCGGGGTTCAAGAGCCCCCTCACCACGTCAAGGTGGTCCCACATCAATGGGGTTATGCAAGAATAGGTTCCAGAACCTACCTCGGAAATGCAAAATCCATGGAAATGCAAAAATCCCTTTTAAAAATGCTTATAACTGCCAAATACCTTGTACCCCTTAAACTAAAATGCTTATAACTGCCTATTTTAACATTTCACTGCTTCATTTGATAGTTCAAATAAAAATATACCTTAAATTACTATACTAAAACAATTTAAAATTTCAAACAAAAATACACCCCAAATCATCATCCCAAAACACCCAAAGTAACCTTACATTACAGTACTACTCTACTACTGTTAGTCTTAAGTAGACTATATATACCCCTAAAACGCTTTTAACTGCCTATTTTAATAGTTCATCGCCAAACTTGAGAGTTCAAGCAAAAATATACCTCTGACTATCATCCCAGAATACCTTAATATCATATCAAAGCCATGTTGCAAAATTAAGTTCAAGCCAACAACTGTTACTCTTATGTATCCCCTATCATTCAGACACGCATGGTTTCCTTGGCCTAAGCAACTTTGCACATCATTCTGCTCATACTGTATGTAATGCACTAGTCGTATATTTTACGTATACTTTCCAGTGTTGTAAGATGATTTTGAAATGATATTTGCTGTACAGGTACGTATATTAGGATAGTACTACTGTATAGAGCATATCTAAAACATGTGGGTAGTTTAGATCGACAGGACACATACATACCTCTAAACAGAATGCTAGGCTTGTTAATTTGTTAGTATTTTCGTGATTAAGTACAAATACATTTATGATGTATGATGTACGAGAGAGAGAGAGAGAGAGAGAGAGAGAGATTCATAGCTATTTTATGTAACCACCCAATGGACATTATCATCATCATCATCATAATAATAATAATAATAATAATAATAATAATAATAATAATAATATTATTATTATTACCGTAATTAAAAAAATTTATGCATTTCTATAGTAAATTATGTGAAGTTTGTTTTATCTTTTCCAAAGCTCTGAAGTGAGGGGGAGAGGTTGGACCTATCATATGTGTCAAATATCTGACTGAATTATTGATAATTTTAGAGATACGGTCCAAAGAAAAATCCACATATTAGTGTAATTTCCCCAGCGGACAAGTGAATGATGTGTTCCACAAAAATCCGCAACAAAATGAAATGCAGAAATGTGAAACGCATAAAAATGGGGGGCACAGTACTGTGCCCAGGGCAAGGGCACTCATTGATGATTTGCTAGCCATCGGACATATCCCTTGCTGCAAAGCTCCCACCTTCGTAGAGGCGTTCCAGGGCTATACAGCCACGCCACTACAGGTAACAATGAGCACCAACCAGATGCAGTAACTACCTGCAGTAGTTCTCTTATCAAATAGGAAATGACAAGCCTTGTCTTCAATGCTAGCAACTTTTCTATTTCAAAGTCATTACCGTAACTTCATGTTTTGGAGTAGAATATGTACATGCATCCCACTCCTGTCAATGTGGGATTCAGCTATGTAATTACTTGGTAAGTTACTTATATGAAAATGTTATTTTCACGATAAAATTACATCTCATACATACTTACCAAGTAATTACAGATTGGAGCCCTCTCTCCTCCCCTCTCATGGACATAAGGGCATAAACAGAATCAAGTTTTCTGCCAAGTCGTTTCCAGTACTGTACTCCCATTGGTGGGCAGGGCTTGTCACCTTCACTAAACTATCGAAGCGCTAGCATGTTTTTTAAAATTTAAGCTGCTGAGCAAGTGGAAACTATAGCTATGTAATTACTTGGTAAGTATATATATAACTTAATTTTATCATGAAAATAATGTTTCTTTGATTCAAACGTTCAGGTCTCACAACAAATTTTCTTGACCTTCAAGTGTCAAGTTTTCCAATAAAACCTGTAGACCAGGGATTTCCCATGTATTACCATAGGAACTGTGAATGTGATAGCCATTAAATTTTATTATGACTGAAAAATAACAATGTATAGTGTTTTTGGAATCTCTACAAGCTCAACAGTGATTATTCCACTTTTACTTGCAAAACAGAAGACTGTCCTCTTGAGTTGTCAAAGACAGAGCAGAAATAGCAAGGGTACCAAAAAGAGAACCATCCTAGCTAGAAGACTAAACACTCTCTCCAAAAACAATTTTCTTTTTAGAGCTTTTCAATTTTTAGAATTTTGGATAAAGGATTGTAAACCTGCATGTGAATTTTTACTGATAAACATGTCAATAAGCCCTTGATAAAATGGTTAAAATATCCAAGTCAGTAATAGTTACTGTGTGAGTCAAGTCTTTGGTAAATCTGTTAATGAGTAGCTAGAAGCTGAAGCCATATCCATAACTTATCGAGAAAGTGGCAGCATCAGCTGGTTACACATGCACATATATTGGTACAGTATTTTTAAGGTTACTTGCATGTTTTGCTTAAGCTATTCAGTATGAGGCTGTCCAGCAATCTACAGGTCTTGGGCCCAAAGCCTGACTGAGGGTAAGGCAATGAAGTTCAGGGAAAATGTGTGTTTTTTATTTTTCCTATATACAGTTGAACCTCTTAAAACCACGGGAACTCCCGTGGTTCAGCTTGATTTTGAATCAGCCGCCTTTAGTTTGTTGAGCAGCCACAAGGGCAGCGTCATGCACTGTTTACAACTTCCCAACAGCAAAAATTTGCCGTGTCTCTTTTGTTATGAAAATAATTGTTGGTAATGAAAATGTTTGAAGTCAAATATGTTTTTGTTATTAACTTTAAATGAACAAATATATTTTTTAAAGATTTCACTTGAGAAAGCTCTACCAAGTCAAAAATTTTAATTAGAACAATGAGACATTTGGCAATGCATGAATTTTTTACTCTTAAGAGTGCTTGAAAGACTTACAGGTGATACGGTTTTGATCATTTCTTTCATACAGCTGTATATTTACCCATTCGATATGCCACCCATGAGATCAGCTGATGCTAGAGGTAAGAAGCGCAAGCATAAATCTTTATCTATGCTAGAAAAAGTTTCTCCTGTTAGCAAAATGTTTTGTGTTCATTTTTCTCAATAGACGGAGTTGTGCTTTGTTTACATTTTGACAGCAAAGTCTCAAAATGCACTTATGATTGCCAAATTTCAATCTTTATTTCTGTCATTTCATTACCTTCTACAACCAAACTAAATGACAAAGAAACTAACAGTGGTAATTATGAAGATAGGAAATTTAGATGAAAGTCACCAATAATATTCTGCAGACTCTAGGAAAAGTTAAGTGGTTGACTTATGGCTAGGCTAACTCAGGAGTGTAGGCTAAATGTAATTATTAACTAAAGTACACTATTTTAAAGAAAATTATACAGTATGAAGTTATAAAATGATAAAGTGAAAATATATGAGTTATAAAATGATAAAGTGAAAATATATGAGTTATAAAATGATAAGTGGTGTTAGAATTTAGCCAAGTACAGTAGTAGGCTAAGTCGGCAACTAAGCTATTTGTCTGTGGAATTAGCTTGCAAGACTATGTCTACATAGGGGCTTTATTTTTTAGGGAAATATTCTATATTCCGGGATTTTCTGTGGTCCGGCAGGGGCCTTGTCCCAAGGTTCCCGGATTTAAGAGGTTGGACTGTACATCTTTTCCAAATTAAAGGTTTGTCTTTTACTCTGGCACATTTTTTATAGTTGGAAATTTGGTATATGAGCTTTAGGCTTAAGACTTGTTTTTTATCAACCTCACAGTATCCTTCCTAAACATACTGAAAATCTCATTGGATAACTGATATAGTAATTCTATTACAGCTGAAATATGGCAAAACACTGAAAACTAGGAAAACCTAATTAAAAATGGCATAACTGAATGGTTAGGAAATAGTAGCACTATTTGTTTTATCACTATTTCTTCATGAGGTACAGCTAAAGAAATAGACAGTAATATACTGTAAAACAAATATGAAGGTTTACTTTCATTTTGTCCATATAATACAGTACAGGCCATTATTTTTACTATAGGGATGATTCATTATCTCATAAAATGAATGTGTCAATATTTTCACTAGATTCCTAAAAGGTGTGGACAAAGTCACAAAATTTCTGTGGTACAGTAATTTACATCTTTCATTTTTGCCAACAACTCATGAATAACTATCAGTAAAAATAGACAGTAACTGTACTTTCTCTTTCCTAAAGTATAATCATGCAAATTTTCATAAAAAGAAAATGTCTACCTTTTCAGTTGGTGTTGGTGGTGCAGGGGGAGCTGGGGGTATGGTTCCAAGATTTGGTGCCTCCGACTTTCCAGCTGAAATCCAAGTATTCTTTGCCACTTTTGTACTAGGAGCTGTGGAATATGAGTGTGAAAACTTTTAAATGAATTAATCATCAATAAAAAAATTTTTCTTATTTCTTCTATCACACTACTAGTTATCTAAGATAGGCTATGGAGTAATTCTTGAAAAGATGAAGGGATTAAAAGTCTCCCTAGTATGTAACCTCATCAATTTCTCTCAGCTGAAAATTGCATACACATTATATGAGAACTTTTACTCTTCCTAAGCACAAGCTCATAGTCCAAATTAATTACAGAATGGGTCCAATGAATACTACTGTGAGCTAGTGCTGAAATAATTTGCTTAAACTTAGCACAATAATATTAAGGGGAGAACACTGACATTACTTCTTGTCCTGTTTAATAGCTTCGATAATACAAAGTAATTCATGTGGAAGGATTGCTAGACTTGGTCCTGTAACAGTGACATTAATACACATCCTTTATTATGAATTATTAATATTATTATTATTACTATTATTATATTATTATTAAAATAGTTTAACCAGAACACTGAGCTGATTATCAGTTCTCATAGGGCTGGCCTGAAGGATCAGAATTAAATGATATACCAGGTCTCCAAAAACATACTTAGCCAAACATTTACAATATCAACATACAGTTCCCTATTAATACTGCATATTCAGGATTATCTACTTCTCCTAGATACACAAACACCCACTGTGATACTGACAAACATTTGGTAAGTGTGGTGGCAGGGGGATTGCCCTTTTAAATGTTAGTAATTTATCATTTTTATCTTTGGCAACAGACACATGGGTATGATTAGATGTGGAATAATTACAAAAAACTTCAGGTTTTGTATACCTACAAAAAAGCAAATTATCCTTAAATTGCTATTTGTTCCTGCAAGGATATAAACTCTGTCTTTTGTATAGGAAGACTAAGGCCTTAGATGGGAGGTTCTGTCTAGCATAACATGACTGGCATTCTTCCAAAGGAACTGCCATATCCCAAACAATCTGCGCCAAAGGTGAGAGACTGGAGGGACGTTTCATCACCATTTGGAAATGTCAGTTTCCTAGTCATGTATGAACAGGGAAGGCCAACTCCTGTAACCTCCTATACGAACTGTCATTCAATGTGAGGGGCTTAAAGGACCCTGTGTCAGTTTGATTCACCACAAACTTGCCCGATAGGAGAAGGGAAATCTACATTGCAACTTTAGGATCACAAAGAACAATGAAATCAGGACCCTTTATAGGTTCTCTTCAAGAAATGAGGAGGCAAGCTGATAAGTTGTACCTCTACCTAACCGAGGTGCCAGAAAGTAGCATCAGCCATAAAGGTCCAGTTCTTTTCTGCAAGATACCATATAAGAAGAGCTGGGCAAAACACTGTTATTACTACTAAAATAGTTTTACCAGACCTCTGAGCTCATCAACAGCTCTCACAGGGTTGGCCTAAAGGATTTTTTTTTATTTATATCTTTTATGTATACAAATGCTGAAGTTCCTGACAAAATTTCACTGATTGATTTGTTTCCAAAATTTGTTCATTGCTTATTATACTTTGGACACTCACACAATAAATGTTTAATTGTTATCATTGCTTTACATTCTGAGCACTCAGGAGCAGGGTTGTGTGGATTATTCATTAAGCTCCTGTACGTTAGACCATAATGGTCTATTTAGAGATGTGGTAGAATTACTTGTGTGTCTCTTTTTGGTAAGACAGAGAATTACTTCTCTATGTTTCAATTTATTACTCTCAGGTTCTTCATTCCATACATTTTGCCATTTTTGTATAATAGTTATTTTATGTGTTGTACAATCATTGGGGATATTTACATTTGATCTTGTCATACTGGTTGCTTCTTTGGCTGCTTTTCAGCCTCATTTCCTTTGATCCCTATAGGGGCAGAGACCCAACATATTTCTAGTTTTCCAATTACAGTATTATGTAACTCACTGAGTAATAAGTTAATTTGTTATACAGCATTATTTTTTTGAATTGTAACTTCGAATAGCTTCTACAGTATAACACTACTCAAGTCGCTAAAAATCACAAAATTCCTGAAAGATTTTTCTTTATTTTTTTATGGCTGATGCTATTTGCACACAATTCTGCTGTGAATACTGAGGCATTATCAGGTAGGGAGAGCTGATATATTTTGTCTTTGGATACTGCAGCATGACCCACTCCATACTGTGATTTAGATCCGTCTGTGTATGTTGCGTAATGTGGACCTTTTCAGTTTACAAGTTCTATTGTATGTTGTCTATGGTGTTCTGGGGAATATGAGTAACTTTTTGATAAACATTTTAAGTGTGTGCAAATTCTTATTTTATTCATAGTTCAAGGAGGAGATAGTTTTACTATTGAACGTAACTGTATATTTATATTCAGTGTCTCAAATAATCTTTTTAGCTCTAGCTGGGAAAGTTGGTGAATAATTGTTTATAAATAAATCTCTTAATTCAAATAGTTATTTTTGTTGGTAAATCAATTGTCTGAATTCTTAGGGCATTTTTCATTGTTGTTAATTCTTTATGGAGAGGCAGTGGTTGTTCACTACATTCAACTTGTAAAGATGAGGTTGGTGATGATCTAAAGGCTTCTGAACATTTTCTAAGGCCTTCATTGTGAATTGGATCTAACGCTTTCAGTATTGCGTTTGATGCTGAGCCATATATTTCGTTCCCATAATCAACAACAGACAACACTGTTGCTTTACACAGTAAAGTAAGATTATGTCTATCGGCTTCCCAAGTAGTGTTCACTAGTTTTTTAATTAGATTTAATGACCTTATACATTTTGATTTTATGTATGTTATTTGGGCTTTACAATTCAAGCGTATCAAATACTAATCCCTGCAAATTTTGCTGTTTAGCCAATTGGTATACAGGCAGTCACCGGTTATCGGTGGCCTCGGTTATCAGCGGTCAGGTTTTACGGCGCTTGTCCAGTGGCAACAATGAAAGGATTTTCCGACACCGATCTCCAGTTATCAGTGCCAACCCCTGGTCATCGGCACTGATCCCCAGTTATTGCGCTAACCGCAACTTACTGGCGGTGCTGATCCCCTATCGGCGCCGATAACCGGATATCAGCACCGATAACCAGGGATCGGCGCTATTACCGCTGATTTTCAGTTATCAGCAATTTTTGGTTATTGTCATGCTGCCGGGAGTGGAACCCCTGCTGATAACCGGGGACTGCCTGTACTATGATTTCTGTTTTATAAATCCATTGCTTCACCATTTTTCCACACTTTATTTTTATAAAATATGACTGCCTGAGCTTTATCTATGGAAAATTTAAAGCATACAGATGAGGCTCATTCATCAATTTTTATTATGGTTTTAGTAATGATTCATTCTGTATGTTTTATGCAAGATGCTAAATATGGCAAAATCATCCATGCATAGGTTGCTTTCAATTCCAACAGGAAGATTATTACTGAAGTTACTTATAGCTAAAGTACAGTGTGCCACTAAGGAAGCTTTCTTGTGGAACACCATTTTCAAATGGAAATGTTTTTGACAATACATCAACAATTCTCAAATGAAAAGTTACTTTTATACATTTTTAATACTGCATACCTCCATGTAGTATCGTATGCCTTTTCAATGTTAGAAAAGACGGCTATAGTAATTTGTTTTCGTTCAAATCCTCTATATATGTGGTCTTCTAAGTTCGATATAGAGAATCTAATGTAGATCTATTACATTGTGACCCGAACAGAGTGGAAGTCAAAATTTTATTTTCTTGAATGAGCCATGTTAGTCGAGCATTTATCATTTTTCTAGTAATTTGCATGAGCAACTTGTTAAAGAAACTGATCTGCAATTATTTACATTACTGGAAACCTTTCTAAGTTTGGGATAGGAATTATTATGGCATTTTGCCATTCATCTGGAAATAAATTTCTAATCCACAAATGGTTATAAAACTGTAATACGTATGACTGGCAAAGGTGCTAAGTGGCAGATCATCTCCAAATAAATACTGTCACCTCCAAGAGCAGATTTACTGCTGTTCAAGAGCACATTCCAACTCTTCCATACTGAACTTTTTATTTTAATACTCCTTCTATTGTTTCAAAATTTATTGTTATCAATTCTAAATTATTTTTCTTTGTGCAGATGTATTCACCTAAATTTCTATCACCACTGACATCTGCTAAGTTTTCTCCTATTGCATTACTCATTTCTTTCAGATTAAGTATTCTTTTTTCATTGTTTAATATGGCATGTCTACGTGGTTTAACATGGGTACCATTTATTTACCTGAATTTTTCTCATATTTCTTGTATACAGTCAACCCCCGGGATTACTGGGGGATAAAGACCACAACCCCCTGCGAATAGCTACAAAACACAAATACTTGACACCCCTCTAAAAATGCTTATACCTGACTATTTTAGTAGTCTTATCATGAAAATGTATTTAGTCATGAAAATATAAAAATACAGTAATTAGTGAATATTTCCTATGAAAAATTCCGCAAATGTTGTGGATACAGTAAACACCTCGTATTTGTGGGGGATGCGTACCACACACCCACGAATAGCTAAAATCCGTGAACACTTAAAACCCCTCTAAAAACACTTAGAACTGCCAATTTTTATAAAAAAAAAAAAAAACTTAAAAATGCTTATACCCGAGTATTTTAATAGTTTTATCACAAAAAGCACACTTACTCATGAAAATATGAAAATACAGTACAGGTAGTCCGACTTCACGACGGCATTAGGTTCTGACAGTGGGCGGTCGGAAGTCGATCTCGTCGTAAGTCGACCAACCACATATGTACATGTATTCTGTACCTACCGTATATTATCCATCATATCTCCTAAGTATGACTAGCCTACATATACATTTTATATTATCCAAAAAATGTGCATGTATAGTACCTATTTTTACGTTTAGCATATGAAATCTTATCATGCTTGAACTCCTTGATTAATACTTACTTTTATTACTGTATTTAACATTTTTATTGTAGGCATTCAAACCATCTGTCTGGTCTGTTTACATTTTCTTATCCGCCATTTGCATTGCCAATCGGCTATTAAAACGTATTATTTACTTTTGTTTATTTATAGGTTTGAATGAAATACATACCGTATTTTGGCGTATAAGATGCACTTTTTAACAAAAAAATGGCCTAAAAAATTTGTATAATGTAGGCTCAAAATTTAAGAATTTTGGCGAAATTATACGTGAAAACGTCACGTAGATGTTGTAGCCTAGTGTAAAATTAGGTGTTATCCTAATAACCTATTAAAAAACAAAGTTTATTATAATTATTTATCATTATCACACTTACCATCACCGCAATTACTACTGCTAGTATTATAATCAATATCACGTTGTTATTATCGATATTTTCATTAAAATGTTAATATCATTATAAAATTGCGTCTACAGCGGATCGCCGCATTCCACATTTATAGATATAAACAGTATGCGTGTGCTGCCACCTATTGGTGATTATCTCGAGAGCTTTTACGAATAACAAGGCTTCGTTCAGTTGGTAGTTGGCAATTCCTGCTAACAATAACAACATGGCCCGATCAATTGGTGGTTGACAATTCCTGCTACCATTCTCTTTAGGCATAATAACAAGGCCGTTGAGTTGATACTTAGTAACTTTCGTGCTAGCATTCTCTTTTAAGAATAATAACATGGCTTTGTTCAGTTGCTCACGAGACTCGAACTGTTACATAGGAAACACTTTTATTTATTGAATTTTACCCCTTGATTGCATACTTTTATAATATATAATGGATATATATAACATATATTACCGTAGGTAACATCTTTATTAATGTTTTGTTGATTCTGGCGGTAAGAAACAATGTTTACAAATGAATATGTTGCGATCTATTTAAACCTATGAGGTAGCTTTCAGCAGCAGATGAAACATTCGATCGTAATAAATGGCTGATTGTATAATACATATTTTGATAAATATAAATATGGTAAATAACTTCTTTATTAATGTTTTTGTTGATTCTGTTGGTAAGAAACAATATGCATATGATAACCTAATACTACAGTTTTACTTACCAAAATCATATGAGCATAGGCTAGGAAACCTTATTTTTTCCCTCAGTGTCCTGCTGAAATTGGTCCTATGCAGACATGCGTATTATAAGCCATCAAATCTGGTAATTTGTTATTACATTTATTTGCAAAAAAATAGAAATACAAAATACATTACAAAAATATGATTCTTTTACCACGAACGACACAAACACACTATGTTGCGAAAGCTGAGCATCTCTTGGATATGAGCGCTGCGGTAGCGGGGAAAAAGTATTATAATACTCGGCGTATTTTAGCAAAATATAAAATTAAATATTATTATATATATTATATTGTCGTAGCCGTCGTAAAAGTCGGTCAGTTTTTCATAGGTCGTAAGACGACTACCTGTAATTAGTGAATATTTCTCAGTGAAAAATACCGCGAATGGGTTAATTTTCCACGAATAATGGGTAGATATGTTCCAAAGAGAAATCCACAAATACATGAGTCCACGAATAGTAAGACCACGAATACGGGGGGTTTACTGTACACATTTCACAGAAAACTCCACGAATAGGAGAGCCAGGAATCCAAACCGCAAATAGGCAGGGGGCTGACTGTAGCAGTAGTATTATTAAAGGTGTCTGATACATATATCCTCCACGAAATAATTCTTCTTTATATTACTTCTTTTTTAAATTTTGCAGATATTTTGCTGTAAAGAGATTTCAATACATCAATTTCTAGTAATAATATGGTAATTTTTTGTAAATTTTCCTCCCCACATCGGTAATGTTTTATTAATTTTGTTGAATTTTTTAATTTAAATTACCTACTCTCCCTACAGGGTCTTTTATATTGATTAATTCTGTTAGCTAATCAGACCACCATGGAACTTTGTGTTTTGTTGGATAAGATTTTGATTTTGGTATTGCTTTATCAGCAGCATTTTTAATGAAATCAACACAATTTATTAGTTTTATATTATGGTCTTTTAAATATTCAAATGGTGGGATACAGTATTCTTAGTGTGCATTTCATATCACTCCTAATCTGCTTTATATATGTTATAGTGAGGGATATGCTTTGCTGGATTACTCTGTAATAAGGAAATCAATATTGTGAAATGATCACTGGTGTACAAGTCATCAACTGTATTCCAATCTAATCTTGAGGAACACAGAGTTAAGTCAACTGAGGAAAATGTTCTTTGTGTTTTTTAATATTTGCTGATTTCGTCATCATTTATAGAGCACATGTCATTAGAATCCAATAATTCTTTATCTTACTTCCCGCTCTATTTGAGTTTGAACAATTATAGTCCCATATTGGGTTGTGAGCATTAAAATCACCTACTAATAATATAGGTTCCTTGGCACCGTTAGGTAATTATTTAAGTTTTTCAATGTCATAATTTTTATAAGGCTAGTTGTATAAATTATATATTACATAGTAATTTTTTAACGAGATTTTAATAACTGGTATTTGCAAGTCAGTAACGTTTACAGGTACTTTGTCATAAACTACTTGTTATGTACATATATGGCTGTACCTAAATTTCCTTCTTCCTCTCGTGATGTAGATGCTAAGGTGTATTTACCTATGGTTGATACATTTTTTTGACATATCATCATTAGTTCATATTCTTTTAGTAATCGTATTTCTCCTGGATGTAATCTGGTCTGCATACCATTTACATTCCATTGTATACTATAGATATTAAAAACATTATGCTATAGCAGTCGAGTTTTGCTTTCTTTTTTGTATTATCAAGCTGGATTTTTTCTAATAATTTACTCATGACATTTCTTTGTTTTTCTTTATAAAAACCAAGTCTTCAATACACATGCAACCTTTTTCATGGGTGTTCAAATCAGAGGTTTCTTTTTTCTAAATTTCAAAAATTCTGACAATGTTTGTTAAACCATCTTTCATTATAGTTGAGTTATTATTGCACAATTCAATGAGGCATTCATTACATCCACAAGTGTTATCAAGTATATTTTTTTGTTTCATTTGTTCTTGTACCAGTTATTGGTGATGGAGTAATCTCTTCTCCCTTAACATAATCATTCTTATCTATGATATGGTTCTCTTCTACTTTTTCAGTGTTTTGAATGTCTGTCCCCATATTTTTTACTATTATTTAAGGAGACAAAGGTATACTCATCGCTTGTTTTTGTTTTTGTTCTTTCTTCATATCTTTTGTCTTTGGTTTAACTGATATTTATCTAATAATAGTGTTTTTTCAGTTCGGGTGGTGTTCTCTCCAAAGGTTTCTTTTTATCTTTAAATTCCAGTCCATCACAACTTTCCTCTGCTACTTCTGTAGTAGTATCTTCTTGTGTTCCTATATGCATTAATACTTCAAATGAATTTGATAAAATATCAATATCATTTGTACCTGTTTCTTGACTCTTTGCCATTTTATTTTTTTCTGTAAAGCATTACTTTCTTCTTGAGATTTGTTTTTCTGTGCTATGTGACTACTATCTGTACAGGTAGTGCTCGAGTTACAATAATTCGTCTTATGATAATTCAAGTTTACGATGGGATTAGCAATTAATACCGATACAACATTTAGAAAATATTCTAAAATTTCGTGTGGGCGCAGGCAAAAGCATACAACAGGCAGCAAGAGAGACCAACTTACAATAGGCCAACTTCTTTTCCTCCATCTCTTTATTCCATCTTCTAGTTAAAAAAAGTAAGAGAATGGTAAAAGTATTGATAGTTACCTTATACTCTTGCAAAAGTGCGTACAGCCATAAACAACTGAACGAGAAACTATTGTTTTGCTAATAACCGAATCGGATAACAACTGTTTTGCTTGTATTTCAACCATAGTACGGTTAAACAATTACCGTAGTTATGTTAACACTTAAACGCCGACTGGACGTATTATAAGTCGACTAAAATTGTCTGTCGGGTGACGAGTGGACGTACCGTATGTCGACTACAAAAAATTTCAACCTTCGGTCAACTTTGACTCGACAGAAATGGTAGAAAAACGCAATTGTAAGCTAAAACTCTTACATTCTAGTAATATTCAATCATTTACTTTCATTTTGCAACAAATTGGAAGTCTCTAGCACAATATTTCAATTTATGATGAATTTTTGAAAAAAACTTTTTCCTTATGGAGTTCAAGAGTAAGTTCGGCTGAAAATTTCAGAAATTCTTTTGTTATTTTGTCGTAATTTTTGCACCGTTTTATATTAGCCGTTACATAAAGTTATGAAAATGTGCACAATTTCATGTAAAATACAACAAAAAACAACCCATGGTTGTAGCTTTTATCAGTTTGGAAATATTTTCATATAAATCATGATAAGTGCCAAAATTTCAACTTTCGGTCAACTTTGACTCGACAGAAATGGTAGAAAAACGCAATTGTAAGCTAAAACTCTTACATTCTAGTAATATTCAATCATTTACCTTCATTTTGCAACAAATTAGAAGTCTCTAGCACAATATTTCGATTTATGGTGAATTTTTGAAAAAAACTTTTTCCTTACGTCCACGTGCAGTTCGGCCGAACATCTCAGAAATTCTTTTCGTCACTTTGTCGTAATGTATGCACCGTTTTATATTAGAGTTACATAAAGTTTTATATATGAAAAAAGTGCAATTTCATGTAGAATACAACAAAAATAACTCATGGTTGTAGCTTTTATCAGTTTTGAAATATTTTCATATAAATCACGATAACTGCCAAATTTTCAACCGTCGGTCAACTTTGACTCGACAGAATTGGTCGAAAAACGCAACTGTAAGCTAAAACTCTTACATTCTGTTAATATTCAATCATTTACCTTCATTTTGCAACAAATTGGAAGTCTCTAGCACAATATTTCGATTTATGGTGAATTTTTGAAAAATCTTTTTCCTTACGTCCGCTCGGTAACTCGGCCGAACATCTCAGAAATTCTTTCGTCCCTTTGTCGTAATGTTTGCACCGTTTTATATTAGTCGTTACATAAAGTTTTATATGTGAAAATGTGTGCAATTTCACGTAGAATACAACAAAAAATAACTCATGGTTGTAGCTTTTATCAATTTTGAAATATTTTCATATAAATCATGATATAGAAAAAATTACAGACCTTCGGTCAACTTTTTTCGAGTTCGAAATGGTTCAAAACTGCAATTGTAAGCTAAATCACTTACAGTTTAGTATTATTCAATCAATTACCTTCATTTTGCAACAAACAGGGAAGTCTCTAGCACAATATTTCGATTTCTGGTGAATTTTAAAAAAACTTGTTTTTAAAAAAGTGAGTTACAAATTCATGCATCATTTTGTGATAATATTTTCTCTGTGTTGCTTTGATCGTTTTACAATTTGTTATATACCAAAATCATCGCAATTTAGTGTACAATACAAAGAAAAAAAATAACTCATTAGCTTTAACCGTTTTGCTCAAAGTGCGATTTGTATACAATTATATATGAATTTTTTTTTCGTGCTGTCATATATTTCAATATTTATATGATATTTTTTTTCATTTCTGATGGTTGCATACTAAACTTCAGGCAATGAAAAAAAAAATTAGTAAAAAATGAACTCTTAACCTTAAAAACTAAGCGTGCTGTGATTTTTTGAAAAAAAAAAAAAAAAAAAAAAAAAAAATCATCCGCTTCAGCGCTAACTCCCGAACGCCGCCAGCATACGGCAGACACTTTTGTAAATAGAGGCTCAGCGTTTAACGGTTAAAAATAACGTTAAGTACAATGGGACTGATATATTTTTACATTATACCCTTATCCGCTTTGGAGAAAAGATTGGCAAGGAAATATACTGCTACAGTAAATTTAAGCTGCAAGTTGTAGCTGAAGCTGAGAAAAGAATGTTCAAGCTGCTAATAACTATAAATTATCGTGCATTGGCAACATGGATGAAAGTCAACCGTCAATAAAATTGGAGAGAGTATTTTAATAAAAACTACTGGGCATGAAAGAACACATATTACAGCTGTTTTCACTGATAAAAGATAAATATGAAATGCTCGTAGTATGATGATGAAATCAAAAGAAAATAGCGAACCGAATCTTGATTTTTTTACACAAAAACATGCCCCCAAATGGCCAGCCGCCATCATCATCTATTAACGAAAAAAATTGCTAAATTAATTTCACAACGAGACATATTCAAGTTATATTTCGACTTAAAACCATTTTGTATTAACGAAAAATATCCTTGTCCCATATAAATAAAGTATCTAGATTTATTTAAGCTAACTAGAAGCAAGAAAAGCGCTCTGAACTGAGTTAAATGCGGTGAAATAAACACTGCGTGATCGATTCCCAAACCAAAACATTTGATCACTATGGTTGCAATTTATAATGCAAAAGCAATATGAGATTATATACAATTGGATAGTGTAGTAAAGCATAACTTTTCAAAAGATCCATGGAAAAGATGCACATTCGTTATTTTGATGTTTATATAATACGGTGTTAATATGTGAAACCAGAATACACTATAATGTAGGCTAGGCTACCGTATGTGATATACCAAAGTGTAGGCTAGGCCTTGTTTGTTATTCAATTTCTCTTTATACTAAATTATCATGTCAATCTGCACTGAACCTGCAGAATTAGCTGACACTAATAATTACTATACTGTATATCTATAGAGTATACTGTGTAGTCTAGGCTAGGCTACCATATATGTACAGATGGTACTGATTACCCTGGTGTAGGGTAGGCCATATTCGAGATACGATTTTTTCAAGAAACGATGGGTTTTTTGGAACCTAACCCCATTGTAAGTAGGGCAATACCTATATACATTTTTGTTTCACTACTGGTTCTTGTTATTGAAGAATATATAGGTTTCTTAGATCTTGAATTCTTCTCACTTTCAATTCTAATGTAGCTTCTTTTATAGATAACCCTGTTCATTCTTTTAACATTTTCAACTCTGAACAGGCAGGCCCCGGTTAACGGCAATCCGGTTTTACAGCGCTTGTCTAGCGACGAAAATCAGCAATTTTCAACACCAAAAATCGCCGACTTCTGCTTATCAGTGCCTATAATTGGGTATTGGCGCCAATACATGCCTAACAAAGGCGCCAATAACCGAAAATCGGCACTTTTCAGCGCTGATAAGCCCCGAAAATCGCAGATTTTCAGTTAGCCATGTTTTTCGGTTGTCATCACACCACGATAACCGGGGACTGCCTGTCCTGTATATATAATACATACATTCTTTGGACCTTGCATGATTTTCTTGCCAACAGTATATACACTTTGGTTCACTGCACTTCCACTGCGTGGCATGTTCGTCAGATCCACAATACACATATAGACGTTCATTTTAACAATATTTCTCTGCATGCCTATACTTACTACAATTCTGACACTGTAGTGCTTTGTGACATATGGTCTTATTTCTCTGTTTTGGCCTAAAACTTTTATTTTTTTTAAGTAGATCTTGACTTTTAAATTTTATTTTTGCAATTTTTAATATTTGTTTATTCCTCTGTTTACTTGGTAGAGTACAACAGAGTTCACAATCCTGGACCTTTGGATATCTCTTTTTAAGAGTCTAATAGTATATTCTTTTTCAATGGTTTATTATTCTCATTAAGTACAATGGTACCCTGAATGCTGTTCACAGTATCATGTTTTTTCATTTTTATATTTATGTTATCTATATTTTTTGGCAATCTTCAGACTTACTTTTTGTAGTGGCTTCTATAAGCCACATCTTTTATTTGTCTGAATGACATTTCTGCTGATGAATGCATATTTAATAAATAATTTTCTAATTTTAATGCTGAAAATTTTTGGTCAGTTTCCAAATTTAGAAACCCTGACCAACTTCCACCCCCAAAAGAGGGAGTCAAAGAGAGTCAAGGTTGGGTCATGATGGTACTTAGTCTTTTTAGGTTTACTAAATGATATTAAGGTTTTACCACTTTAATTATCAATTTCATCCTTGTAAATTGTCTTTGGGGAGGGGGAGGAGCCATACTATTACCTGCAGTGGTATCTACCCTGGGATCCTCACCTGGATGTACACCATACCCTTAGTGCCTTAGGGTCATCAGTCTGTCAAGATTGGAACCAGTACTAAGATCATGATTCAACATAAAAATTTCCCTAAGCTTAACCCTTAGGTTACGCTGAAGCCCTATTTACAAAAACGTCTCCCATGCAGTCCTTCGGCGTTTAGGAGCTAGCATTAATCGGACAAAAGTTTTTTCAAAAATCACAGCACGCTTAGTTTTTAAGATTAAAGTTCATTTTGGCTCCTTTTTTCTCATTGCCTGAAGTTTAGTATGCAACCATCAGAAATGAAAAAAATATCATTATCATATATAAATATTGGAATATATGACTTGGTAAGAAAAAAAAAAACTCGTATATAATTGTATACAAATCAGCTGTAAGCAAAACGTTAAAGCTAATGAGTTAATTTTTTTAGTTGTATTGTACACTAAATTGCGATGATTTTGGTATATAACAAATTGTAAAAACGATTAAAGCAACACAGAGAAAATATTATCACAAAATGATGCATGAATTTGTAGATATGCGGATGTAAAAAAAGTTTTTTTCAAAAATTCACCATAAATTGAAATATTGTGCTAGAGACTTTCCAATTGTTTCAAAATTAAGGAAATTGATTGAATATTACTAGACTGTAAGTTTTTAGCTTACAATTGCATTTTTACCATTTCGATCGAGTTAAAGTTGACCGAAAGTTGATTTTTTCTATTTATCGTTATTTATATGAAAATATTTCAAAAATGGTAAAAGCTAAAATCATGATTTATTTTTGTGGTATTCTACATGGAATTTTGAACATTTTGATGTATAACACTTTATGTAACGAATAATATAAACAGGCTGAAAAATTACGACAAGGTGACTCAAGAAATGCTAGGATTTTTAGCGGAGTTCACAAAGATGGATGGAAAAAGTTTTTTTCAAAAATTCACCATAAATTGAAATATTGTGCCAAAGACTTTCCGTTTGTTGCAAAATGAAGGTAAAGGATTGATTGTTACTAGAATGTAAGAATTTTGGCTTACGATTGCATTTTTTTACCATTTCGATCGAGTTAAAGTTGACCGAAGGTTGATTTTTTTCTATTTATTGTTATTTATATGAAAATATTTCAATTGTATTCTACATGAAATTGCGCACAATTTGATGTATAACACTTCAAATACGAATAATATAAAATGGCGAAAAAATTACGACAATGTGACTCAAGAAATGCTAGGATTTTTTGTGGAGCGAAGGAAAAAGTTTTTTCAAAAATTCACCATAAATCGAAATATTGTGCTGAAGACTTTCCGTGTGTTGCAGAATAAAGGTAATGATTGATTGTTACTAGAATGTAAGAATTTTGGCTTACGATTGCGTTTTTCGAGCATTTCGGTAGAGTCAAAATTGACTGAATATTAAAATTTATGTCAGTTATCATGATTCAAATGAAAATATTTCAAAACTGTTAAAAGCTAAAAGAATGATTTATTTTTTGTTGTATTCTACATGAAATTGTGCACATTTTGATGTATAACACTTTATGTAACGAATAATATAATCACGGCGAAAAAATTACGACAAGGTGACTCAAGAAATGCCAGGATTTTCAGCGAAGGAAAGTTTTTTCAAAATTTAACGGATGCCCCTCAGGACAACCCGATGCTTCCTGTTAGTGAAAACAGCCGGGATGTGTCCTTAAACCTAAGCCGGTCACACATGGGCGAACAAACCGCTGAGAAGCTGGGTCACTTAGGCTGCTGGGTCCTTCTCCAGCATCCCAGTCTAAAAACTTTCGTCTCACACGCTCACTACCGAAAGGCAGTAATCGCCTTTTAGTCTGGCTACAGATTGAGACATCTCTGCAAACGTCCTGTTGCAGCACAAATCAGTCATAAACACTCTCCCAAAGTTCTGCAAAACACGGATCGTCAAAAATCGCTCTCGTTCCGCGGTCGGCGCTGATGCTGTCTGTCATGCGAGAAGGAGGAATTTGCGCATGCGCGTCTGGGTGACGCTTATAAACAAAACAACAGCTTGATCCGTGAACTCCCAGCATCCCTCAAAGTGCGTGATTTGAAACCTTCCATAAACTAGGCCTATAATTATTTTTCCGCCAATATTTAAAAAATGCATTTTTAGTTAACGTATTAATACGTCCACTTGACATCAACAGACAATTTTTCGCCTAAGCGTATGGACGTCCATTAGGCGTTTAAGGGTTAACCAGGTACTCTAGTTCTACGGGAGGAGCAGCATACTGTCCAACACCACCCTCCTTCAAAGTTACAAGAGCTGTGACTTCCATAAATCAATACCATGCTAGGGTCATCAACAAAAGAGGAAGAAGGAAAGGGAAAAATTCATAGGAGGAGGAGTAAGAGCAATAGGTCCCATGTTCAGTTGAATCCACAGCAGAGACAGTAAGCATAGAGGAGCATACACTCCTTGCAGTGTATCCCTAAGCTGGGATCAGAGAGAGAGAGAGAGAGAGAGAGAGAGAGAGAGAGAGAGAGAGAGAGAGAGAGAGAGAGAATCAAAACAGACTGTCTAACTGAAGTCGAGCTGGAGCAGTCAAGGCAGTACAGAAATGTGCAGAATCCAAAAATAGTAGAGATGAGATACCTCCCATTCTTCCTATGAATGTTTGAGGGAGAAATATTCTGAAGGTATGGTGGAATCATGTGCACTCTAGAAGGCAGTGCTGTCATGAAAGTGTCTGCTACACATGATGCCCCACAGATCATTTTTGGTGCCCCAAGGAGGAAGAAGCTGCAGTTTACCCTTACCAAGAGGTTCTGTTGCTACTGAATGAACAGATGATGTCACACCACCTGAATGCAAGAACTGGAGTCAGGAGGCTAGCAGTAGCAGTAGTAGTAGTAGTATTACACTTTTCTTTTATATAAATCTTGGTATACTGTAATTGTTAAAAATACACCTAAAAATCCTTACGCTTTACAGGGACTAATGTCATTATCAGGTGATGCGGGCAGTAGGCTTCTAGGTGAATTTTTAACAAAATACCAAGAGTTACACACAAGAGAGGAAATCTTATTTCATCCTCATCCTAAAAGTGTGTGTTTGTTCTTCAAAGTCTTCAATAATAATAATAATAATAATAATATAATTACCCCCACTCTTTGGAGGGTGGGGTAAGACAACGAATTTTTTGGTTGTCATTCTTCTCTTAAGAGGGGGAGCAGGGAGGAATCATAATGACAGAGGGTAACTAAAAAATGATATTTTAATGATAAAATAAAGTTTGTTCATACTTACCTGGCAGATATATATATATAGCTGTATTCTCCGAAGTCCGACAGAATTTCAAAATTCGCGGCACACGCAGTGGCCGGGCAGGTGGTTAGTACCCATTCCCGCCGCTGGGAGGCAGGTATCAGGAACCATTCCCCTTTTTCTATTCAGATTTTCTAACGCCACTGACTCCTGAGGGGAGGAGGGAGGGCAATATGAATATATATATCTGCCAGGTAAGTATGAACAACTTTATTTTATCATTAAAATATCATTTTGTTCATGAGACTTACCTGTCAGATATATATATATAGCTGAATACCACCTTTGGAGGGGGGTAGAGACAGCCAAGAATTAGGGAAAAAACCAGTTATTGGTAAAATTATTTTGGTTCCTTATCTGATAGCGTAGCTGACTGAGTGGTTACTGTCACTCTAGTCTGCTTCTACTTTACTAGAGACCCCAGCGAGGTAGTGACCTATATAGCTGGCGACTTCTAGATGATCTGTCAACGGGGCGTGACCACAATGTGACTAGATCATAGACCATACAAAGAGGACAAAAGAGCATTACTAACCACCTAACCAACACCTAAAGCGTTAGTTTGCAAAGGATTGGGAAGACTGCCTCCAGTAGTCGACCCAACAACCATAAAAACACAATTAAAAGGGGATAGGATCAGAGTTACCCCCTGTCCCCAAGGTTGCTGAAGCAGCAATGTATGGTCCCAGCGAAAAGCAATTTTAGTATGCTACCTAAACATCTCACCAAGAGTGTGAGGCAAACACCGAATTGACTTTTGCCAAAATGTGGCACTGAGAATGTCACTGAGTACCATATTTTTCTGAACGCCATGGAGGTAGCAACTGCCCTCACCTCGTGAGCATTAACTCTCAACAACTTGAAGTTGGAGTCGTCACAACTAGAGTGTGCGTCCTTAATGGCGTCCCTAATGAAGAATGCCAGTGCATTCTTCGACATAGGTTTAACTGGTTGCCTCACAGAACACCATAAATTATCCGAGGGACCACGAGTGTTCTGTGTTCTTTTAAGGTAGTACTTGAGAGCTCTAACTGGACACAGAACTCCCTCAGGTTCCTGTCCAATAAGGTCTGCTAAACCTTTAATTTCAAAGTGTCTAGGCCAAGGGTTAGAAGGCCTTTCATTCTTAGCCAAGAACTTAGGGCTTAAAGAATAGACAGCATCGTGTTCCTTGAAGCCCACATGACGGCCTCGAACCGCTCACTCTCTTCGCCGTCGCCAGAGCCGTGAGGAATGCCGTTTTCGAGTAACATCCTTAAGAGATGCAGAGTGGAGAGGCTCAAAAGGACTAAACATCAAAAACTTGAGCACTACGTCCAAGTTCCAAGCAGGAGGAATTAGCTGAGGAACCTTGGACGTCTTGAAAGAGCTCGTAAGATCGTGGAGGTCCTTATTGTCAGACAAATCTAATCCTCTGTGTCTGAAAACAGTCGAAAGCATGCTCCGATAACACTTGATAGTCGGAACTGCTATATCGAGTTTTCTCTTAAGAAAAGGAGAAAATCCGCAACCTGGCTCACAGTGATAGAGGAAGAGGAAAAGCCCTTCTTTCTACACCAACCCTTGAAGGTTGCTCACTTCGCTAGATATATCCTGTTAGATGAAGAACTTCTGGCTCTAGCGATGGCCCGTGCCACCTGGCCAGAAAACCCCCTCGCTCTGACCAATTTTCGATAGTCTGAAAGCAGTCAGGTTCAGAGCGGGGAGATTTGAAGATATCTCGCGAAGTGGGGTTGTATGAGCAGGTCTGCTCTCATAGGAAGGGTTCTCGGAACGTCTACCAACCAGAAGAGAAACTCCGAGAACCAGTGGTTCGAAGGCCAAAACGTGGGGATGAGAGTCATCCTCGTCCCTTGTGAGGCCGCGAACTTGCGTATGACTTCTCCCAGAATTTTGAACAGGGGAAAAGGCATAAACATCTATTCCCGTCCAATCCGAGAGAAGAGCATCTATCGCAACTGCTCCCGGGTCGAGTACAGATGAGCTTTATAGAGGGAGCCTCGCTGTTCTTGAGGTCGTGAAAAGATCCACAAGATGGCGACCCCAAAGTTTCCAAAAATCTTGGCAAACCTCCTGATGAAGGGTCCATTCCTTCGGCAGGAGTTGATGGCGCCGACTGAGCAGGTCTGCTCGAACATTTTCGACCCCTGCAACAAAACTTGTGAGAATCGAAATGTTGCAAGCATAGGCTCAAAGAATAATCTCTCTTGCAAGGCTGAACAGGGAACAAGAGAGTGTTCCGCCCTGTCTCTTTAGGTAATCCAAAGCCGTAGTGTTGTCCGAGTTTACTTGAACTACACGATTGCAAACTTGGACCTCGAAGAATTGGAGAGCTAAAAGATAGCCGCCAAATCTTTGATGTTGAAGTGCCAGGACACCTGTTCCTCTCTCCAGGTTCCTAACACTTCCTCTCCCCTTAGTGTTGCCCCCCAACCTGTTGACGACCCGTCGGAAAAACAACACTAGGTCGGGGTTCAGAAGCTTGAGGGAGATCCCTTTCTGCAATTTCGTTGGATCGAGCCACCACTACAGATCCTCTTTTACAGAAGGAAGAATTCTCAATTCCTCTTTCAAGTCTTCCTTGCTTTGCCAGTTCTCCAACAAAAAGAACTG
Organism: Macrobrachium rosenbergii; assembly: GCF_040412425.1. Classification (NCBI taxonomy): domain Eukaryota; kingdom Metazoa; phylum Arthropoda; class Malacostraca; order Decapoda; family Palaemonidae; genus Macrobrachium; species Macrobrachium rosenbergii. The sequence continues at coordinate 7,074,462 of NC_089748.1, forward strand.
AAGAGGCCTGAGATGCAGACTCCCCCCAGGAAACAAACTTCTCCAGCGAGGAAATGGTCCCCAGCAGACTCATTCATTCCCTCACCGAGCATGTTTCCTTCCCCAAGAAGGCCGAGACTTTATCGAACATAGAAGTTGCCGTTCTTGCGACGGAGACGCTATAAAAGCCGCTGAATACATCTGAATTCCCAGACACAATGGACAGTGAGGGGATCAGCTGCGACTTTTCCACATTGACCAGAAGTCCCAGGGACTTCACGAGTTGCAGAGTCAACTGAAGGTCCTCCAGATACCTTTCGCGCCGGCGACGCTCGAATCAACCAGTCGTCCAAGTAGAGAGATCCTGGCGTGCGACAGGTGCAACTGCATCGCAAGCGTTTTTTCATGAGAAGTGTAAACACCCTCGGAGCAAAATGTGGCGCCAACAGCATCTGGTGTTCCCAGGCGGTCACCCATCCAAGTACTGACCAGACCCAACGTTGCTTAACCGCTGATCGGATGAGAAGCGGTGTTTTCAACGTGGTATGGCCGTTGTGCAGAGTCCAAAGCAGAGAACCCTGAACGGGTACGTCTAGTCCCCCAAGACAACCTGAGATACTTTATCGAACGTGGATGAATTGGGGCGTGAAGATAAGTATCTTGGAGATCCAAAGATACCATCCAATCTCCGGGATGAAGGGCTCCTAGCATTGATTGCGAGGTCTCCATCTTGAACTTTTCCTTCGGACCAAGTTGTTCGGCCTGTTGACGTCAAGACGGGTCTCCAGCCTACTGAAAGTTTTGGGACTAGAAACAATCTTTAGTAAAATCCCGGGAACACGAGTCCAAGACCTGTTCCACTGCTCTCCGCTCGAGCATCTGTTGAGCAGGTCAAACAGAATTTTCTGTTTGACAGGATGGCAATTGGGAAACAAAAAACAAAGGAGGAGGAGACAGGAAGGGAATCAAGTAACCTCTCTCTAACAGTAGGAGGGACCAAACGTCTGCCCCTCTCTCTTTCCAGGCTTGTGCAAAATGAAGCCTGGTTGCTAATGGAGTCTGGAGATGAAAGGAGTCACTTGCTACCTCTCTTTGAAGTGACATTCCTTGGGAAAAAACTCTCTCGTGGTCCGGGTCTCGTGTTGTTTCCCATGGAAGCTCCTTGTTTGTAGGCAATTTATTTAGCTTTCGTTTGTTTTTTGTTTCATTGAGATCGGTGCATTCGTTATGGAGGAGATGCAGTTAGAATGTCGATAACTTTAGTTTTGAGATATACGATATTTTTGCTTCTCTGTGTATTTATTTGCTTGCTGTTACACAGTTTGATGTTTTTATGACATATTTGAAAAGCCAAAAAATATAACAATAGACTTGCAAAGTAATATAACTTCGCAAAATGAAGCTAGAAGAAGCGAGTGTCAAAACACTGCTCAGGTTGGGCAGTGTGACGTCTTACTTAGTCAAGCTCTGAGCTGCTACTGACTGACTGCCACTGACTGCCCTGCGGCATACCTGACTTTCGCTGATGCGTACTAGGTCCACAGGGTTGCCATATAACGCATTAGGTATTATTATTTCATAGCTGAAAGGAAATTACTACCGATATACTGACATTATCATTACATTATACGAAAAATGTAATTTTGTCTATGATAGGGTTACTGTTTTTGTTTATAACTCCTAACTATGGCGAATTTAATAAAACTTTCTGAGAAGATAGTCAGGATATGTATGATGCCAAATATAAAATATCCCAGAAAATTTTGATTTTTGATTTTTTTCGTCAAACGCTCCCCTTAAGACAAAGACAACTGCGAAGGTGGAGAGAGAGGAGCCGAAGGTTGAAAAGTCTCAGGAAACAGATCCTTAAGTAAAATAGCCAGAGTCTGATAATCAGAGGAAGAAGAAGACGAAAGATGTTTCTCTTCACCCAAAGGCTGTGACGAAAGAGGATGTTCTTCCCCAGCTGGCGGGTCTTGAGTGAGTGGTGAAAGTAGTTCCGATTAAGAAGTCGTCAACCGATCGTAAACATAAAAAAGCGGGAACTCCCGCGATCGAAGAAGTCGTGGCTAAATTAAGAAGGACATCAGATGTTGAAGCGGGTAGTTGTGCGTCATAATGTACAACTGGAGCGGCGTCAACACAAGACTTGAAGCTATACGGCTGAAAGCGAGCGCGGAGCGTCATGGCGTGACCAACACAAGAGGCTCCGTGGCAAAGTACGAGAAGAGAGTCACAGCGTGGCGCGAGAGTGTCATGGCTAGGCGCGCGCCCGGCGTCAAGGTGAGGCGCGCGTGAAGCGTGAGAAGCGCAGGAAGAGCAAGACACGCGCTCCTGGCGCGAGTCAAGAGAAAAGTCCAACACCTCAAATCGGGGAAGACGATTAGGAAGCCACTAAACACTCTCTCTAGACGACAGACAAGAAGCTCCAAAACATCTAGCAGACGAGGAAGATGAAGCAGGAGACGAAGGTGAAAGTCTGTACCTCTTAACAGGCAGTTTCAAATCTTGAAAGGTTCATGAGAGCATCCAGCTGTTGTTGCAAACCCAACAAAATCTTACGCGTAGGAGAAGCAACTCTCTCGGGAGAAGGGCTGAACCTGAGAGAAGGAAAGGGGCGAGAGACGTATACTTCCTTCTCACAGGGGAAGAAGCTCTAGCCCTTGCCTTAGCGCGACAGGGGGGTCGAGTAGCGTCATCATCCGAAAAACACTTTATTCTCTTCTGCGGAGGAATATCCACACAACTTTCAGGGAAGAGCACAAACGTCTAGAGGAAGAGGACGTGAAGCGTCCTCTCCTCTAAGCTTCTCTTAAGAGGGAGAGAGTCCAACCGAGAGCTCCAACCCCGAGGCGGGGAGGACATGTCGGAGGACGAGAAGCAATCCTTCAGGATGCGTGCCTGTGCACGATCCCTGGCAGCCTGGGTAGCGTCATCAGGACCTGCCGAAGGGACGCCAGATCGGTGGGAAGCCCCGTAACCCTCATGCGGCTTTCGACATGCCCCCTCCTGGTCCTGGGAGTTCGACAGAGGTCCAGGCCTAGAGGCATTATAGGGCCGATCTGACGCCCCCTCCACAACACTAGGGGCACTAGCACTAACACTTTGCGTTTGAATTGCATTCACTTTAGTTTCAAGAGCACGCATTGACTCCAACACGAGAGCCAGGGTATCACCTTCTGCAGCAACAAACTACAGGGTTAGTACTAAAATTTACTACAGGGTTACTAGTAGGAGAAAACCCTGACTGTCCATCTAAGGATGCACTCAAGGAGGAAGATCTCCTCAACCTATCAAGCTCCAATTTAAGCATATAAGCTTCATATTTCTTCCACTCACCCTCAGATAATCCCTCACATTCATTATACCGATTATCATAGAGCATTGAACACCCTTACATATCATACATAAAGTGTGAGGAACTATCGAAGTCTTCGATAGCCTCACCTTACATCCACCCAAGCTACAGACTCGATAGCTAGAGGTAAGACATCTTAATTATAAGAAAAGTCAAAAGCAAATTCAAAAACGGTCCACAAAGAGCGTATGCCAAGTCACAGATCCAGTCGTATACCAAAAAACAACCAAAATACTTAAGTGACAACAAATTTCGAAATCCAAATGGCGGAGGAACTGACAACAGGTGTTGACAGTCCGGCGACAGAGAAAATCTGAATAGAAAAAGGGGAATGGTTCCTGATACCCGCCTCCCAGCGGCGGGAATGGGTACTAACCACCTGCCCGGCCACTGCGTGTGCCGCGAATTTTGAAATTCTGTCGGACTTCGGAGAATACAGCTATATATATATCTGACAGGTAAGTCTCGTGAACAAAACCGATTTTATCATAAAAAAATCATTATTTTTGAGGTGAAACATACCCTCTATCATTTGCTGACTCCAACACTGAGCACTGGATTTCCCTATAACCAAATTACCAGATGTTGGAAACGTCCTTATCACTGCTTATCTGATGCATATGATCCCATGGCAAGCACTTATCAGGGGAGGATCTTCATCAAGTGAGGCCTATTACTGCCAGGAGGTGGAACGTGGGCCCTGAGTATAGCCGTTGGTTGAGATTGTGTTACACAAAATGTCAAGTTTGGCCTCTGTGCCTCAGGTCTACAGAGCTGATGGGAGCAACCACAACTAAACGTAATCCCTATAGAGTTACCACCTACCTAACTGAGTTGCTGTGGCACCTCACACCCAAAACACCACCACCAATTTTGTTTGAAAAGGTAGTTCTTAATCAGCTCCAGTTAGTTTTCTCCAATAAGGAACAATGGCTCTGAAACATATGTCCAACATTATCTACTCTAATGGACTTTCAACCACAATCTTTTCCTGAGTCTTGGAGCTCAGGGGGGAGGGTGAACCTGTCAAATTACTCACCATTTCTCACCAAGAGTAGATAGATGTTGCTACAACGTGATCAAATCAATTTCTTTTTTTCTTCCTTCCTTTCTCTCTCTCTCGCCAAAAGGTAGAATGTGAGAAATAAATAGATACATAGTTCAGCCCCCCGCCCCCTCTCTCTCAGGAAAAGATACTGCTAATTGAGTCTCTTTAACCAACTGGTATCAACACATATGCACACTTTGTGTCTGTGTGTGTGTGTTTTCATAAAGCTTTAAAAATGTGTAGTAAATACATCTTTGAAAGACAAAAAAACAAACATAAAAATTTTGTAAAGAGAAATGGATTAATATTCCTCAAGATATTAAAGACATAAACTCTCTCTCTCTCTCTTTTGCCCAACCAGTACAAGGCTGGCTGAATTTGTTGTAGTGGTAACTCACTCTCTTTCTGATTTGGCTGGAAGGGTTAGAAGTACTTACGTATATATTTTTAATGGTAACTAAAGTTTAAGATGACTTTGAAATGATATTAATAATACAATTTCTAAGATTAATACAGTAATAAGATAATAAATTACAGTATATTTGATGTAGGATGATACTTTAAGTATACATTTGGTATTTGAACTTTCAAGACAGGCAGTTATAAGTGTTTTAAGAGGGGGGGGGGATGACTGGAATGCATCCCCCATGAATACAGGGGTTTACTTTACTGTACTGTAGTTGTTTCTACAACCTAACAAGCTCTCTCTGTACCAGATCAATTACCACATTTCATTCAACTACGATTCATATAGTTAAACAATCATAACCTTTTCCTCAGCAACAACATATCATGAAGGTTAATAAAACTGGAATAATGTCGATTACTGCAACTCTTACCTTACAGGTTCTTACTGAGTAAATATTCAAAAATTAGAAGAACATCCAAAAACAAACGAACAAAAAACTGACTAAATTAAACTGTTCGACCTCCTGCTGAAACAAGTGAGAAACGTAGACAGACCGCCAAAGTGTTTGTACCTATTGGTCCCATGGTAGGGGGTGGGGGAAGTAGATGGATAGAAGATTGATATTCACAGAAAACCGAGTGACCTTGTTTTTTGTTTTGTTTTTTTTTATCTGTCGAACTACCGCTGGCATGGAAGTAAAAGCTATATAATGGAGAGGTAAAGTACATTTCAAAAATACATACTAAACGTTTCCTATAGGAACGAGGTAAATTGGGAAAATAGAAATTAGAAATATTTTGTGAGTATGAATAAGTTATTCTCATGACTGTAAGAACACATGGTAGTTAATATTTAATCATGAGAATACTCGGGATAATCAGGAAGGGGTTAAAGAAACAAGTTCTTTTTCTTCCTTTTGTTCTTCTGTTCTCTGCAAAAATTCTTACTAGGAAGAACAGGTGCGCAGAGCAAAATTTGATGAGTGGCAAAGGGGAGCGCTCCAAACACAATTTTACCTTGTGACCCTGTCTGTATCTGAATGTTCGTGACATGAATGTTTGTAAGTAGGTGGTGACTGTACCAAATGGAAACTAATGGTAAATTCTGGTAACCAGTGTATCATTTACTAAAAAATTATCCAACGGAATGAAATTTGTCCATAGTATTTGAAATGCAACAACTGCAAAATTATTAGACTATTGCTAAGCTCTCTCTGATATCAGTAGAATATCAAGAATAAAAGTGCTGGGATCTATGAGGTCATTCAGTGCTAAAACAGAAATTGACAGTAAAAAGGTTTGAAAGGTGTAAACTTCACAGTTGCACTATGAATCAATTGTTAGGAAAGGATAGAATGGAAGATGAAAGAAAGAGAATATGAATGGAGGTACAGTAAAAGGAATGAAAGGGGCCACAGCTAGGGGCCAGAGGGATGCTGCAAAGAGCCGCAAGTAATGTCTACAGTGCACCACATGCAGTGCACTGACGGCACTATCGCCCTATGGGGACTGAATATCACACGTTCAAAAATATGCTAATAACTTTTACAAAGTATGCAGAAAAATGAACACAAAAAGGAAGATAAAAATAAATGAAAAATACAATTCCAAAACAGAGTAAACAAAATGAAATTAGCATCACCGTTAGGATGAATGCACTGAATGACACCATGGTCACAAATACTGACTATGATCACTGTTGAGGATATGAAGGATCTGTCTTTACATGTTAAGTGTAACTCTCATCTAGTCTCTTTCTCAGATGGACTTTAGTGTCCAGACAATTCACTGAGCATGAATATGGGCTATTGTAACTGATGAGTTTTTTATGCACTTAAACCACCTGAATAGTTGGCTAATCTATCCTACCAACATTACCTTTAAACAGTGCTACCATTTTAAGCAGTACCAATTTTTATTTTTATAAGCTACACTGGAATTTCTTGTTATAACTAAAGTTACAGAATTATTAACCAACACTTACCATTTTCCGGTGTTGCAGGTATAACTGATCCCCATTTCTTAACATTCTTTTTCTTAAGCTTAATTTCAATCTTGGATGGAAGAATTTTATATTTACATTCCTCAAGCTCAACCTTCTCTTTTAAGCCTGTCTTCCATTCAAAAATGGATTCCTCAGTTGAACCTGGGTGTTGTTGTAGCAAACGTGGATCACTGAAAGAAAATCAGTATTCTATTACAGACAGATTATCATGATGTTCATTAAGAAATACCAGTTTTTAAAGTAATTTGTATTTTACCCATATCTGTAAACCAGAGCTTTTTATATAAGGACACCTATTTTTACCATTTTCCCATTTTTGGTGAATTTTTTAAGTTTTCACCAAATCAGGGCTCTAAAATTACTATTTAGCCTCTCAGCCAGACCAAACTTGACATGCAGACAGGTGGCTTCACTCAAAAAGCACTACCTTTTCTAAGAACAAAAGATAAACAAGGACCACCTGCCAAAGCTAAGCTGGTTGTTTCTACACAACTCTATTTGTCAATGGCTTAGATACACCCTTAGGTTTAACTACTAGTGCCTTTGCTCACAAACTGAGTTTGAATCTGATCTTCGCAGCTAAACCACTATCTCAATACTACCCTTCAGTAAGAGCAGTACAAGCCCCGCACCAAACTGTTCCTCAGGGAGAGGCTACTCTTGAGAAAAACCCAACAGAAAAAAAAAAAAAAACAGGTTGGCCCACATGCTGAAACTTTGGTGGGCAGGGAAAGTCAGTGCCTTACCACCCAACATCAACAACTTCCTGAAGGTCACTCTTGTGTTGTGAGATGAGACAACTGTCGGTGAAATCTGCCAAAATGTTTAACCAAAGGTTAGGCCATGACAGCCTGGTGAGATGCCATGAAAAGACTCCATAGCATTCACCTTCACAGCAAAGAAAGGACCACCTTCCTGACAAAATCTCTCTGGGGGAGTGTTAGTCAACATCAACAACCTCCTGTAGGTCACTTATGTGGGAGAAAAGGCAAATGTCACAGTGAAATCTGCCAACATGTTTAACCAGAGGTTATTCCATGACAGCCCCGAGAGATGCCATGAAAAGACTCCACAGTATATGCAGTCCCTGGTTATTGGCAATCTGTTTTTTCGGGGCTTGTCTAGCGATGAAAATCGGTGATTTTCAGTGTGAAAATCGGTTATTTTCGGTGGCAATATGTGCTAATTTCTGCTTATCAGTGCCAATAATCACATATTGGCACCAATACATACCTAACAGAGGCATCGATAACCGAAAATCGGCGATTTTATGGCGTCTTATCAGCGCCGATAAGCGGTGAAAATCGCTGATTTTCGGTGATCGTCAATCTTCGCTTATCATCATGCCATCAGAATGGAACCCCTGCCAATAACTGGGGACTGCCTGTATTCACTTTCACAGCAAAAAAATAACCACCTTCCTGACAAAATCTCTCTAGGGGAGGTCGTTAGTCAGTTTACATAATGACAAGTTGTAAGGGCATTATATTGACCAGTTTTTAAATGTGAAAACACAGTTTCTCTTTTTATTTGTATGATCTATTAGATATGAAATTCTTTTTTGACTGTGTTTATTTTTATTTGAAATTAGCTTTTTGTCATTATCCACTCCTCATTCATTGATTGTGAGCCTTTCTCAAATCAGATAAAAGTAATGAGGGTTCATCCATAACTGGTTGGTTTGGCCAATGTAAAAGTGTCCAAGAAGGGTACTCAGGGAATGGTCACCCATGTGTTCATGTTAGTGAGTGCTTTCAGAAGTATGCCTGTGATCTCAATGCTTTGTACTTGTAAAAAAAATGCATAGAGTAAACCCCCCTGGATTTGCATTCTCAATTTGCGGACTCAGCAATTCAAGGAATTTTCTGTGGAACCTATCTGTAAATTATTTGCGGGAAAACTCACCCATTTCCAGATTTTTTCGTTGAGCAATATTCTATATATTCATGTTATTTTCATGACTAAATACTGTACTGTACCTATATATACATTTATAATATAATGATTTTCAAATATTAATAAGTTTAATAAGATTTAATAAAAATAATAATGCTCTCTCTCTCTCTTTCTCCTTCCTTTCTAAGTTCTCTCTCTTCTCTCATTCTCTTACTGAGATGAGAGAATTTTTATGCATATGCAATAGGTATGTTTATTTGTTTTGTATGATAAATAAATGATTTACTAATTCTCAAATAATATTAATGTACTAAGGTATGTTTATTTGTTTTGTATGATAAATATGACATTTTTATTCTAAAATAATGTTTAACACATACTTACCTGTTAGTTACATATAGCTTTAGTCTTTGACGTCACGGCAAAATTTCAAAACGCGCGGCAGCGCCAGTCCGAATATCGGGTGATCGCCTTACCTGCCCTCTGTCGGGGTACTAGGAACTATTCCAACATGCTTCAGAATAATTTGCCTACCTGTCCCCCGTGGGGAGGAGGGTGGGCTTTCAGTATATGTAACTAACAGGTAAGTATGTGTTAAACATTATTTTAGAATAAAAATGTCATTTTAACACATACAACTTACCTGTTAGTTACATATAGCTGATTGACACCTTTAGGAGGTGGGGCAATGACAGCTAAAAAGAGTTGTTGGAAACATTAAGGTTATTAATGTAGAAAATTTCTTAGTTCCTCACCTGCTAAGGTAGCTGATTCCACAGTTACTGCCTCAGTAACCTGCTATCCTTAGAGCAACCGCGGGTATAATGACCTGGTCGCAGATTGCTTAAGCTGGGTATCAGTCACCTAGGACATGGCCGTGACAATACCACAAGTATGCCCCTGCTCAGGGCGCAGCACAAACATCATGAATTACAAAAGGGTCACCCAACACCAAAGAAAAAGCATAACCATAAAAACCAAAACCAACTGTGGGGTAAAACTATCCAACACTTACCCTCACAGACAACCATAAAAACCTTCACACTCCAAAAAACAAGTAAGTAAAGGTAGGTTAATCCTCCTTTACCCCTTTACCCATTACCGTGCCAGATACAACAAAGGGCCCTAACGTGCTGCACTCATCAAACACTGTCTGCACTTGCGAGAGATAATGCAAAGCAAATACAGACTTACATCTCCAGTAGGTTGCTTGCACAATATCTTGAAGGAGAGGTTCCTTTTATAAGCGAGAGAAGTAGAGATAGCCCTCACTTCGTGAGCCTTCACTTTACACATTTTCAAATCATTCTCTGAAATATTGGAGTGAGCTTCAGAAATCAGATCTCTAATAAAAAGGACATGGCATTCTTGGACATCGGTCTAAGAGGGTTCCTGACCGAACACCATAAGGAATCTGAAGGACCCCTAATATCTTTAGTCCTTCATAAATAATATTTCAAGGCTCTGACTGGGCAGAGGAACCTCTCCTGCTCCTTACCTACCAATTCCGACAGACTCGGAATCTCAAAAGAGCGAGGCCACGGGTGCGAAGGGGTCTCGTTCTTGGCCATAAAAAACAGTTTGAAAGAACAAATTGCTTTTGAAGCAGAGAATCCTACTCTCTTATCCAAGGCGTGGATCTCACTGATTCTCTTAGCTGTAGCTAACAAAACTAAAAAGAGGGTTTTCCTCGTAAGATCTCTTAAAGAAGCAGAATCCATAGGTTCAAATTTCTCAGACATAAGCCACTTCAGGACTACATCAAGATTCCACGAAACAACTTTAGCATCTGACCTCTTAGAGGTACCGAAGGATTTAATAAGGTCCGTTATATCTTGGTTATTAGAGATATCCAAACCTCTGTGACGAAAAAAAAAACAGTAGCCAGCATGCTACGATAACCTTTAAGTGTGGATACAGAAAGGTTCTTATTCGAGGAACAAAAGAAAATCCGCAATCTGCGTCACGAGGTTCTGGAAGAGGAAATGTCATGATCTTTGCACCATGAACGAAACATATTCCACTTGGACTCATAGACCTTGATCGAAGATGGTCTTCTGGCTCTAGCGATGGATTGAGCCGCTTTCTTGAAAATCCTTTGCTTCTGAGTAGGCGTTCGATAGTCTGAACGCAGTTAGCCGCAGACTTGACAGGTTTTTCGTGAAATCTCCTGAAGTGGGGCTGTCTGAGTAAATCTACTCTGTTTGGAAGGCTCCTCGGAAGTCGATCAAGAGATCCATGAGAACTGGGAACCAATCCCTGGAAGGCCAGAAGGGGGCTATCAACGTCATCCTGGTGTTGGAGTGGTGCTGAAATTTCCTCAACACCGCACCTAACATCTTGAACGGCGGGAAGGCGTAAAGGTCCAGACCCGACCAATTCAGTAGCATTGCGTCCGTCTGGAAGGCTGCTTGGTCCGGGACAGGAGAGCAGAAGATTGGGAGCCTGTTCGACTTGTTCGTCGCGAACAGGTCTACCAGAGGTTGACCCCAAAGTCTCCACAGCGACTTGCACACTTCTTCGTGCAAAATCCACTCTGTGGACAGAACCTGGTGCTTCCTGCTCAAGGAGTCCGCTCTCACGTTGAGGGCTCCTGAATGAATCTTGTTAGGAGCAGAATCTTGTGCTTCTCTGCCCACAAAGGTCTCTTGCTACCTCGCTGAGGGAGTAAGAATGAGTGCCCCCTGTTTTTATGTAAGACAACGCTGTGGTGCTGTCTGAATGAACCAGAACTGTTTGTCCCTGCACGAATGGTAGGAAGTGTACGAGACTCAGGTGGATTGCTTTCAACTCCTTCTTGTTGATGTGCCATTCTTTTTCTGTCGCATTCCACAAACCTGAAATTTCTTTTACACCCAACGTCGCTCCCCATCCTACTTCTGACGAGTCTGCAAACAGTTCGTGGTTGGGTTCGACGGAAATAGAGAGAGACCTTTCTCTAATTTTCTTGATCTAACCACCACCTTAGATCTTCCTTGATAAGGTCCGAGATTGGAAAGGAGAAGGAGTCTGGAAGCGTTTTCCTGTTCCATTGCTTCCTGAGGTAGAATTGAAGGGGCCTCATGTGAAGTCTCCCCAGGGAGACAAACTTCTCTATTGACGCCAGAGTTCCCAGGAGGCTCATCCAAGCCTTTTGAACAGGTATCCATATCCAGAAAGTTCTGGACTTTTGCGAGACAGTCCGAGATTCTTTGATCTGACGGAAAAGCCAGAAAAGGAACTGTTTCCAGTCTCATTCCTAAATAGATCCTGGATTGTGAGGGAGATAGGTGAGACTTCTTCCAATTGATTAGAAGTCCTAGCTTCTGTGTCAAGTCGAGAGTTACTTTCAAATCCTCCAAGCACTGAGACTGAGACTGGGAGCAGAAGGAGCCAATCGTCTAGATAGAGAGAGATCTTTATTCCTCTGAGATGAAGAGCTTTGGCAACAGTGGACATAACTCTTGTGAATACTTGAGGGGCTGTGGACAGACCGAAGCACAGAGTCCTGAACTGATAAGTCTTCTCCTGGAAAACGAAGCGAAGAAACTTCCTGGACGCGGGATGGATCGGAATGTGAAAGTAAGCGTCCTGCAGATCTATTGAGACCATCCAATCCCCCGGACGAAGAGAATTGAGGACGGATTGCGTCGTCTCCATCGAGAAACTGGTTTTCTCCACGAAAAGGTTGAGAGAACTCACGTCCAGGACTGGTCTCCAGCCGCCTGAGGCCTTTGGAACAAGAAAAAGTCGGTTGTAAAAGCCTGGAGAGTTGACTTCTTCCACGATCTCTATCGCTCCTTTTAAAAGCATGGAGTCTACTTCCGCACTCAGAACCGAGCATTTTTCTAAGTTGCTGGAATATGCTGTCAAAGCTAAAGGTTCTGTTGCAAGAGGGGGCCTCTTGAGGAAGGGGATAGAATATCCTTCCTTTAGCACGGACGTGGTCCACTGGTCCGCTCCGATCTCCTCCCAAATTTGCCAGAACTGCTGAAGTCTGGCTCCTACTAGTGCATGGAGGACATGCAGATCACTTTTTAATTGAGGGTTTGATAGTCTTGGAGACAAATCTTGCTTTGCCCCGAAACGAGATACTGTGCGGGTGAGGGCCTGCCACGAAAGGGCCTATCTTGATTAACTAGAGGACGAGTTTGCGCTGGCAGAGAAGGTTGAGGAGCTTTTGGTTTCGAGTGGATTGCGCCAAAAGGTCCTGTGTGGACTTCTGAGTAAGGGATTTCGACACTTGGCCACAAGTTCTTGAGGGAAAAGGTACTTCTTATCCAGAGGTGTGAAAAGAAGAGCCGATCTTTGAGTCCTAGAAACTCCACGAGCGACAAAAAGAGCACCAAAGTTGTCGCTTCTTAAGAACTCCTAACGTGAAGATGGAGGCTAACTCAGACGCACCGTCACGAATCCCTTTATCTAAGCAGGACATAACAGAAGAGAAATCATCGAAATGCGCTTCGGAAAGACCAAAAGACTTTACCTTCCTACCCAAAGCGCCAATAGTCCAGTCCATAAAACTGATGACTTCCAAAACTCTGAAAACGTTCTTCAAAAGGTGGTCCAACTCTGAAGGAGAGAAGAAAATCCGGGCCGAGTTCATCGAGAACGACGAGTAGAGTCAACGAGACTGGAGAAGTCTCCTGAGAGGAGGCAGAAGCTCCCAGAGAGAAAACTTCCCCAGTGTCGTAGCAAGCCTTCGTCTTAGTAGAAAGCTTGGAAGGAGGGAAGCAGAAAGTGGTTTTCCCTGATCACGTTTGTCTTCCAACCAGGAGTTCATTTTCTTTAATGCCTTTTTGGCTGAAATAGAAAGCACTAACTTCATAAAGGAAGAGGTAGGAGGCTTCGAGTCTCTTGCGTACTGAGAGAGAGGGGAAGCCGGAGCCGCAGGTGCAAAATCCTCAGGAAAATTATCAATAAAAAGCGAAGAAGCTTCTTATAATCCAGCGAGAGGAGTCTGGGTCGTCTACAGGAAACTCTTCCACAACTTCTTCCTCAGACGAAATAGGAGAAAAACCTTCCGCTTGCACATACACAACTTGTGAAGGAGGAGTAGGAGCCTGAATAAGAGCTTGAGGAGGAGCCTGAGCCTGAGTAGGCGCCACAAGAGGAGCCTGAACTGGCGCCACAAGAGGAGCCTGAACTGGCGCCACAAGAGGAGCCTGAACTGGCGCCACAAAGGAGCCTGGGATGGCGCCTCACCTGGCGCTACCTGAGGCGCTTGAGCCTGAGAGAGCGCTAAATCTTGAGGGAGCGCCTGAGCCTGACTAGGCGTATGAGCCTGATCCTGAGCCTGAACCAAAGGAGGATCAAGAGAGACAGATCGAGGAGGAGCTTTCACTGGGCGCTCCGAGAGCTCGAGAGAAGGAGGAGGCATCAAATACACTTCAGAAGGCTTTGCTGGAGAAGAACCAGGCCTTCGAGCCCGCCAAGAATGCTTCCAATTTTCTTGTGCATCGCTCAAGAAAGTCATGAGTAGACGAGGATCCAACTGGGGAGCGATGATCAGTAGAGCCAGGATCGTGATGAGGAAGAGGCGCAGAAGCCACAATAGACTTACGTGAAACCAAAGGAGAAACACCGGGAACGCTGGGCAACACCGAATGGGAAGTCTTATACCTCTTGCGCACATGAGCCTTGCGCCTGGGAGAAGACTCTTCTGACGACGAAAATCTCTCCGGACTCTCCCAAAAACTACAGGAAGGCTGTGATAAGCGAAATGGCTTCTTCTTCTGAACCGCTGAAGGCGAAAGATTCCTGGACCTCTTCAATGGTCTAGACTCGTGAAATCTCCAGCCTCTGGGCAGGCGAATCACTGGAGCTTGAAGAAAGACACTTCCTTGAGTCGCCTTTCCAACGGCGCTCTGAAACAGCCTGGGAAACAACAGGACTGTTCGATGGGGGCGGCTGCTCGTGAGCAGACCCCACTCGCCTCCCTTGGACTTTCAGCATGTCTTCTCCCAGGAGCAGGGAGCTTGACAGAGGCTTAGGTCTAGGAGAACGAGTAGGCCGAGCAACCACCTCCTCCACCACACTAACATTTTGCACTGCACTTAAATTATTCACAATATCTTGGAAAGAATCCATACGCTCATGAAGGATTTCACATTAACGCCAATATCCTCCATGGCGCCCACAATAAGGTTAAATCTGGCGTCCATCTGGACTTGATACTCAGACACGGTAACGGGTTCAGGGATATCAGAGTCAGGAATAGGAATATTAGTAGCCACGGGGATATTAATAGAAGTTTCCTGCATAGCTAAGGGAGATTCCGGTTTCTGAGAGAGAGAAGAAGAACTTCTAGCTAAAGCTTTCCTGGCTCTATCTTTCTCAAGCTTCTTTACATACTTAGATAGAGCCTTCCAATCTTTTTCAGTCATACTGACACATTCATCACACTTCCTCTCATATGAACATTCCTGACCTCTACAAGCCACACAAATTGAATGAGGATTGAATGAGGATCAAGACTAGCCTTGACCAACCTCGTCTTACAGCCTTTGCTGCATACCCTAAAGGTATAAGACCCAGAATCTGACATAATTATCAGAAAACCTGACTAAATAGGTGACAAAAATAACTGGCAAAGCCGCAAACCAACAAAGAGTACTTCACCAAGTGAAAACAGCTCGATGTAGGCAGATACAATGAAATTTCGCTCGAGTACCGACAACAATGTCGCCGGGCGTGACGGCAAAATTATTCTGAAGCATGTTGGAATAGTTCCTAGTACCCGACAGAGGGCAGGTAAGGGCGATCACCCGATATTCGGACTGGCGCTGCCGCGCGTTTTGAAATTTTGCCGTGACGTCAAAGACTAAAGCTATATGTAACTAACAGGTAAGTTGTATGTGTTAAAAAATGATTTACTAATTCTCAAATAATATTAATGCACTAAACAAAGCAAAATATCAACTCATTTAAGAAAATATGGTGAATTAGTAAGATTTTAGTTCAATATACATTCTTTCCCTCATCTTTTTCCAAAAACTTTGGAGCGAGGGGGGGTTGTAACCTGTCAAATAAGTCAAATATCGACATACTGATCGCAAGGGTAGATGTTGTCACTTGGTGGTTAAATACCCTACGAAAGATAATGAAAAATCTCTCTCTCTCATCTAATCTAAATTATGTTCTTTGTATTTAATATCTCTCTCTCTCTCTCTCTCAGATGGATTTTTTACATGTTTATTTTGTTGTACACAAGCAGTCCCCAGTTATCGGCAATCCACTTAACAGCGTCGATAATCAGGTATTGGCACTGATACATACCTAACAGAGGTATGTATCCGCGTCAATAAGTGTCTATTTTCGGTTATTGGCGATTTTTGCTTATTGTCACGCTGTCAGAAAAGAACCCCTGCCGATAACCGGGGTCTGCCTGTACTATAGTTTTATAGATAAACATGACATTACTTTGTTAATAATTTTTTTCATATTTTCCATGTTATAATTACAACTTTTTGCATTTTGTATACAGTAAAACCCCCAAATTCACGTTCTCACCATTCACGGGCTCACGTATTTGCGGATTTCTCTATGGAATGTATCTACCCATTATTCACGGAAAATTTGCCCATTCACGGTATTTTTCACTGAGAAATATTCACTAATTACTGTATTTTCGTATCATTTTCATAACTAAATGCACTTTTTGTGATAAAACTATTAAAATACTTGGTATAACCATTTTTATAAAGGGTTTTTCTTGTGTTTAAACTATCAAAATAGGCAGTTCTAAGTGTTTTTAGAGGGGTTTTAAGTATTCGCGGATTTTAGCTATTCGCAGGGGGGTGCGGTACGCATCGCCTGCGAATACAGGGGGTTTCCTGTAGTAAATTATTAAAAATTTTAAACAAAAACGTATTCCCGATCTTTTTCTGCGATTCTCCAGAGCCGGGGGGGGAGGGGGGGGTTGCAAGTACCTGTCAATTAACTTCACATATTGACACAGACCACAAAGGGGGAGGTAATGTTGCCCACATACGGTCAAGGATACTGAAAAATCTCTCTCTCTTCCTTTTTCCTTCGTAAATCATGAATTTCCATCTTCTGATATCTAACGTAAAACTAAGTTCTCTTTCTCTCTCTTTTTCCAGTTATTCTCTCTTTCTTTGTCATAATATGTAAGAAAAAAACACCTCTCTCTCTCTCTCTCACGCCAAAGAATACTCAGAATGTGAGAGATGGATAGATAGATAGATAAATATATAGAAAGGGAGAGTGGTTGATAGAAAAATATATGTATATATTGGGAGAGTGGTTGATAGAAAGATGTATGTATAGATTTTTAAGGGTAAAATGTTTAAGATGACTTTTGAATGATATTAATAATATAATTTCAAAGATTAATACAGTAACAAGATAATAGTTTAAGGTATATTTGATGTAGGGTACTAGTTTAAGGTATACATTTGGTATCTGAACTTTCAAGATAGGCAGTTACAAGCATTTTTTGAGGGGGGTGTTAACTATTTGCAGATTTTAATTATTTGTGGGGGGGGGGGTTGTAGTATGTATCCCCCCGCGAATACAGGGGTTTACTGTATACTGGAAAGGGATAACCAAACTCACTGCCGTAACAGTGTCTCTGCCTATCTACACATAACTAAGTTGTATTAGGAAAAATAAATTACTATAAAGGCAGTCCCCGGTTTACGACGGGTCCAGCTTACGACGTTCCGAGGTTATGAAGCTTTTCAAATATATTCATCAGAAATTATTTCCCAGTTTACGACACCTGTTCCGGGGTTACGACTCATCGTATGCCGATCCAACGGAAGAAATATGGCCCCAAATCGGTAGAATAATCATAATTTGGAGGTTTTTTTTATGAAAAACTCAATAAAAATGCAGTTTACATCATTTTCAATGCACCCAAGGCATTAAAAGTAAGGTTTTCTTATGATTTTTGATGATTTTCGACAATTTTTCAGTTTACGACGATTTTCGGTTTACAACGCCGTGTAAAAACGGAATCCCCTCCGTAAACTAGGGACTGACTGTATAGTATTTTAAAAAGTGGTTTTGTACCTCCTGAATTTGGTTGCAGTGAGTTTGATTTCTCCAAACTTAATGAAAGTTGCACTTTGGCTGAAGGTGAGTGTTTACCTGTAAGGTAGTGTTTTCAGATATTTGAAACTGTGATAAACTTTTTTTTTAAATTAGTATTGAAGAGAATAAATTTATATACTAGAATAAAGAAAATCTTGTTTTACTTTATTCATACTTACTAAAATAAGGAAAAAATGTCCATAAATTGCTGTTTTATTATTAAGCTACGGCATTTAGTTTAAGGAAAATTTAATGTACTTTGTGTTACTAAGGTTAAGGTATTCCACTTAAAAATATGATATGACTGTACTTAATTGTGGACTGTCACAAAATTTTACTGTTTAACATGCATGAGTTTTCAAATAAAATAGTTGTATAAGGCTTGTGTTCATTTTTGTAATAATTTCATATCCTGCTGTTGGCAGAAGAGCGCAACCATATCTACATTAACCCTTTAACACCGAAGCCCTATTTACAAAAACGTCTCCCGTATGCCCGCGGCGTTCGGTGAGTTAGCGCCGAAGCGGAAAAAAAGTTTTTTTCAAAAAATCACAGCATGCTTAGTTTTTAAGATTAAGAGTTCATTTTTGGCTCATTTTTTTTTGTCATTGCCTGAAGTTTAGTATGCAACCATCAGAAATGAAAAAAAATATCATTATCATATATAAATATTGGAATGTATGACAGCGAAAAAAAACTCATATATAATTGTATACAAATCGCGCTATAAGCAAAACGGTCAAAGCTAATGAGTTAATTTTTTTTAGTTGTATTGTACACTAAATTGCGATGATTTTGGTATATAACAAATTTTAAAACGATCAAAGCAACACAGAGAAAATATTATCACAAAATGATGCATGAATTAGATCGCATACGGACGTAAAAATGTTTTTTCAAAAATTCACCATAAATCAAAATATTGTACTAGAGACTTCCCGTTTGTTGAAAGATGAAGCTAATTGATTGAATATTACTAGACTGTAAGTGTTTTAGCTACAATTGCAGTTTTTTCACCATTTCGGTCGAGTTAAAGTTGACCGAAAGTCGAATTTTTTCTATTTATCGTGATTTATATGAAAATATTTCAAAACTGATAAAAGCTACAACCATGAGTTATTTTTTGTTGTATTGTACATGAAATTGCACACATTTTCATATATAAAACTTTATGTAACGACTAATATAAAACGGTGCAAATATTACAACAACGAGATTTAAAGAATTTCCGAGATGTTCGCCAAGTTACTGCGCAGACGTAAGGAAAATGTTTTTTAAAAATTCACCATAAATCGAAATATTGTGCTAGAGACTTCCAATTTATTGCAAAATGAAGGTAAACGATTGAATATTACTAGAATGTAAGAGTTTTAGCTTACAATTGCGTTTTTTTACCATTTAGGTAGAGTTAAAGTTGACCGAAGGTTGAAATTTTGGCAGTTATCGTGATTTATGTGAAAATATTTCAAAACTGATAAAAGCTACAACCATGAGCTATCTTCTGTTGTATTCTACATGAAATTGCACACATTTTCACATATAAAAGTTTATGTAACAACTAATGTAAAACGATGCAAACATTACGACAACATGACGAAAGATTTTCTGAGATGTTCGGCTGAGTTACCGCGCGCAGACGTAAGGAAAAAGATTTTTTTTTTCAGAAATTCACCATCAATCAAAATATTGTGCTAGAGACTTCCAGTTTGTTGCAAAATGAAGGTACATGATTGAATATTACTAGAATGTAAGAGTTTTAGCTTATAATTGCATTTTTTGCCCATTTCGGTCGAGTTAAAGTTGACCGAAGCTTGAAATTTTGGCAGTTATCGTGATTTATATGAAAATATTTCAAAACTGATAAAAGCTACAACCATGAGTTATTTTCTGTTGTATTCTACATGAAATTGCGCACATTTCCATATATAAAACTTTATGTAACGACTAATATAAAACGGTGCAAACATTACGACAACGTGATTTGAAAGAATTTCTGGCGCTGGACGTAAGGGAAAAAGTTTTTTCAAAAATTAACCATAAATCGAAATATTGTGCTAGAGACTTCCAATTGGTTGCAAAATGAAGGTAAATGATTGAATATTACTAGATCGTAAAAGTTTTAGCTTACAATTGTGTTTTTTTACCATTTCAGTTGAGTCAAAGTTGACCATAGGTTGAAATTTTGGCAGTTATCGTGGTTTATATGAAAATATTTCCAAACTGATAAAAGCTACAGCCATGGGTTGTATTATGCTGTATTGTACATGAAATTGCGCACATTTTCATATATAAAACTTTATGTAACGGCTAATATAGAACAGTGCAAAAATTATGACAAAATGACGAAAGAATTTATGAAATTTTCGGCTGAGTTACATTGGGCGTAAGAAAAAGTTTTTTCAAAAATTCACCATAAATCGAAATATTGTGCTAGAGACTTCCATTTTGTTGCAAAATGAAGGTACATGATTGAATATTACTAGAATGTAAGAGTTTTAGCTTACAATTGCGTTTTTCGACCATTTCGGGTCGAGTCAAAGTTGACCGAAGGTTGAAATTTTTATAGTTGACGACACGGTACGTCCACTTGGCACCCAACAGACAATTTTAGTCGACGTATGATACGTCCAGTAGGCGTTTAAGGGTTAAAGGAGCAGCTTCTGAACCCTCTGATGCTTGAGTGGCAGAGGAAGGAGCCAGCTCAATCTACTGGACAAAAAAGAACTCCCCAACCTGCAGATCAAGGCAGTCACCAGACCAAAAACACCACTAGCAACCTGGCACCAAGGCACCAACTGTCTTGCTTCAGGAGCGCAACCAAAGGAGAGCTTGATCGATGAGACCATAGCTAGGTTTGAAACCAAGATAGCCTTCCCAAGATTATTATGCTCACAGAAGAGCACAATAACTTCACAAAAATGATGCTGCAGCTTGGCCTGCAGTGGTTCCAGAGGAACGGGACCATCAGGACTCGGCAGATCCCCTGAAGGACAAGCTACGTCCTCTCCAGTGAGAGAGGAAGACGCACCTAGTTCACCCTCGGTCCTGAGATGAATAAACTGAACTTCTCATATCCCTACAGTTGGTAGTCCTGAGCTTGTAGATAATGCAGGGGAATGAGCATGCACACAGACAGTCTCACATTCCTCCCACACGAGAGGTACAAGCTTTATGGAGATCTCTCTCTCAAGTGAGAACAATCATGCGTGCTTTGTGGAGAACAAACAAACCATGCAGGAAGACAGCGCCATCTCTTCCCTATATGCCTTCAAGGGGAAAAAGGGGGAGGGGGAGCCTACCCTATTGTCAGATCGCAAGAGGTCCAAAGACCTCAATGCACAGTGTGGAGACAGGAATAGAGGGGCACTCCCATGCAAGCATGTGAAATCAATCATGAGACTGCATAGATGCATCCATTGGAGAACCTGACGGCCCTCATTTAGACAAGGCAGGTGCAGACCTTTTTGTTAAGTGGATAGCTGCAGGTAACTGACAACCCTCCTCTTTTGAAAAAAAAAATTTAAACAAATCAAAAGACATCCAAAACAATCAGTAAAGAAACAAATAAATATATCCTCTATTCATCCAAATGCATTCAACTACAGCTAAGACTGAAGAAATACTCCAATATATAAGGACATGGTTTGTATACTCATGTTAATCTACACTGTACTTTATTATTAATAAATTACTTTATCTTCCTCTAATATCCTGATTACTAATTTTCTTATTTGTCTTTCCTCCCTTATTCCTCTCAAGCTTGAGCTTACCTTCTTATCTAATCCAACTACCGTACAATGTAAGTCCTGTGTAATGTACTTATAAAATTAGCTGCTTAATTCTTTTTTCTGATTATTTTCTTTAGTTATTACTCCTCTCCCCTCATTCCACTTCAGCTTGGACTTTTCTTCCTATCTATTCCATATACTGTACAATGTAAATTTCAGTACAGAGTACTTATCAAATTAAACAGTGCAAATGATTAAACAGTATGTGCATCTTGACAACTCACCTTACTATTTCAGTACTGATACCATCTGTACCTTCTAAAGAAAACTTACTGTATAGACCTCATAATACAAACCTTGAAGAGAAATTGACAGTGACAGAGTCCTCTGTGAAATTTACAGCTGCTGTTTCCTTGTTAACATTCTTTATATACAAGACTAAGCCAATAATTTTCTCTGCATCTCGCTCCATTATATCACTCTTTATATTAGTTACAGATATAACATTATTGTCTTCCTTCTCCTCAGCCTCTGAATTCTTTTTCTCCGCAGTCTTCCCGGGTGAAGAAGCCTTATTCTTGGTGGGAAATATTTTTTCAGGAGTGAGCTTTTTGCAAGGCTGTAAATTAGAAAACTTGCTATAAATATTTCCAAAGACAACTTTCTTCTTTTTTATAATAATGACAAAGCCCACCCCAACCCCCAACCCCAAAAATTAATGTAATAGCACAATTAAATTTTTGCTCCACAGGTACTACATGACTTACCTCTAATTGTAGCCAATGAATCTGGGGATCATTCTTTAGTAGTTTAATGGAACATTTGGGTCCTTTAAATGATACGCTCGTCCCCTCAGGCACAACACTCTCGTATAAACGTGTCGAAAACTTTCTCCCGTCCGAAAGAGAGACAGTGAGTCTTGTCGCTTCCGTATGGACACTAACTGTGCGGTTATCATGACCAGGGCCAACTAACAATGATACTGTCACAAATTCATTCTTCTGATTCCAGTCATATACTAAATCATTTGAAATGGAATTCCCTGAAAAAATACCATTCATATATGATAATGGCAACAAATGCAGAGCTTCCAAAATAGCTTACTATATTTGTTATATGCTACAACTCAAATGTTGACTAACAATTTAGAAATAATCAATAAAATTTAATAACTAATTACAAATAAAAATTGGCCTATTCTAAATTACAAATATAAAAATGTGAGCAATACACAATATTAATAAAGTATAAATAAATATTGGCCTATTCTCAATTACAAAAAAACTAAACTTGATTTAAGACTACAAACTAAAATAAACTTGATTTAAGACTTATATACTACTTTACAGCAGGCCAACAAGAATATGGGCCTATCATAAGCCATTCTTCCCTTTAAGCATAGTGCACTACTGCATCCTTACTCTTCAAATACTGCAACATAAATCAAGCAATGATTCAGTTTAATAGTCGCTCAATTTAGAAAAACAGTGTGGTATTAATTCTGCATAAAAAGACCTGAAAGAACTTCACATACAAGAGTGATGATGATTAAACACATTAAATTTATTACAAGTACAGCCAACATAAAGAAACAGATGTCACTGTTTTACCAGGCGAGGCATGCCAACGCACTGTCAACTTCTTTGAGTAAATTTCATAGTAATAGTTATATGGAAGATGTAACAATCAAAAGAATAAAAACAGGGAAACTTAAAATTAAGAAGAAATTAAAACATTTAGGAATACCAATAAAAAAGTCAACAAATAGAACATCAAAATGTGGTTGGTGGAAAGTAAGCATGTGAAAGGAAACAAAGCAGTATGCAGTGTGGCACTACAAAAGGATGAGATAGGGTGGTGGAAAAAAGATGCAAAAAGATCAACTCAGAGAAGAAACTTAAAATTGTGGCAGAGGATATGGTCGGAAAAGGATGTAAATCTATGTGTAGAGAAAAGAATGGAGGCCAAAAGGCAGGTGGCAAGGGCAAAGAAAGGAAGTGGAAGGACTACAATCAGGATCTCTGCACAGCAAAACAAAAAGTATGTATATGCAAGATATGAAGGGGCTAAGGAAAGATAGATAAATACTTTATGCAAAAGAAGTAATGGAAAATAAAACTGAAAACACTGGAGTGATGGAGACAATATTTTGAAAACCTGAATGAAAAATACCGAATTCAAAGTAATTTCCATTTTTTTAGAATATAAACCTATGCTTTCATAGATGGAGTACTCAGTGCCATATGCACTGCAGCTGTCTACTGACTTGAAAAACAAATGCTCTTCAGGCATATTAACCTCTGACCTGAGATGTGGGTACCTCGTCCATCTTGTGAATTATCCATAAGCAGTACTCCCCATGTCCATGATCAGGAGAGAACTTGAGGGGTGTTACAGGAGAGTAAAACTTACCCTATGAAAGCGTGGGTTCTTATCCTAAGAAAAATACAAAATAGTTTGAATTTGGTATTTGTTCCAACGGGAATGCAAGCCTATGCTTTCATAAATGGAAACTCACCAGTACATGGGAGGACCAATCTATCCGGAGTGGATGCTGAACATACACTGGATTTCCAGTGCAGCAGTACCCATACTCTTGAAGCTAACTACACATCTCAGGGCAGTACTCCCACCTGTCTTTTGGAGTATGGCCTGACTATTCCTTCATGTAGCCAGGAGATGGTATTCTTGGAGATCTCTCTTTTCTCCTGCATGGTACTTATGAAAAGTGTTCTGCAAGCTGTTATGTGAGTAGACGTTCTTTTCAGGTCTATGGATACCATATAGCCTGTTCCTGAGGAGTCTCCATGGAGAAAGGCACTTGCTGGAGGTAGAGGTCAAGGGTGGACAGGTCTACTACTGGATGCCATTCCCCCCTGG
Source organism: Macrobrachium rosenbergii (assembly GCF_040412425.1). Lineage (NCBI taxonomy): Eukaryota > Metazoa > Arthropoda > Malacostraca > Decapoda > Palaemonidae > Macrobrachium > Macrobrachium rosenbergii. The sequence goes on from NC_089748.1 coordinate 7,098,803, forward strand.
TGCCTTCTCCACCAAGAAAAAGCAGCTGCAGAAACCCAGGGAGCAGTCATTCACGGTCTCCACTGCACTCTTCTTAAGCATCAATCTCTGCCTCCAACTTCAATGCCTTCCCCTTGGGCGAGAAGTTCCTGTATGAGGGGAAGGGGATTGTTGTCCTGGACAGTGGGAGCAACACTGTCCTAAAGGGTAGTCTGTATCCCCATCTGAGAACCCACACTGTCCACTCCGCTGCCCCATACTGCTCCTAAGCATTACACTGATGGTAGTGGGGGGCACTGACGTCTCACCTGGACCCTCCTCTCCTCCCGGCTCTATTCCCACAGCAGGAGTGTGAGGATTGGGAGCCTCAAGAAGGTCAGTTACTGTTCAGGCCTCTGCTCTGCGTCCCAGTCTGATTCTTATGTCGGAACCCACTCTGTAAAGAAGGCTGGTGAGTGGCAGCAGAGGACCTGTGCTGAAGGGGGAGTCTACTTGACGACCCTTGAGAGGGAGATATTTAATTCGAGTACAAAGCCCTGCGAGAACAGGGATCTCGCAAGTCTCTCCTCTTAATGTCAATGGCCTGACATATCAAGTCCAGGGGAAAGTAGAATGAGGAGTCAAGAAGAGGGTGGTTACGGACTTTCTAGGGAGATATGTTTCTGTATAAGTGAAAGGAAGGCTTTTTTCCACTTGAGGATGATGCTGGCCCACAGGTGACCCATCTGTCGGACCATATACAAGAGGGTTCTGCTCGACAATCCCAAAAAATTCTTTATGCCAGGCCACTTTTTTTGGAAGGATGGCTTCTTTTTAACTCCTTTACCAATGCCCCATGACACCTGTCCAGCCAGGAGATGGAGCATAATGACCTAGCTAGCACCACTTTGAAAGAACTTAACTCGGTGCTGCTAAGCTGGATGGTCTGTTGCTTAAATCTCTCCAACGGAGTGTTGCTCGCCAATCTGCAAATTTTAGGGTCTTAGGGTCTGGGCACTGTGGCAGGTTCTTCTGGCACATAGTACCTGGCCTGTCTTGGGAGAGGTGGGAGAATCTTGTCTGACCTAGCCATAGCCAGGGAGCTCTCAGATCCTGCCACCAACTCGTCTACCTCCAGCACGACTTCACTAATCAATGGGGATCAAGGAAGACACACTGACTGATATGGCTCCAATGGGTCTCTGCTTCTTGTTCATAATGTAAGATAGGATCTTGTTCATGGTAAGACAGAGGAGCGGTATCCCCCAGTATTGCTGTGGGGTCTGTCAGGCCCAGACATTGTTGAATCTGCTGCACAAAGTCCTACACCCTCTACTGGTGTTTCTAACTGCAAAAGACCTTAGGTTCCTTCTCCGTCATGGGAATCTCTCACTGCCCTTTCTTGGAACCCCTCCTGTAAGACCCAGCCAAACTAGATGTAGGGAGTCTATGCTTGGTTCCCTCTGTGGGGTTGA